>NC_138981.1:89703850-90303850 GCF_964341445.2 Mesoplodon mirus | reverse complement strand
AGAAAAAGTTGCAGGTCAACCTGGGATCTTTGTCAGGTTGAAACCTAAACATCAACCAATGCAGAAAGAACAGCTCATCTCAACGCTCTTTTTCTGGGTTGTGGGAAAGTTGGGGCAGTGGCACAATATCTAAACTCTGAGAAGGCCTTATTGAGTGTGACAGCAGCAGCTGGAGCTGCTAGAACTGGCAGAGCATTGAAAGAAACACAGGTCTGTTAGAGAAAGGAGAAAAATATATAATTTGAAATATTAAATAATGTATCTCTGGGCTGCTGGAAGGCATGAAAATCCTAGCAGCTTGAGTGGAGTTGTGTATTGCATTGAAGGCAATAGTTATGAATCTCTTTGGACACTTTGGCTCATCTTGTCACATTTCCCCTTACAAATATAATCTATAAGAGCACTTTGGAAAGCCAGTGTATCTCATGCTCCACTTGATGGATAACAATAGTGAGAGTGCTTGGGACAAGCAGAAATTTGCTTATTCAATAAATAACTCTAAAGCAGAGAGAACCCCCAGAGGTTGGCATTCAAGGCCTTCTATCTGCTTAGATTACCCTGCCACACCAGACCTCATTCCACTGCTCTGTACTATGAACATGTCATGAATCCTTTTAGCACATACTATATACTTCTTCTCTCTGTGCCTTCACTCTATTTGTGACTCTCCTTGAAGTAACCCTCTCTCTCCTACCTCCAACTTCAAAAAATGTACTTCTTACATTTTCCTTTGAGAGCTACCTCAGGTCCCATCTCCTCCAAAAATTCCTCCCTGACTTGACAAACCACAGTGATGTCTTCCTTCTATTTCTTTCTTTATTATTATTATTAAAGGTTAGGATATTTATTTATTTTTAAATTGAAGTTTAGTTGATTTACAATGTCACATTAGCTTCAGGTGTACAGCACAGCGATTCATATATATATATATATATATATATATATATATATATATATATATGTATATATTCTTTTTCAGATTATTTTCCCTTATAGGTTATTACAAAATATTGAGTATAGTTTCCTGTACCATACAGTAGGTCCCTGTTGTTTATCTATTTTATAGTAGTGTGTATATGTTAATCCCATACTTCTAATATATCCCTGCCCATCACTTCCCCTTTGGTAACCATAACTTTGTTTTATATTTATTTCTGTAGTGCTTACTGGCTATACCACATAGCTTGGTCCCTGCATTTACACGATCTTGTATAGTTCACTAATACAAAACTCCTGGAGGCCAAGGACTTATATTCCCCATAGTGCCTACAAGTGCTCATCACATAGTCATTTGTAAAAATACTTCATGTTTAGTTGTGTGACCACTAAAGCCCAACTCTAATGCCTATCTGTGTGACTCCAGGCAAGTAATTTACTTTACTAAACTCCAGCCTCCTCATCTGTGAAATGGAAATAATAACAGCTACCTCACAGAATTAGCTCTGTCCTGTTCTCAAATTTAATTTCTGCCAATGAAGTTACATCAAAGCTTTTGTTTTTAGGGGGAAAACGAAGAAAAATAGAAATGCCACATCAGTAAGGTCTACCTTGCTTAGTAAAGAAGACTGTTGAAGACAGACCCAAATCAGTGAGTGGAATGACCATCAAACGTGATTTCTGACCTTAAATAGGGGACTGAATATAGGAGATTTTTCATCCCGCTTTCCTCTTTCTTCCAAAATCTCATCGTCTGGGTGCCTATGGGCATGTAGGGAATCACTGCTGTTCATCCAAAATCTAAAGGTGGGCTATTGAAAGGTGCTGAAAATAAGAAACATAGCCTTAGGTAGTATTTGTGAAAGATTTGTGAAAGTAGTCTAAAACTAATGGTAGTAGTAGTAGTCATCGTCATACTAGTACTCTACTACTACTAGTAGCAACAATAATAAACTTTTCTGGCATTTCCTGAGTACTTATTAAGTGCCAGGCAGCGTTCTAAATACTCTGCATAGATTAACTCATTTTGCACTCATCTGGATGTAATTGGGTATATAGTATGGTTATTCTCATTTTATAGATGAGGAAGCTGAGTCACAGAAAGATTCAGCAACTTCCCTAAGGTTACACAGAAAGGATGGAGTGGAGTCATGTTTTGAAGCCAGGTCTATCTGACTCTACAACCTGTGTTCCTAATCCTTTTATCATTCTGAGTCTCCAGCAGATTTAGAAAATAATGAAAAGAAAGGAAAATAAACCTAATAACTAAAGTTTTACAAATAAATATGGTTACAGGTGAACTGGCTGTTTGTTGGTTGGTTTTTAATTTAAATGAATGGTACCAGAAACCTTACCTAATTTCTCTCCCTGACTTCCCACACCTAACCACTCACCAAGTCCTACTAATTCTACCTCCCAAATAGCTCTCAAATCCATTTATTCTATTCTTCCCCACAGTCACCACCCTAGTTTAGGCATCATCTCTTGCCTCTTAACTGGTCTCCTGACGCTAGCCTTTCCCTCCTCTAGTCCAGAGGGCAGCTAGAGTTATTTTTCAAAAGTGGAAACCTGATAATATCACACCTTGCATAAATCCCATAAGTGGTTCCCAGGTGCCTTAATAATAAAAATCTAAACGTTGTAACCTGGCTCATATCATAAAAGATACTTCATGATTTGGATTTTGTTTATCTCTCCAGACTAATCTCTTGTAAGGACACCCTTCCCCCAAGTGTGGATTACAAGAATAAAAAAAATAATTACAATTCCTTAAAAATGCTTTTGTCCCTCTGAAATCATAGGACATACAGAGAAAACATTATGGCTTGGGCTGAAGGGATATAAGAAGCTGCTAAGGGCTTTAGGAGAAACTAAGTGAGAAGCTCAGAGCAGAAAGAGTGGAAACACTGTGCAAATGAATAACCATAATCAGTGCCTTTTTCATATTTGCAAAATACCTCCCAAAATAAGTTGAACTACTAGTGACTGCACTTTACAGAGGAATTCAATACTGGCAATTAAATCCTTATTAAATGTTTCGTAGGAAGGATTTTTTCTTATTTTTGCAGGTCCAACAAACAGATATTTGTAAATATTCAAACTATAAGTTGTGAGTTCTATTTCAAAGACTTTTTTCAACATACAGCCTATTTTTACTTTGAAAAATCACTATGAGATAGGGAGGGTAAGATGAGAAAATCAGATGAGAAAGGGTAAATTACTAGCTTAAGATCACCAAGTTAATTACTAGTGAAGCCCAGATTAGAGCCTCTAGTGATTCCTAATCCAACTATCTCAAGTTTGACTTTATATAGATAATGCGTATTTTACATTAAAAAAAGGACATTGGAGACCTTCACCCTTGAGTCATGGGTTAAAATTAAACACTTAAATCAATGTTTTCCTCTCAATATTTCTAGTGCATCTGGCTCCAAGAGACTTAAGAGTCACTGAACAGTAGAAGGTGAATTGTGCCATTAGGCAGTGAATGCAAAATTGGCTCCTCCAGTTTATACCCATTGTCACTCCCAGTAGCCTCTGCCTCCCAACAATATGTCCAAGCATTTGAATATGGATTAAGTTGAATTTCCTTCTTATAAGTAAGCTTCATCTTTGATTTTGTCTTCATTGAGTTATTTTACAGGGAGAGCAGTGTTTATATCATACAGTAACCAATTCTTTCCTTCTTATGGTGGAAAGTCTAAGCATTTAAATACTCAAGTTTCCTGATTCTCTTTTTTCCTGCCTGATTTCATCAGTAACTGTTTGGCAATGTCTTTATTTTAACCAAATTGTCTACATATCTTTGCTTCACTCTTCTGGTTAAAGCCAGATAACTAATGAGTGCATGGTCCCAGCCGTCACTCATTTCATGCCTTTTTTCATTGATTAACAAGCTTATTTTTCTAAGATGGCCCATCACCAGCTATATTTATTTTTTAATACACTTGTTATTGCACCAGGCTAATTTTCCCAGCATTAGTTCCATCTGTTTTTCACCAGCCTTATCAAATAACATACAGTCAAAATGGATGTGCAACAGAAAGCAAATTAGTGGTTGCCAGGAGTTGGGAGAGGTGGGGAAATGGGGAATGGCTGCTTAATGGATATGGGGTTTCCTTTTGGTGTGATGAATATGTTTTGGAAGTAGACAGAGGTTACGGTTGTACAAAGTTGTGAATATACTAATGGGCACTGGATTGTACACTTTAAAATGGCTACTTTTAAGTCATGTGAATTTCACCACAATGTCTTTGAAAGATGATAACAAATTATATACCCACGTGACACATATGCTAATGGGAAAAAGGCAGACAATACACAAAATAAGAAAGTAAATTACATTCTATTTTAGAAGGCGCTAACTGCCAAAGAGTAAAATCAAACAAGGTTGTACTGAAGAAAGTGGATGTGGTTTTAAATAGGGTTGTCAAAGAAGACCTCATTGAAAAGATGACATTTAAGTAAAGACTTGAGGATGTTAAAGGAGCCATCCACTTGGGTATAAGGTAGAAGGGCACTCCACACTGAAGAAATCGAAAGTGCAAAGGCCCTAAGGTCCTAAAGGTATCCTGAAGGCTGTCTATTCAAAATTGCTATTGCCTGACTTTAAGGTCGACTGCAGGGGCTAAGACAATGTCACCATCTTCTGGCAGCGTGGAAGGGCTCAGCATCTGAGGGCAAGTCATTTTCTGTCTGATGGCTGAGTTGCCTGCCAAAGCTGAACAGAATGAGGATAACACTCTGGAACAAGGAACTGACATTTATCATCACTTAGACCTTATATTTCTACAAGTGAATGGAAGCCCATATACGTTTGGTTGAAATTCCAATTGTCATTTTGGTCATTAGCCATTTAAAATAAGTCAATAGCCTCTCAATAGAAGAGCTAAATAACTTTAAGTTGATACATTAAGATTCAAGTATGTTTCTGACAATATGAAAGTACCTGTATGAACACATATTCCAAAGTCAAGTATTTCAGTGGATGTGGCGGACTCTCACAATCTTAAATTTTCATTACCCTATACCTCTTGTTCATTTAATTGAGACTGAACTATAGTTTGAATCTAGGAAAGATATCTTGGGCATATGGAAAAAGAACAGAAATCCAAAGTTGCCTTTTACCTTAACTATTTACCATGTATATATAAAGTTCTGAGAGTATCTATACAATTCTTAACATCCTGAATATGCTTTTACAATTCAAATATTTCACATTAATTCTTGAGTCTTCATGTATAATGCTATACAACTTCAGGAAATGTCATGCTAACTATTTCTGTATCCAAACAGATTTCCCAACAAAGAATAAAGAGTAACTTGTCTCTAGGAGCAATGGTAGGACATAAGGTTTCTGATTATATCACTTAGGGTTGGAAATTAAAGGCCGTTTTCCACAATGGAACTATTCTGAGGCATTGACATTACTGCTATAACAACACATAATTCACAGTCATCTTTAACTGACTTCTTAAAGTCTCTAGATACTGAATTAGATGATGTACACTTCCAAAAAAAGAGAACTGATGCATCGCATTGCTTCAGGTGAATTATGGATTTCATTTTTTTTCCTGGAGGGAGTATCATATTACTGCCCATTCTTTGCAACTAAGGTCAAGTTGTCTTGTCCTAACCTGAAACAATGCCTCTGTTTCACACTCTGCCCAGGAATTAAAGGAATAACCAAGTCTCAGATGGTCATTTTGCATGAAGGGTGTTTAAATGATATATAAAAGATGTCACTTACCCCCAACCATGACCACCAGTAGAAGAGACACTTGCATCTATAACTCCCTTGCCCAATTTTCTTGTGAAAGATGTCACACAAATCAATATGCACACTCATAGTGTCTCTATGTAAATGTGCATATACACACATTGATAGTAATTAGTGAATTATGTTGAATTATCAAGGAATACATATATTCACCTAAGTGAAGCTTCAAGAAAAAGCCTCAGAAATGAAAGCTTTCAAGACCCCGAATAGCCAAAGCAATCTTGAGAATGAAAAACGGAGCTGGAGGAATCAGGCTCCCTGACTTCAGACTATACTACAAAGCTACAGTAATCAAGACAGTGTGGTACTGGCACAAAAACAGAAAGATAGATCAATGGAACAGGATAGAAAGCCCAGAGATAAACCCACGCACATATGGTCACCTTATCTTTGATAAAGGAGGCAGGAATGTACAGTGGGGAAAGGACAGTCTCTTCAATAAGTGGTGCTGGGAAAACTGGACAGGGACATGTAAAATATAAGATTAGATCACTCCCTAACACCATACACAAAAATAAGCTCAAAATGGATTAAAGACCTAAATGTAAGGCCAGAAACTATCAAACTCTTAGAGGAAAACATAGGCAGAACACTCTATGACATAAATCAGAGAAAGTCCTTTTTTGACCCACCTCGTACAGAAATGGAAATAAAAACAAAAATAAACAAATGGGACCTAAGGAAACTTCAAAGCTTTTGCACAGCAAAGGAAACCATAAACAAGACCAAAAGACAACCCTCAGAATGGGAGAAAATATTTGCAAATGAAGCAACTGACAATAAATGCTGGAGAGGGTGTGGAGAAAAGGGAACACTCTTGCACTGCTGGTGGGAATGTGAATTGGTACAGCCACTATGGAGAACAGTATGGAAGTTCCTTAAAAAACTACAAATAGAACTACCATATGACCCAGCAATCCCACTACTGGGCATATACCCTGAGAAAACCATAATTCAAAAAGAGACATGTACCAAAATGTTCATTGCAGCTCTATTCACAGTAGCTCAGAGATGGAAACAACCTAAGTGTCCATCATCGGATGAATGGATAAAGAAGATGTGGCACATATATACAATGGAATATTACTCAGCCATAAAAAGAAACGACTTGAGCTATTTGTAATGAGGTGGATAGACCTAGAGTCTGTCATACAGAGTGAAGTAAGTCAGAAAGAGAAAGACAAATACCGTATGCTAACACATATATATGGAATTTAAGGGAAAAAAATGTCATGAAGAACCTAGGGGTAAAACAGGAATAAAGACACAGACCTACTTGAGAATGGACTTGAGGATATGGGGAGGGGGAAGGGTAAGCTGTGACAAAGCGAGAGAGAGGCATGGACATATATACACTACCAAATGTAAGGTAGATAGCTAGTGGGAAGCAGCCGCATAGCACAGGGAGATCAGCTCGGTGCTTTGTGACCGCCTGGAGGGGTGGGATAGGGAGGGTGGGAGGGAGGGAGACACAAGGGGGAAGGGATATGGGAACAGATGTATATGTATGACTGATTCACTTTGTTATAAAGCAGAAACTAAAAAACAAAACAATGAAAGCTTCCTAAAATATTATTATATATTTACCTGACTTTGAAAACTATATTTACTGATTGACACTTAATAATATTTAACACTATTTTATGTGCATTGTCATTTAGAATAGCAATTGCTACGCTATGTTGCAGTGATCTTCTTAGAGTTTTACTCAATACTACATGGTCTCAGTAGACTATCAAATTTTAGTCCCTGTGTCTGTTTTTCTCAACTTTTCTATCTCCCCACTAGCTCTCAGTTTATTAACTGTCCCTTTTTTTTTTTTTTTTTTTTTGAGGTACGTGGGCCTCTCACTGCTGTGCCCTCTCCCGTTGCGGAGCACAGGCTCCGGACGCGCAGGCTCAGCAGCCATGGCTCACGGGCCCAGCCACTCTGCGGCATGTGGGATGCTCCTGGACCGGGTCCCGAACCCATGTCCCCTGAATCGGCAGGTGGACTCTCAACCACTGCGCCACCAGGGGAGGCCTTAACTGTCACTTTTTGATGCTCCTGTACACTTACTTGGAGATGGCTCCTAGCTCTTATATTTAAAGTTAAAAATTATAACATTTTATTGGGGTTACAATGTATATAAAATAGAATGTAAATACAAATATAAATATAAATTATATATAAATACACATATGAAATACATATAATTGTCCACAAAGGATGAAGGTAGATAAAATATACTGTTGCAAAGTTCCTGTATTTTATAAGAAGTAGAAAATTAACTCTTAGTAAACTGGGATAAAATTAAGACACATATTGAATCCACAAACACCTAAAATGAATGGAAATAAACTTAGTTAAATGGCCATAAAGAAATTAAAATGTAATAAAAAATATATTTGATTACCCCCCCCAAGAAAGAGCATGAAAGGAGGAACAGAAGAATAAGAAACCTGATTGGACAAATAGAAAATATATAGCAAATTGAAAGTATAAACACAGGTGTCTCAATAAGTACACTAAATGAAAAGAGAGTTACATATATATATATATATATATATATATATATATGAATATATTTTTAAAGGGGAGTAAATAGATATATACTATAAAATATGTCCCAGTAAATTTCAAAATTTGAAATATTACAAATACATTCTCTGAACATAGTGGAATTCAGTTAGAAATGAGTAACAACAAGATAGTAAGCTATCTTAAAAAGTCCTAATATTTGGAAATTAAACAACACTTTTCTAAATACACTGTTAACCAAGAAGAAATCATCATTATAGTAAGTGGAAAATATTTTGAACTGGATAATGATGAAAATACAGCACATGAAAATTTGTAAGATTCAACTAAAGCAATTATCAGAGGAAATTTTGTAATTCGAATGCTTATACTAAAAAAGTAATTCAATGATATATATTTCTACCTTAAGAAACTACAAGAAGACAAGAAAATTAAACCTAAAGTAAGTAGAAGGAAGGAAATAATAAAGATAAAATCAGAAATAAATTGAAGGTAGCAAAACATTAGAAAAATCAATAAAGCCCAAAAGTTGACTATCCAAACAGATAATAAAAAGTGATAAACTTCTAGCAAGACTGATGGCAAAAAAGAAAAAGAAAAAACACAAATTATCACCACCATAGCATTATAAATCTTACAGATATGAAAAGCATAAGACAAAATTAAGAACTACTTTATATGAATTCAAAATTTAGGCAAAAGAGACAAATTCCTTAAGAAACAGTCACCAAAACTGAAAAAAAGATGAAATAGTGTTAGAAAATATAAATAGTTTTATATCTATGAAATTAATTAATTTCATCTCCAAAAGACTTCCCACAAAGGATATATCCAGGCCCAGATGGTTTCACTGTGAATTCCATGCAACATTTTAAGAGGAAATAATACTAATTTTATGTAAATGATTTCAGAAAAAGAGCTGGAGGGACCACTTCCCAACTTATTTTATAAGACCAGTATAATCATGATACTCAAAGAGATAAAGATATTAGAAGAAAAGTATAGAACAATATATGCCTCATGAACATAGATACAAAAGCCTTTATCAAAATATTAGCAAATAGAATCCAGCAATATATAAAAATATATATGTTTGACAAGTAGAAAGTACTTGCAAAATATATATCTGACATAGGACTTTCTTCAGAATATATATATATTAAAAAACCTTTTTACAGTACAATAATAGGGAAAACCCTAATTTAAAAAAATGGAGAAAAAATTAAAAGGACATTTACAAGAGAAAATCTATGATTAGTCATTGGGGAAGGGGTGAGATAGGGAGGGTGGGAGGGAGATGCAAGAGGGAGGAGATACGGGGATATATGTATATGTATAGCTGATTCACTTTGTTATAAAGCAGAAGCTAACACACCATTGTAAAGCAATTATACTCCAATAAAGATGTTTTTTTTAAAAAAAAATCTACAATAAGATACCAACACTCATGCACTAGAATGAAAAGAATGAAAGCATGAGAAAGAGAACACCAAATGAGGTAAAGATATAGAGTTGCTGGATTCTCACACGTTGCTAATGGGATATAAAATGATATAATCACTTTGGCAAAATATTTGACATTTTCTTTTTAAGATAAACATTCCTCTACTCTTTGAACCAGCAATTCCACCACTAAGTATTTACCCAAGAAAAATGGAAACATGTCTGTAAAGATTTGTATGAGAATGTTCATAAGCAGCTTTATTCATAATTGCCCAAAAATAGAAACAACCTGGATATCTATCAACAGAATGGTTACCCAGTAGTAAAGGAGAATGAACTGCTGATACATACAATACTATGGACAAATCCCTCAGATACAAAAAAAAATTACATAGTGTATGTTTCCATTTATATTAAATTCTAGAAAAGGAAAAAATAATATGTGGTAAAAAAAACCTCAGAACATTGGGTACATCTAGAAAGGAGAGAGGGATTGACTGGGAGGGGACACAAGAGAACTTTCTGGAGTGATTGAAATTTTCTAAATCTTCATAGGGGTGTGCATCACATGGCTGTATCCATTTGTCAAAATTCATTGATTGTACACTTACGATTTAAGCATCTCAAGGGATACAAATCTTACATCAATGAAAATGAAAAGGACTGTAGACAAATATTGAATCCTTTCTGAGCTACCTAACTGTAGTGGAATGGGTTAGCAATTCTAAAATCTGTATATTCTAAATTCTGTATAACCTAGGCTTGAGCAAATGAGTAAATCTATTGAGGATAGTGGAAGCCATGTTTCTCTTAGTTATAAATATGGAAAAAGGGAAGACTAGAATGTTCTCTGTGACACTGGAATGGAATTGGAGGTATCAGTATGAACTCAAATTTTTAATAGAGATATGTCTTTTCTCACTCTGTTCCCTCAGATGAACTAGAAACGATGATGCAGCTTATTGGAATGAGCACATCTAGTGCCCAGATCTTGGTTTTAAAATACTTCTCTTTACTAAACCAACCAGAATCCCATGAAAAAATGTCTGGTTTTAATTCTGGAGCAGGGAAAGGATAATAAGGGCCTGGAACAGCTTGTTGCATCTTAAATAAAATAAGGAAGTGCTCAACAAATAAAGATAAGATATGCTAAAAGGGCACTGGAGCCAGCTTGCAGGAGCTCCTAATGGTCAATTCTGGGACAATTTGCACGTCAAAAAAGTAAGTATAAAGGATTGTAACTCATTGAATAAATAAGAATCCATGACTTCATGATGATTAAATAATGAAATAAATAGGGAAGAAAGGAAAACTCTTTTTTGTGAAATGCCAACTAATAAATATAAAAGAAATGCTGGAGTTAGAAAATTACCAGTAGATGCTAAAACTAGTAGTGAAAAGTTTGATAAGGCAAAGAATATACACATGGCCTCAAAGTGTTTCCTTACAAATTGCTAATTACAAAGAGAAAATAAATACTAACTCCATAGTTGAGAAACCTGGAGGACACTACCTTAACCAAGTCTTCAAACTTAACCTCACCAATATTGAGACAAGCTCAAATCATATGCCACATAATAACATGCACTGAAAAAGACATAATCTCTATTAAGTGGTATTCCGACCAAAAATGCATAACCTGAACCTAAGTAGGAGGAAACATCAGGTAATCTCAAACTGAGGGGCTTTCTATAAAATAATTGGTATATACTTTTCAAAAATGTCAAAGTTAAGGAACACAAAGTCTTAAAAACCGTTCCAAGTTAACGATGATTAAAGAGATATGATAACTAAATGCAATGTGTGATCCTGAATTGGGGAAAAAAAAAACTAGCTATAAAAGACATGATTAAGACAATTACACAAACTTCAATATGGACTGCAGATTAGATAAAACTAATGGATTAGTGTTAAACCTCCTGATTTTAATAACTGTACCCTTGCAGGTCTTCAACTTAATTTTTTATCCTATACCTTGATAAATTATCTCTAAATGTTATAAATTAAATTCTTTACCCCCCAGTGTGGAATATTAGCCATAATAAAGGATCAATCTTATTATCCAGCAACAGTAGTTTACAGTGTATATGTGTGTATATTATATATTTATATATATTCCCTAGCTAAGATCACTTGCTAGGTGCTCTTTATATAGTGACAGACCTTGGAATTACATCTTCAGTATCTCCAGTACTGACTTCTCTTCAAACTCCAGACTCACATATCCAATTATATCTCTTACTTCTGCATTTGAATATCTAAAACATATTTAAAATTTATCATATCACAAACTGAACTCTGCATTCAACTTTTAGCCCCAACCCTCCAATCTATTCTTTCCCTCTGTTTTTCCCATTTTAGTAAATGGTATCACCATCCAACCCAGTTGGTTAAGTAAGAAACCTGAGTCATCCCTTAATTCTCTTTTCCTTTACTCCTCCATAACCAGTCCATTAACAAGTCCTGTCCATTCTCCTTCCAAATTATATCTCAAATATATCCACTTCTTTCTATGTCCAGTGTTACCACTCTAGTCTAATCAATTATCATCTCTTGAAGTGACCTTTTTAATAACTTTCTAAACAGTCTCCCTGCGTCCACTCTTGCCATCCATTCTCTAATGGTAGCCAGAGTGATCATTTTAAAACCTAAGGCAGATCATGTCCCTACCCTGCTTAAAGTCTTCCAATGGCTTCCCATTATGCTTAGAATAACATCTAACTTTTTACCCTGATGAAAAGGCTCCACATGACCTAGTTCCTGACTACCTCTCTGTTTTCGTCCATCCAGGCTGTTACAACAAAATACCTTAGACTGGATTGCTTATAAATAACATATTTTTTTTATTTCTTACAGTTCTAGAGGCTAGCCATTTGCAGCAACAGGGATGCAACTAGAGGCTGTCATATTAAAGGAAGTAAGTCAGAAAGAGAAAGACAAATACCATATGATATCACTTACATGTGGAATCTAAAATATGACACAAATGAACCTATCAGAAACAGACTCACGGACATAGAGAACAGATTGGTGGTTGCCAAGGGGAAAGGGGTTGGGGGAGGGATGGCGCTGGAGGTTGGGGTTAGCAAATATAAGTTTTTATATATAGAATGGATAAACAACAAGGTCCTACTGTACAGCACAGAGAACTATATTCAATATCCTATGATAAACCATAATGGAAAATAATATGTGTGTTTGTGTGTGTGTGTGTATGTATATATATATATATATATATATATATATATATATATATATGTCACTTTGCTGTACAGCAGAAATTAATACAACATTTAAAATCAACCATACTTCAATTTAAAAAAATGAGAACAGGGCCTCCCTGGTGGCGCAGTGGTTGAGAGTCCGCCTGCCGATGCAGGGGATACGGGTTCGTGCCCCGGTTTGGGAGGATCCCATATGCCGCGGAGCGGCTGGGCCCGTGAGCCATGGCCGCTGGGCCTGCACATCCGGAGCCTGTGCTCCGCAACGGGGGAGGCCACAACAGTGAGAGGCCCGCATACCGCAAAAAAAAAAAAAAAATGAGAACAGTTCTAGAGACTAGGAAATCCAAGATTAAGGTGCTAGCAGATACCGTGTCTAGTGAGGGCCCACTTCCTGGTTCATAGATTGGCTGTCTTCTCACTATACCCTCACATGTCCTCAAGTGGCAAAAGAGAGGAGAGAGCTCTCTGGAGTCTTTTTTGTAAGGGTTCTAATCCCATTCCTTAGGGTTCCTCTCTCATGAGCTAATCAACTCCCCAAAGCCCCACCTCCTAGTACCACCACATGGGGCATTAAGTTTCAACATATGTATTTGGGGAGGGACACAAATACTCAGTCCATAGCACTCTCTGACCTCACCTCCCACAACCCAACGGCTTGCTCTGTATGGCCCAGGCTTTCATTGTGTTCCTACAAAGAGCAAAGCACATTCTGACCTCAGGGCTTTTACATAGCAGTTCCCTCTGTCTGGTATGCTTTTCTACCCAGATCTCTCACTTTCATATAGACCTCTGTTCAAATGTTACCTCCCCTTCCTGTCATTCTCCTTCCCTTTTCCTTATTTTATTTTTTATTTTAGCATTTACCACTACCTTTCTATATTACATTTGTTTACTTTTTGTCTTCACTACCATAATGCTAGGTCCATGAAAGTATATAGATTTTTTAAACATATTTATTGGAGTATAATTGCTTTACAATGGTGTGTTAGTTTCTGCTGTATAACAAATTGAATCAGCTATACATAAACATATATCCACATATCTCCTCACTCTTGCGTCTCCTTCCCACCTTCCCTATCCCACCCCTCTAGGTGGACACAAAGCATGGAGCTGATCTCCCTGTGTATATTGTTCAATGCTGTATCCCCAGTAAGGCCCCAGTAAATATTTACTAAGTGAATGAAATTTTCACAGTAAATAATCTAGGGTTAAATGTTAGAAAATACTTTAACTAGACCAGTCCCATATTTTTATAGGACCAGTCCCTTAAGCCAAAAAATAAAAAAGAAAGAAAACTCCAGAGAGATCAAATGGCATATTAAAGGTGACAGAATTTTCTGGTGACAGAGCCAACACTAGTGTTGAGGTCTTATGATTCCTAGCCCGGTGCTCTTTCTTCCAGTCCATTCTGTCTCATGCTGTCAGCAACACTGAGAAAAATATTGGGAAAATACTTTGCTGAACTATATAATGTCATACTGCTTAGATGAAAACAAAAAGATACTGAATTGTGTCATGGATTCAGTATTCTTATTTATTTAGCAGCTGTTTATTGACCATCTACCATACACAAAGCACTGTTTCCATTGTAGAGGTGAACAAGAAGCAACGCTAAAAAAGAGAATAAACCCAATTAATATACTGCAAGACAGAATATGATGAGTCTCACGTGGGTGATAAAAAGTATTTTGAGTCCAGAGAAGGAATTAACTATGCACATCTGATTCAGGATTATAAAAGTATTGATAGCAGAGGTAATATTTGATATGGGCCTTAAAGGATGAGAATGGCAAGTAAATGAGGAACAACATGAACAAAGACATGCAGAAATGAAAATACATGTATTCTGGAAAGAGCAAGTAGTACAGTTAAGCTGATCCATGGGGTCTCTGAGGTGCTACAGTAATCAGTAAAGTTGGAAAGATAGTTTGGGGCAATAATATAGAAGACTTTGCATATCTGATTAAACCAAGAGTTTGGGCTTCATTTCTTGGGGGTTCAATCATCACTTATTGAGTGAACATTAACTAAATGGAGGGAGGACCATTCTTTCTTTAGGTAAAGGAGAATGGCATTATGTGAGTAGTGCTATAGAAATATTGATCTGGAAGCTTGGTATGTGATGGATTGGTAGGGCAGTTTGTGATTTGTGGAGAAATCAGGGGAGGGCATTCAAGGTGAAGCAAAAATATGAGAACACTATAGAGGAAGAAACAAACAATACATCTTTGGGAGATTAATCAATCTAACTTGAACATGAGGAGTTATAGAAAATGAAGTTGGATAGGAAGGGTGGAGATGAATTATAGAGGACCTTGAAAGCTAAAGCATATGCTTTAGGCATAAACTATGTGCTTGATATACTGAAACTATATAGGTCAGTTTGGTGGTTAGAAATGGACCATGCAACAGATAAAGAGGTCCCAAAAAGGAAAGTGATGATGGGACTTTTCAACTAATGTTCAAATCAATCATGTAGACTGACAATTTACATGGGAGGAAAAAAGACTAATTCAGCACTCTACTCTAGATCAGAGACTTTCAAACTTCTTTTTTTTTTACCACAAGCCATAGTAATAAATGTATTTTATGTCATGACTCAATGCAAATGTGTGCACACATGTACATACACAACTGAAATAAAATTTCACAAACATACTTTCTTTTAACATCTGCAATGCTATTCTATTTTCTATTTCATTTAAAAATATCAATCACAAACTTTGACACTGATTTATAAGCAACTAATGGGTCATATCCCACAGTTTGACAAAATATTGCCTTAGATTTAGTCCTAGTGATTTAGATGTCACTAACTCACAGATACCTCCGGATCATGGGCTTCACTTTACATTTGTTTAACCATCTACCAAAAGTTAATCAATTTGACCTGAAGCAAATAATTCAAAGCCTTTGAAACCTATCTCTTACAATGTTATAATTTGAAAAGAGACTCATCTACCTCACATCAGACTACTTCAATCACCTCAGATCTAGTCACTCTGCCACCAAACATACCACTGTCAGAGTAATCTGCCTAAATCTTCTATGGTTCTCTACTGCCTAGTCCCAAAAGCCTTAACTATACGTTGTAGATTTCAAGGTCCTCTGTAATTTATCTCCACTTTTCCTATTCAACTTCATATTCTACAACTCCTCATGTTCAAGTTAGACTGATTAATCTCACAAACATGTACTGCTTGTTCCTTCCTCTATAGTGTGCTCATATTGTTGCCACTGTCTTGAATGTCTTCCCCTTATTTCTCCACCAATCACAAAAATGCCTACCTACCCTAGCCCACCTATGTCAGGAGGGATCTTCTGCTAATTACTCTGCTTCACAGTGAATTGCTTTCACACACACACACACACACACACACACACACACACACACACACGCTCTCAACCACGGAGTGTTTGACTTTACCATCGTGTGCTCTCTAATTATTTCAACTGTATTAGATTTATCTCCATAACCTGAGAAAACATGATTAGTAGAAAGAGCATAAACCTTGGAGCCAGACAGACCTAAGTTTAAATCTGGAATCTGACATTTACCAGTCATGCCTCCTTTGGTAAATTACTTCTGTAAGCCTTAAACCGCATATCCATTAAGTACCAATTATAGTGCCTACTTCATAAGGTTATTTTGAGCATTTACATGAGATAGGATGTATAAAGGATCTATCAATAGTACAATGCCTGATATGACTCAACAACTATTTTCCCTTTCATGTTCTTTCACTAGAAAGGGGTTTCATGTCTTATACAGTATCTAACAGAGGGTTGAGTACATAGTAGACACTTATTAAAATCTGGTTATTTACTGGTCAATCAATTCACTCTCCTCCACTAGCATTATACAGTAATCCCCCCTTTTCTGTGGTTTTGCTTCCCATGTTTTCATTTACCTGGGGTCGACTGTGGTCTGAAAATATTAAATAGAAATTTACATAAATTAAAAATTCATACGTTTTAAATTATGTGCTATTCGGAGTAGCATGATGAAATCTTGAGTCGACTTGCTCCATCCCACTAGGGACGTAAATTATCCCTTTGTCCGGCATATCCAGCCCTTCAGTCACTTAGTAGCCATTCAGGTTATCAGATTGGCTATCAAAGTATCACAGTGCTTGTGTTCAAGTAAGCTCTATTTTACTTAGTAATGGCCCCAAACCTCAAGAGTAGTGATGCTGTCAATTTAGACATGCCAACGAGAAACCGTAAAGTGTGTCCTTCAAGTGAAAACGTGAAAGTTCTCGCCTTATTAAAGAAAGAAAAAAGATCACATGCTGAGGTTTGCTAAGATCTACAGTAAGGACAAATCATCTATCCATGAAATTGTGTAGAAGGATAAAGAAATCTATGCTTGTTTTGTTATTGTACCTTACACTGCAAAAGTTACAGCCACAGTATGTGTTACGTGCTTAGTTAAGATGAAAAAGGCATTAAATGTGTACAATAAGATATTATGAGAGACAGACCACGTTCACGTAACTTTTATTATAGTATATTTTTATAATTGTCCTATTTTATCATCAGTTATTATTGTTAGTCTTTTACTGTGCCTAACATAAATTAAACTTTATCATAGGTATGTATGTATAGGAAAAAACCATAGTATATATAGTGTTTGGTACCGTTTGTAGTTTCAGGCATCCATTGGGGGTCTTGGAATGTATCCCCCACAGATAAGGGGAGACTACTGTATATAACTAATTTAAAATTTCCCCAGTCAGTATAGCCAACTAAATAGAAAAGCAAGAAATAAAGGTAAATCTTCATATTTTTTCATTTGGCTAACTTTTGTTGAAAATTAGCAGTGAGAGGTTCCCAAAGATATTTTGTGCTTTCCCCTGATCCCCTTTCGTGTGGCTGTGACTCCTCTACTCTCTTCCTCTGCTCTCTTCAGCAGTTTCCTTTGTTGTGTCCTCTGCACCAGCAGACTCAAAACAGACATGCCAATTATTTGGCTGTGATCTTTGTTAGAAAATTTTCACATCTGTGTTGGGTGAAAAGCTCCATCATATTAAAAAAATAGTAACTGTAATGCAATCCTATTCTCTCATGGAATAGGCTCATTTCTGAAATTACTCCAGTCATTATTAAACTCTAGGTTTTTTTTTTTTTTATAAAAGTCTACAGAAATTTCCTTTTGCCTCGGCTCCAAGAAAGCAGAGCTCTGGTGAATGAAAACTGCAGGATCCTGAAGAACTTGTCCACTGAACTGTGAGAAATGGTGACAAATCCACGAATAATGTGACCCATTGTTTTCCACAAAGGACAGGTAAACGGAACAGCACATCATTTACATGTAGGAACAAAATGTTTTTTATTACGTTATGATCTATTGTTCCAAATTGCTTTTGCTCAACTCTCTAGTTTTAGTTATATCATATTACAAACAGTTCTAACACTGTGATGTAAACCTGCTAAGCTAACTTCTAACATAGCTCAATTGGATCTGTTACTGTTTTGAAGCTGAATATCCGAACTGAAAGGGCTCTTAAAGTTTAAGGTACTGAGCGCATTCCTAAAGGGAAAATTGAAGGTTTACATTAATTTTTCTAAGAATTATATTTAGAAATTTAAAGATTGCCTGTGCCAAGGTTCTCTTTAAAGAAGTGAAACTATATGGTTCACAGAAAAGTAAAATGTAATAGTTTTGAAATATATGAAAACATGTTTAACCCCAATCATAATAAGATAAATCAAATAAACCTACAATAAGGTATAATGTTTTTGCCATATGCTTGGCAAAGAGCAAGACATTTGAGGAAAAACTGTGCTGACAAGGTTTTGGGGGATCAAGTATTCTCAAACACCTTTTGATGTCATTATACATATGTATAAACTCCCTGGAAATGGAATTGCTGGATATTTGTTAATATCACCATTCATTTTATCAGCATTATTAGCAAAATAGTCTTGAACTTGTATGGATCCCAAAAAAGGGTCTTGGGGCTTCCGAGAATACTTGATTTATACTTTGAGAATCACTGTTACATGCAATTGAATAGTGGATGATATCCAAGAAACTGGAAAAAAATGATTGCATTTAAGTAAGGGGTTGGAGGTACAAGAGAGATTTTTCAGAGCATACATATTTGTAGTTTGTATTTTTTTGCTGTGTGCTAGTATTACATATTCAAAAATAAATAAAGACTGACAGAGGTATCCTCTTTGTTTCTTTAATAAAGCTAAGTGACTTCACCAGTAATTCCTAACAGAACAAAAGGCCTATGTTTGCGAATTGTGGCTTATATTTCTGATGACTTTGTGATCATTTCATAAATGCCACAAATCCATTATGATAATTTGAGAAGCATTAGAATTCAGCTGGACACAGGCCTTCACGATAAAGTTTCACCCTTGTTTCCCTTCTGTCAAACAGTTAATGAAGAGTAAACAGATATTTAAAGGCCATAGGAAGGCCTTTTGCCATTGAAAATATATACCTCTAATACATCTGTTCTATAAGATTCTTATTTCCTTTTTTTTTTCTAAAGCACAAAACGTTGTACAAAGGTCCTAGTGAACTCAATTCTCAAGCATCCTGTTCTATGTAAGAGGCTTAGACAAGTAGCGATTCAGCACAAAATGTAATAATTCATTATATTTTAAAGGGTTTTGATTTTGATCAAGCCTAGAGGAGGCTTTAAATAGGCAGAAATGGTCTTTATGAGGGACTAAGGGCCCAGCTGTGGATTTAATCTGATGGCCCTTCAGAGCCATGTGTCCCAGCACTTGACCCACTTTTGCCTTAGCAAAAGAGAAATGTTCCTATTAGAAAAGTAAAGTTCGATGAACTTGGACGGTTCACTTAGAGGAAAATCCAACTCTATTAAGCATTAGTAAAGCATCTGGCTTTTCAGTATTCACTTCTCTAGTGTAAGGATACTCGATTCTAATCAAATTTGAGCAAGAAATTTGTACTCCTTCTGACATACTCAATACTGGAACTTCAATGAGCTTGGAGACTTTGGTATAACCATCAACTCAATCAGCCAAGCAGAAAATAAGGAATGTATTCACTTAACTTCTTTTCTCTTCCCCCTCCCCAATTTATCACCACCAAGTCCTCTAATATAGAAATCTTCCCCCACTTAAAGTCTTCAATGGCAATGAATCATCTGCAAGACAAAATCTAAGTTCCTTAGCATGGCACCCAGGACACTGAATCATTTGGCCCTTTGCCTATCTCTCCAGCCCTTCTTCACTTGTCCACTTGATAAATTACAATCCATCTTTCAAAACAGTATTCTGATGTTTCGTACAGATGTTTCAACTGTATAAAGCATTTCAAGATAAATTTTGCTTATGGTTACTGGACCTTTACCCACTGCTGAATTCTCTTTGTCAAAAGTCACCCCTTTTGCAAAGCTTTCCACCATGCTCCACCTCTACCCAAGATGAATTCTGGGTTCCCATAATATTTTGTTCATGTTTCTACTGCAGCACTAAACATGCTATATTATCATTGTTAATGTATCTCATTTGTCTACTATACCATGGATTCCCTAGGGACAGAGATCAAAGCTTATTTAGCTTTGGGTTTTAGCACCTGGCACACAACAGACCAATGCCCAGCACACAACAGGCTCTTAAGTAAATGCTAATAAAGGAATGAAGAAATACTCTCAAGGACAAGAATATGAAAAGGCATCATGGTATAGTGAAAGGAAAACAGATGTAAGGATTGAGATTTTTGTCAACTAGCAATAGCCATGTTTCTAAATCAAAAGGCCAGTTCTGATCCCTACCTTACATGACCAGTCAACAGCATTCAACACAGTCCTCACTCTCCTTGATTCACTATCTTCACTTACGCCCTATTGGTTTTCCTCTTGCTTCATTGGATGCTCCTCTTCAATCACCTCTGTAGTTTCCCTCATATCCCCGACCTCTAATGCTGGCATGCATTCACAGTTCAGAACTTGGAGTACTTCTGTTATCTAACTACGTTCCCCAATAATCTCATGAATTTGCTTATCATTTATATGCTGTTCACTCCCAACCTGATTTCTCTATGGTGGACTTCTCCCTTCAACTCATATACTCAACATCTCTACTCAGATGTCTGAGATGTCTCAAATTAAACATGTAGAAAACCAAATTCCTGATCCCTAATCTTCCCCATCTCAATAATCAGCAAATCCACTCTTAGTTACACAAACCAAGAAATCTGGAATCATCCATGACTTGTCTCTTTCTTTCACACCCCACACTCAATAGAACCAAAAACTGTTGGCTTTAACTTCAAAATATAATCAGAACTCTATCACTTTTAATTCCCCTGGCTGCTAACACCCTAGTTCAAGTCACCATCATCTTCCCTCTGGACTATAGCAATACCCTCTTAATTGGTCTCCCTGCTCCAGTCCTTGCCTGTTAAGTCTGAGTTCCACCCAGCGTCCAGAATGCACCTTGTAAAATACACCATACCATGCCAAGTCTCTGCTCAGAACCCTCCAATGGCTTTTCATCTGTGAGTAAAAGCCAAAATCCTTACAACTGCCTACACAGCCCTACATGATCTGACCCTACCACCTCCTCAAGACATCAACTTCTAATTCCTCTCTAATTCTCCACTGTTTACTCTACTCCAACCACTCTGGCCTCCTTATTGTTCAGTGAAGCCTAAAGGCTCTCACCCAGGGCCTTTGCACTTGCTACCCCTCTGCCTAAAATAATCATTCCTGAGATATCAACACGACAAAAATCTCTCCCTTCTGCCAGGTCTCTGTTCAAATACAACCTTATAAATGAGGCTTGCTCTGACCATTCTGTATAATATAGTCAAAATTCCCTACCATCTTGCTTGATTTTTCTCCACAGCACACCTCTCTCTCCCTCCCTCTCTCTCCCAAACACACACACACACACACACACACTGTTCATTTGTTTATTGTCAATCTTCCTATCTTCCTCCACTAAAGTGTACACTCCATGAAGATAGTTGGTTTTTTTTGCCACTACTAAATCTTCATCCCCTAGAATAATACCCAGAGTATAGTAGATGCTTGATAAATATTTGTTAATTGAATGGATGACCAAACACACTGGTTGTTAACATCAAGCAAGTCACTTCGACCCTCTAGATTCTTGTGATCTCCAATCAAATGAGAGTTTTAGACTAAAACTTCTTCCAGTTTCAACAGTCTATGAACTTATAAATTAATCTTCTTCTCAATCATCTCAGGCCTCCTTAGCACACTATCAGGAAAAGTATGTATTCAGTAAATTCTTATTTGTGTTCTATGATTTGGGATTAGAAGGACCTGCATTCATTAATAGCTCTTCCGTGCCAGGCAGAATTTATATGCAATATGACTTTTAATCTTCATGATAATCCTATAAAGAATATATTACTATTCTCACTTTACAGATGGGGGAAACTGACACTCAGAAAAGCTAGGTGCCTTGTTCAGGTTCATACAACTGGCAAAAGGGTAAGACAACGATTAAATTCTTGTCTGTATGGCAAGTCCTGTGCCCACGCCAATAAACTACTTTTGTCCTATGAAGGTTAAAAATGACAGTTTTAACAAAAAGAAAAAACAGTACCAATACCTAATGGTAACTTAGTTTGTGTGGAAATGACTGACAGCCTGTGATGAAGGCCCATTATTTTGTAGCCAGCCCCCCGCAGATTATTTTTCCCAGAATTCCCTCTTTGCAAACAGTACCACCACCACCATGACCCAAGGATGCATACTAAAACAAGCATGATGTGATCACCATTTTCCCCTAGTCTATGTAGTCACTCATATACAGCCATAAGGTTAGGATATAAGAATTCTAATTTAAAGTAAATAAAAGGGGGAGTGGTTTTTCCCCCAGTATATGCTCAGAAAAATATTCACTAGAGGCCATTAAATGTGAGAGCCATGCCAAAACTAATCAAGTGACAAAGAGAGTAGATAGATGATTTCCTGGGACCAGGAGTGAAGGGGATTAACTACAACTTTTTAGGGTTACATAGTAGCAGATATTTGTCAAAACTCATTAATGAGTGCATTTTATTGAATATAAACTTCATCTCAATAAAGTTGATTTAAAAATAAATGAATGTGAAAAAAATCTGTTTAGAAGTTATTTAAATAAAACAATAAAGAAATAGGTACTGCCTTAAGCAAAGCTGAGGAATTAAATGGGAGTATATGGAAGAAAATTTGAAAATAATGTTTTAATTTATAAAACTAAATAGCAAACTACCCTGTTTATTTAAAGCAGGATTTAATTTGCCCCAATTTGATTTACACACCACTTTTCAGGAGCCTGTTGTATCTTATAATGAGAGAGGAACACTTAAGAGTCTGCCAGAGATTGAGAAATCAGTCAGTGACACTAGAGATTGCCTCTTGACTCACAGGCATAGAATATACAGCCAGGTTGCATATTGTACTAAGCAGAGGATAGAGAAGGAGGAAGGGGGAAAAGGGTATCTTTTCCTTTTCAAATCTTAACGTCTAGTGAACATGTCCGACAAATGAGTGCATATAAATCCAAAATAACCCAACTCCACAATGACCCCTCTCTTCTTTAGCCTCCCAGAACACAGTTCCCTAACTCTGTCTAGTCTCTAGCCGATTTCCCTCCTCTAGGCTTCCATAGCACCCTTGGCAGATGCCTATCAGATATTTAGTCCACCACTGAACTCACTGTAACTACATGCTGATTTTCTGTACCCCTACCTGATTAGACTGTGAGATTCTTGAGGATAAGCACCATAATTTATTCATCTCTGAATCTCCAACACCTATCATGATACCTAGCACATAGTAGCATATAGAAAGATCTGTGATTGAATGAACCTTGTCATACCTGGACCTCTCACTGAAAGGCACCACGATCCATCCAGGTGAACAAGCAAGGAGCCTAAGAATTACTTAAAAGACAGCCTTCTACTCATCTAATACTCCATATCTAATCTATCATCAAGTCCTGTTGATTTTACATTCTAACTAGCCCCTCAAGTCCATCTACTTCTCTCCATTGCCACAACTTCCACCCTAGTCCAAGTTACTACCACCTCTAGCCTAGACTAGAGCAATCCCATCTATTCTGGCTCCCCTCCAATCCATTCTCCATACTGAAATCATCTGATGGGTTCATTGCCATACCCTTCCTTAAAATCACTTTAATGGCTTTCCATTACTCTTAGGATAAAGAGGCAATCTTTAGTGTGGCATAAAGGCCCTGCATTGTCTGTCTCTTAATCGCCACCTTAGCTTTATTTTATTCTAGTCTTTTCCTCCCTTACTTCACTCCACCCAGCTGAAGTTGGCCTTATTTTAGCTGCTGGTATTTACCATGATCTCTCCACAGAGCACAGTTGTACATGCTGATGTTTTTGCCAGGAAAGCCTTTCCTTCCTTTCTTTTCCTAGTTAATGCCCATTTAGCCTTTGTATGACTGTTAAAGTTTTACTTTCTCTAAGAAGCCATTCCTGAACTCTCTAATTAGGTCAAATGCCCCTAATACCTGTTCTTTTAACACATGTAGCTCTTTCCTTCATACTATTTTCACAATTAAAGCTTCATATTTATTTTTTGATTGTTTAAGTTCTGTTTCTCCCACTAGATTTTAAGCTCTTAAATGTAATAACTGTGTATGATTTTGCTCCCCACTGCATTCCCAGAGCTTTGCACAGTGCCTGTTATACAGTTGGATCTCAAATATATATATATATATATATATATATTTGTGTATGTGAAATTTTAAATTTTATTTATTTTTTTATACAGCAGGTTCTTATTAGTCATCAATTTTATACACATCAGTGTATATATGTCAATCCCAATTGCCCAATTCATCACACCCCCACCCCCACTCCCCCGCGGCTTTACCCCTTGGTGTCCATATGTTTGTACTCTACATCTGTGTCTTAATTTCTGTCCTACAAACTGGTTCATCTGTACCATTTTTCTAGGTTCCACATATATGCATTAATATATGATATTGGTTTTTCTCTTTCTGACTTACTTCACTCTGTGTGACAGTCTCTAGATCCACCCACATCTCAACAAATGACCCAATTTCATTCCTTTTTATGGCTGACTAATATTCCATTGTATATATGTACCACATCTTCTTTATCCATTCATCTGTCAATGGAAATTTAGGTGGCTTCCATGACGTGGCTATTTTAAACAGTGCTGCAGTGAATATTGGGGTGCATGTGTCTTTTTGAATTATGGTTTTCTCTGAGTATATGCCCAGTAGTGAGATTGCTGGATCATATGGTAATTCTATTTTTAGTTTTTCAAGGATCTTCCATACTATTCTCCATAGTGGCTGTATCAATTTACATTCCCACCAACAGTGCAAGAGGGTTCCCTTTTCTCCACACCCTCTCCAGCATTTGTTGTTTGTAGATTTTCTGATGATGCCCATTCTAACTGGTGTGAGGTGATTCCTCATTGTAGTTTTGTTTTGCATTTCTCTAATAATTAGCAATGCTGAGCAGCTTTTCATGTGCTTCTTGGCTATTTGTATGTCTTCTTTGGAGAAATGTCTATTTAGATCTTCTGCCCACTTTTGGATTGTGTTGTTTGGTTTTTTAATATGGAGCTGCATGAGCTGTTTATATATTTTGGAGATTAATCCTTTGTCCGTTGATTCGTTTGCAAATATTTTCTCCCATTCTGAGGGTTGTCTTTTCGTCTTGTTTATGGTTTCCTTTGCTATGCAAAAGCTTTGAAGTTTCATTAGCTCCCATTTGTTTATTTTTGTTTTTATTTCCATTACTCTAGGAGGTGGATCAATAAAGATCTTGGTCTGATTTATGTCAAAGAGTGTTCTTCCTATGTTTTTCCCTAAGAGATTTATAGTGTCTGGTCTTACATTTAGATCTCTAATCCATTTTGAGTTTGTGTATGGTGTTAGGGAGTGTTCTAATTTCATTCTTTTACATGTAGCTGTCCAGTTTTCCCAGCACCACTTATTGAAGAGACTGTCTTTTCTCCATTTTATATCCTTGCCTCCTTTGTCATAGATTAGTTGACCATAGGTGTGGGGGAATATCTCTGGGTGTTCTATCTTGTTCCATTGATTTATGTTTCTGTTTTTGTGCCAGTACCATATTGTCTTGATTACTGTAGCTTTGTAGTATAGTCAGAAGTCAGGGAGTCATTCCTCCAGCTCCGTTTTTTCCCCTCAAGACTGCTTTCGATATTCGGGGTCTTTTGTGTCTCCATAAATATTTTAAGATTTTTTGTTCCAGTTCTGTAAAAAATGCCATTGGTAATTTGATAGGGATTGCATTGAATCTGTAGATTGCTTTGGGTAGTATAGTCATTTTCACAATATTGATTCTTCCAATCCAAGAACATGGTATATCTTTCCATCTGTTGGTATCATCTTTAATTTCTTTAATCACCGTCTTATAGTTTTCTGCATACAGGTCTTTTCTCTCCCTAGGTAGGTTTATTCCTAGATATTTTATTCTTTTTGTTGCAGTGGTAAATGGGAGTGTTCCCTTAATTTCTCTTTCAGGTTTTTTATCATTAGTGTATAGGAATGCAAGAGATTTCTGTGCATTAATTTTGTATCCTGCAACTTTACCAAATTGATTGATTAGCTCTACTAGTTTTCTGGTGGCATCTTTAGGATTTTCTATGTATAGTATCATGTCATCTGCAAACAGTGACAGTTTTACTTCTTCTTTTCCAATGTGTATTCCTTTTATTTCTTTTTCTTCTCTGATTACCAAGGTTAGGACTTCCAAAACTATGTGGAATAATAGTGGTGAGAGTGGACATCCTTGTCTTTTTCCTGATCTTAGAGGAAATGCTTTCAGCTTTTCACCATTGAGAATGATGTTTGCTGTGGGGTTGTCCTATATGGCCTTTATTATGTTGAAGTAGGTTCCCTCTATGCCCACTTTCTGGAGAGGGTTTATCATAAATTGGTGTTGAATTTTGTCAAAAGATTTTCTGCATCTATTGAGATGATCATATGGTTTTTATTCTTCAATTTGTTAATATGGAGTATCACATTGATTGATTTGTATATATTGAAGAATCCTTGCATCCCTGGGATAAATCCCACTTGATCATGGTGTATGATCCTTTTAATGTGTTGTTTCATTCTGTTTGCTGGTATTTTGTTGAGGATTTTTGCATCTATATTAATCAGTGATATTACTCTGTAATTTTCTCTTTTTTTTGCAGTATCTTTGGTTTTGGCATCAGGGTGATGGTGGCCTTGTAGAATGAGTTTAGGAGTGTTCCTTCCTCTGCAGTTTTTTTAGAAGAGTTTGAGAAGGTTGGGTATTAGCTCTTCTCTAAATGTTTGATAGAATTCACCTGTGAAACCATCTGGTCCTGGACTTTTGTTTGTTGGAAGACTTTTATTCACAGTTTCAATTTCATTACTTGTGATTGGTTTGTTCATATTTTCTATTTCGTCCTGGTTCAGTCTTGGAGGTTATACCTTTCTAAGAATTTGTCCATTTCTTCCAGGTTGTCCATTTTATTGGAATAGAGTTGCTTGCAGTAGTCTCTTAGGCTGCTTTGTATTTCTGCAGTGTCTGTTGTAACTTCTTTTTCTTTTCTAATTATTGAGTTGAGTTCTCTCCCTCTTTTTCTTGATGAGTCTGGCTAATGGTTTATCAAATTTATTTATCTTCTCAAAGAACCAGCTTTCAGTTTTATTGATCTTTGCTATTGTTTTCTGTTTCTAATTCATTTAATTCTGCTCTGATCTTTATGATTTCTTTCCTTCTGCTAACTTTGGGTTTTGTTTGTTCTTCTTTCTCTAGTTCCTTTAGGTTTAAGGTTAGATTGTTTATTTGTGATTGTCCTTGTTTCTTGAGGTAGGCTTGTATAAACTTTCCTCTTAGAACTGCTTCTGTTGCATCCCATATGGTTTGGATCATCGTGTTTTCATTGTCATTTGTCTCTATGTATTTTTTGATTTCCTCTTTGATTTCTTCAGGGATCTCTTCGTTACTTAGTAACGTATTGTTTAGCCTCCATGTGTTTGTTATGTTTTTTCCCTGTAATTCATTTCTAATCTCATAGCGATGTGGTCAGAAAAGATGATATGATTTTAATTTTCTTAAATTTACTGAGGCTTGATTTGTGACCCAAATGTGATCTATCCTGGAGAATATTCCATGCGCACTTCAGAAGAAAGTGTAATCTGCTGTTTGTGGATGGAATGTCTTATCAATATCAATTATATCTATCTAGTCTGTTGTGTCATTTAAAGCTTCTGTTTCCTTATCTATTTTCATTTGGGATGATCTGTCCATTGGTGTAAGTGAGCTGTTAAAGTCCCACACTATTATTGTGCTACTGTCGATTTCCTCCTTTATAGCTGTTAACAGTTGCCTTATGTATTGAGGTGCTCCTATGTTGGGTGCATATATGTTTATAATTGTAACATTTTCTTCTTGGATTGATCCCTTGATCATTATGTAGTGTCCTTCCTTGTCTCCTGTGACATTCTTTATGTTAAACTCTATTTTATCTGATATGAGTATTGCTACTCCAACTTTCTTTTGATTTCCATTTGCATGGAATATCTTTTTCCATCCCCTCACTTTCAGTCTGTATGCGTCCCTAGGTCTGAAGTGGGTCTCTTGTAGACAGCATATATATGGGTCTTGTTTTTGTATCCATTCAGCAAGCCTGTTTCTTTTGTTTGGAGCATTTAATTCATTCACGTTTAAGGTAATTATCGATATGTATGTTCCTACGACCATTTTCTTAATTGTTTTGGGTTTGTTTTTGGAGGTCCTTTTCTTTTCTTGTGTTTCCCACTTAGAGAAGTTCCTTTAGTGTTTGTTGTAGAGCTGGTTTTGTGGTGCTGAATTATCTTAGCTTTTGCTTTTCTGTAAGCTTTTGATTTCTCCATCATATCTGAATGAGATCCTTGCCAGGTAGAGTAATCTTGGTGGTAGGTTTTTCCCTTTCATCACTTCAAGTATATCATGCCACTCCCTTCGGGCTTGTAGAGTTTCTGCTGAGAAATCAGCTGTTAACCTTATGGGAGTTCCCTTGTATGGTATTTGTTGTTTTTCCCTTGCTGCTTTCAATAATTTTTCTTGGCCTTTAATTTTTGTCAGTTTGATTACTATGTGTCTCGGCGTGTTTCTCCTTGGGATTATCCTGCCTGGGCCTCTCTGTGCTTCCTGGACTTGGGTGGTATTTCCTTTTTCATGTTAGGGAAGTTTTCGACTATAATCTCTTCAAATATTTTCTCAGGTCCTTCCTCTCTCTCTTCTCCTTCTGGGACCCTTATAATGTGAATGTTGTTGTGTTTAATGTTATCCCAGAGGTCTCTTAGGCTGTCTTCATTTATTTTCATCCTTTTTTCTTTATTCTGTTCCACAGCAGTGAATTCCAACATTCTGTCTTCCAGGTCACTTATCCGTTCTTCTGCCTCAGTTATTCTGCTATTGATTACTTCTAGTGTAGTTTTCATTTCAGTTATTGTATCATTCATCTCTGTCTGTTCTTTAATTCTTCTAGGTCTTTGTTAAACATTTCTTGCATCTTCTTGATCTTTGCCTCCATTCTTTTTCCGAGGTCCTGGTCATCTTCACTATCATTATACTGAATTCTTTTTCTGGATGGTTGCCTATCTCCACTTCATTTAGTTGTTTTTCTGAGATTTTATCTTGTTCCTTCATCTGGTACATAGCCCTCTGCCTTTTCATCTTGTTTTTCTTTCTGTGTATGTGGTTTTTGTTCCACAGGCTGCAGGATTGTAGTTCTTCTTGCTTCTGCTCTCAAATATATTTTTAAGCAAATAAAAAAAATACAACTATACAGAAACAACCGTAAACTAAAGAATACACAGTTTTACTTTTAGGAATTTCTATCAGTTATTCAATAAACATTCTTTCATCTACTTTGTTTCAAGCACTGTGCTAAAGAGATAGGAATGCAAAGGGGCAAGATTGATATAACTCCTGTCCTAATGGAGCTTACCTTCTAGTTTAATGAGAGGGTTATTTTTCTAACAATTTTATTTATTAAGATATATATTCTATAACTCAACTAAAGTACTATTTTTATTGAGTAAGTTATTTGCACTTTCTAACTGCTAATGTATTATTAGAAGCTGCTCTGTTCTATCCTGTGTCAAGGCTTTTCTGCTCTTGAGCTCATTCCATCTACCAATATACTACACATGAGGGCAATTTCCTTCTTTTCAGCCTACTAAGTAGGTTAGTGGTAGTAACAGTAGTAGCAGTGGTAGTGCTAGTACTGGCAGTACTGGTCACAGGACCAGTAAATAATAATCATAATGTCAGTGGCAATGATAGAAATGGGTATCATTTACTCTGTTATCTCAAATTCTCTCAAGAACTCTGAAGGGTAAACGTATACAAACAGATGTAGACATGCAGGATTAGAGAAGTTCCATTACTTACCCAGGGTCACTTGGCAAGTTACTGGTAAAGAAAAAAAATTTGAAACCAAATCTTTCTGGCTTTAAATCTTGTGCTCTTTCCACTCACCATACATTTTCTAGAGCACGGGAGACTGCTGGGGTGATTTTCTCAGTTCTGCTTCCTGGTATCTCCCTACTAATAGACTTTAATGTTCATGACGTAGTTCATGAGTTGATTTTGTAGTGCATATAATCCCGAAGGAGGGGAGAGCGTTTTGAGGATCAAAAGATCTTTGGAGTACAAAATTGACTTGTGAACCAACCAAAAAGGGATAAATATGGAGTTTGTAAGGGCTAGTTTGAAAATTGTCCTCTTTTAATGTACATTCTGAGAATTAGTGAAGAATATAAGTTAATATCTTCTGGAAAATGTCAAAAATCCCACATACTTCCACAGTTTTGCTTGAATGACTTTTATAAACCAGATCAGCAGAACTCTCTGAAGTCTTTACATTAATCTGATTTAAATATTTCAATTATAATGAAGATATCAATTAAATTTGGCATAAAAAAAGCCTCTGAGGCAGGATTTAGGACTCAGTTAGAAAGGCACTGTGGAGAAGTAGACAGTGGTAGAAAGCAGCATTGTATTAGGACAAATCCCAGCTTATCTACTTCCAAACTGTGTCTTTAGGGTACATAAATTAACCTCTCTGGATTCTGTTACCTCATCTAAAAACATGAGGGGATCAAATCACATTCTCATAGAAGTCCCTTCTAGCTCTTATCCCATCCTGAAGCTATTTCTACTTCGCAGAGGTTACTGGGTAAATCAAAAGTCTGTGTAGCTAAAATTCCAAGTGAATAAAAATCAATCGGTCAATCAACTGAAAAAGAAGCCTCCAAGAATTGGAGAATATTTGATTGACAGGACAGTATAAATGTGTGCTCTCTCTTGCAGAAGCTCTGAGGAAATTATTTTGGCTATCTCTCCCATATCTTTCTTCTTAGTCCTCCCCATCCCCAGACTTACATAGGCCAGCTGGTATGGTGTACCTGCATGCTCCCAACAACCAGCGCAGCAGCAATTACTTTAGTGCCTTTGCAGAGAAGAGACTCAGAAAAATCTTCCTTGAATTGAGTTAAAATGAGGAACTATAAGAAGGAAAGGTGTGCAAACCAGAAAGCACAAGGGAAGACAAGACTTCTGGGCTCTAACAGGCACAGGCTAAGGAGCAGGATTTATGCAAAGTTGTGAGGGATTTTAGTTGGGAAACAGGTACCTAATATCCAAATGCTGGACCCTGCTTATCTGTGAGGAAAAATCATAGGTCTTCCATTGTGCATATTCCCAAATATTCCAAGAATATGAGTTATTCTCCCTGACACTCATGGTCCTCCAGTAATCAAGTCTACTTTACCTATCTAACTTTACCTCCCAGTGTTCTCTAGCGCAGTCCCCTGGCTTCACCTTCTCATTCAACTTGAGGAGGTATGGATTATAAGCTTAGAAATTAGAGAGATTCTGGGCTTCTCTGGTGGCACAGTGGTTAAGAATCTGCCTGCCAATGCAAGGGACACGGGTTCGAGCCCTGGCCTGGGAAGATCCCACATGCCGCTGAGCAACTAAGCCCATGCGTCAGAACTACTGAGCCTGAGCTCTAGAGCCTGAAAGTCACAACTACTGAGCCCACGTGCCACAACTACTGAAGCATGCGTGCCTAGAGCCTGTGTTCCGCAACAGGAGAGGCCACGACAATGAGGTGCCCGCACACCACAATGAAGAGTAGCCCCCATTCACTGCAACTAAAGAAAGCTTGTGCACAGCAACAAAGACCCAACACAGCCAAAGATAAATAAATAAGTAAGTAAGTAAATAAATAAATAAATTTATTTAAAAAAAAGAAATTAGAGAGTGACCTTCAAATTCCAACTTAGTCCCTTAATAGCTGTGTGACCTTGGACAAGTTACTTAACCTCAGAGTTTTGATTTTCTTACCAGTAAAATAATAACACCTACTTCACAAGGCTTTTGTGAAGTTATCACTCAATGAGGTGATGAAAATTATCATAATAGCTATCATTTATTGTGAACCAACTACATACCAGGTTCTATGCTCCTCTCATTGTCCTGCACTTAGGGAATTCTACTCCTGTTGGAAGTAAACATCAAACTAAGAATTCAGAACAAGGTATCCCAAAATTATAAAGATAGCTGCTAGTCTAGGCAGGCAGTCACCTTCAGAATGGCCAGCAAGCTTAAGTGTCAATTTTATCTCAGTAAACCTGGGAGGGTGAAGAATGATCAGCCAGCGCTGAGTATCCCAGCAGAAGGATGTGTGCATGCACCAGGAATCAAGGACCGGGCCCCGTGCAACAATCCAAATTAGCAGGCTTTTATTCAAAATTGAGGAGATTTAGCAATAAGTTTGCATACCTCAGTATTTTCTTTATTTTCATTAGGGTGTAAATGACTTAGAAATCTGAAGAATTTGCAAGGAAATTTAGAATCACTTTTCCTAAAGTGTGGGATTGGAATAGGGTATAGACAGCTGCATACTTGCTGTGTGGCCTTGAGCAAGTCGTGTAACTTCTTGAATCTGAGTTTCTTTATATAAAAATTGGGGCCTGTACTTTGAAGGGCTGGAGTAATGATTAGAAATAAATATATGTAAAGTGATTTATACGGTACCTGAAATAGATAATAAATAGTGTCTGTAGTTTTATGGCAATAGTCATATTCCTCTAGCTCTGACGGATTCAAATGTCAGCTAAATACAGGATGTCATTCCCGCATATCAGCAAAAATACAAGTACAGACATCATGCTTGATATTTAACAAGTTGATGAGGTTTGGAAAAATCATGATAAGTGGCTTTATTACACTGTCCTGATTCTGGAGAAAATATGTAACACAGGGCCTAGGAGCTGCAGTTTTCATTGATCTCCCATAGTAATCATCAGTTGCCACACACAATTTAGTATTTCATTGTATTCTACCCAATATACCATGCAGACTGCTCCCAAATTTATATCTCTATCCCAGACTTCTCCCCGAATACAGGACTTACATATCCAACTGCCTATTCAACATCTCCTCCAGGATGTCTAGTGGGTATCTCAAATAAAAGATGGCCAAAACAGAACTCTTGGATCTTGCCACAAAATCTTGCCTCCCCCACTCTAATTCAATTCAGTAAATACAACTAGTGTCTACTCTATTACTGAAACCAAAAACCTAGGAATCATCATGAGAAAGTCCAGTCGTTTTTATCTCTATAATATCTCTTGAATCTGTCCACATTTTACTATCTCTATCACCACCACTCTAGTCCAAGCCATCATCATCTTTCTTTTGGATGCTGTAATAGCCTCTTAACCTGTCTCCCTGACTCCTTCCATCTATTATCCATGGAGCATCCAGAGGAAGATTATTTTTACATGTCAGAAGGAATGTGACATTGTTTTACTTAAAATCCTCAGAAGGTATCCTCCCACTCTTAGGATAAAGACCAAAACCCTAAAAGGCACTGTGTTATCTGGTCCTTGCCTACCTTTCCAATCTCATTTTGTCCCACTCCCCGCCACTACTCCCTGTGATCCAGCCACATTGCTCTCTTTCTGTTCCCTAAGCATGCAGGGATCTTTGGCACCTCAAAGCCAACACATGCTGTTCCCTCTGAAATATTTTTCTGTTCATCCTTCACCGTGATGGCTTTTTCTTAACCTTCAGGGTCCAGCCTAAATGTTATTTTGCTTCAAGTAAACCTTCTCCAATGGTCCAATATAAAGTAACGGCCTACCTACTTCTCAGTTATTTTCCTTTATATCACTTACTGCAATTATTAATTATATACTTATACATGTGTTTTTTGTTTTGTCTCTTACCTATTCCCACCCCACATTACACTACAAGCTCTATTAGGGCAGAACATGTCTCTTTTAGTTCACTTCTACTCTGCACAATGAATATTTGACGAAGGTTAAAAAAAATCAAATATATTCATTGTGGATCCAGGGTTGATAATCACTGTATTAGATACTAAATACCTGTTCACTTGTCCCAAAATGTCCTTTTCACCTTTCACCTCATATTGTAGACAGGACGTAAATTAAATAGCATTATGAAGATAATTTTACTGGCACAAAATATAAGGATATTGATACTAACAGATGTCTGTTTTAGAAACAAGGTGGACTAGATGATTTAATTATAATGTTAAACACCTTTTATCAGAAAAAAATTCAAGCCCAATTATTTCTCATGCATCTTTTATGCCAAAGTTTATAGTGAAGCTATGATGCCCTGAATATCAAAATTGAGCAAACGACTCATGGTATTGATCCAAAATCTCTGAACATTATTATTACAGCCTTTCCATCTCATTTTCCCAGAGTACAGCTGAAGAGAATTATCAGAAACTACAGGTAGGGTCTGATGCAAAGAATTCAAAACACACAAAACATTAAAATGCACTCATCCAACAAATATATCAAATGATTACTATAAGCCAGAAACACAACTCGGTGTTTTTTCTAACCAGTCAGAGAGGATCAAGGCAATGTGCCCCAGAAATGAATCAACCTTCTCTGCCTGCAGACCCATGCCTAAGCATCTCATCACTTAGGCTTCTGCATCTGGTGCTTCCCAATTATTTCTTAGGATCCCCACTGGAGAATGGTGCCAAATCATGGGGAGATTTCTAGCTATATAAAGTTCTCCTGGCACCAAGAAATGATTTATGGACTTGAACTGATGAATTATTTTCCTATTTGACAGCCAAAGGAGGCCATTTCACTGCCTTTTATAAACCACCAGTGATGAATTATGACATAAGGAATTGCTGGACAAGAAAAGGCCATTCTCTTTAACATGCCTGTTCTAGGGACTCATTTCCACCTCAGCTTTGTCTCTGCAGCCTTTGCTATTGGCTCACACATCATTAAAATGTCTTGCTGGCTGCAAAAGCTCATTTATACAGACAACATTTGCTCTGACCACCTTAATTGACACATTATTCCACATGATTGCATCTCCTTGAATGAAATAGTTTTGCCTAAAATACCAACATATGTAGCCCTTTGCTTGAGTTTGTCATAGCCCCTAGTTAACTTCCTAATTTTTAAAATTCATCCCCTGTAAATGAAGCGCCCTACTAAAAATATCAATTTGTATTAGACAATTTATCAGACTGTTTTCTTGTGGTAAAATGGCTGTGAGGTCATTTTTGCAAGTGTTCCAGTAATAATAATGATGGTGATAATGATACTAATCATAATAATTAATATCATTGATTGAATACCTACTATTTCCCAGTCACCATTGTAAGTGTTTTTCACATATTTTCTTCACTCAGCACAGCTACTACACCTCCCCATTTTGCATGGAGAAAAAACTGAAATTCATAAGAGTAAATTAAAGTTCTCAAAGTCATACAGCTACAAGGATTTGAATCAGATTTTTCTGGTTCTAGATCAGGACATAAGGGAGCAAATCAAGTTTTCAGAGTTTTCCAAGGGTCTTCTCTTAGAATCATACTCTTTGTTTTGCTAAGATTCCTGTGTGTGTGTATGTGTGTGTGCGCATCTGTATCTTAACCATCTACATATAAGAACAATTTTTGTTGTCAAATCAGATCATAGTACTATGAGCAATACATGGTTCTATAAGCATTTACTAGTGGAAGGGACTCAGACTTTGAGAAAACAATAGCCACCTGAATCTTCATTCTAGCATCATTGTTCAGTTGTTGTAAAACACTGAGAGAAATTACCTAACATCTCCAAATTTCAACTTCAGCATCTGTAAAGAGGGGCTAAGGTGACAATACCACACAGGATTTTTTTGATACTTAAATGAAACCATATCTGTGAAAACACTGAGCCCAGTTCCTAGCTCCATAATTGTATTTTGTGTCTAAATGTCAAGATAAACCTTTGTATGGGGAACCAAGAATATTGGAGAACATTAATCTAACTGGTGAGACAAAACCTAAACAAAGATATCTAAGATAATTAATCATAAATTAGCATCAGTCAGTGTGGTGAAAACTTTTATAAAATTGCCAAGGGAATTTAGGAGAAAGAAACAGGTGATTGTAAAGTAAAGTTAATCTCTGAAGACTTCCTGGAGGAAGTCCAGAAGTGCAAATATGTCCTGGCAAAGAAGAGTATGAAGGCATGAAGTAGGCAAACAAGCAGGAAGGTAAGGAGTTAATAGCATTTATGGAGCACTGTTGTGTGCAAGAGCCATGCAGGTAGTCTGTAGCATGTTGCTTTAAGAGCAAGGTTTTAGAACAAAGGTGGGTTCAGATCCTAGCCCCACCACTTACTAGCCGTGTGACCATAGACAAGTAACTTATCCTGAGTCTCCATTTCTTCCCTTATAAAATAAAGACAATATTGGCAACCTTCCAAGGTTGTTGTGAACTTTGACTGATTGTAAAGTACAGTGCCTGACCCAATAAACGGGCATTCTCTGAGCATCTACTCCACTGTGTTGGATCTAGTTCATGGTTAATCTCCCACCATACTAAGCTTCTAGTTTTCAGCCCTTTACAAGGGTAGCTTGACAGAATATTCTCAGCCTTCTCAAACCACTGCTTTCAGGTTAGCAGAGAGCAAGGTAGCTGAGAGTCTCACAAATGAACATAATGGAACTAGGGAAATCTGTGCCCATGGATCTCAGATGCCTATATACCTAGGATTCGTAATGTAATTCCTTCCTAAGAACTCCTTCCCCCACCCCTAACTCAAGTCAGAAAAGTCAGTCAAGGAGTCAATGATCACCTCAGGTGCTGGAAGAGAGCCACTGGAGCGGAACTGGCCTAGACTGGGCACGTTTGCCACATCCTGCTGCTACGGTGCTCTAACTTGCTCACCCCCAGCCCTCCCAGCAAGCTGGGCTCCCGCACAGCTACTTGCGAAAGACTCCCACAGGAATGAATGTTCTCATAGTCCCTGACTTTGCAGAGGAACAAGAGTGTCTTTCTGCTGATGGGACAGTTTAATAGTGTTCGTTCATCTCCCTGTAGGGCATAGAAACACGACACAAAAATTTTCCTAGGACAGAGACTGGAAATCTCTTTGACCCTGGCTGTCACTAATAGGGTTAAGAGATAGCACTGTGTCATAGGTTGAAGCAAAGGAGGGAAATAAGGGGGAGAAAGGAGAGACAAAATAAGAGTGGCAGAAGAGGAAGGGAAAAAAATCACTCTTTAGACTGACATTCAAGGCCCTCCTTCCCACTAATTCTAAGTAGGCTTTTTTTATTCCTCCTTGTCCCGCAAGGTCATGAGTAGAGCTGACCTTGTTTCTAGAGGAAGCAAACAGCCACCTGCAGGGTATGAATTGTGACACTCTGGGAAAGGCCCCCCACAGGCACTGCAAAGCTGCCAGAAATTCCCACCATTAGTCATGCCTATGAGTTACAGAATTGAAATATCTATTAAATTGCAAATATGTTAGCTTAGAAGGGAAACATTTTGGCCAATATCAGTCATGAATTCTTTATCTCTTTGAGGTACTAGATTAGCCCCACCAGAAAGCAAGGATCTGGGGAGGTGGGCTACAGAGAAGACACGACATTAGGACATTTAAAAGAGCTAGAGAGGGACAAAGATGTCATTCAGGGTGGGCTGGGTAGGGTAGGAAAGGCCAGGGTGACCCAGGAGAAGAGGGAGGCTTAGGAGGAAAGGCAAAGGAGCTGCTGCAAGCCAGTTTGGGTCATAAGATTTCTGTACCTGTAACTGTGCAAAAGAACAGTCAATTATGAAATGCACAGTCAGTCATGTGAAAGTTCCATTAATGTAGCCAAGAACTATTGACTGCTGAGGTCTTTCCTCATTAAGTCACAGAAAAGGTATAAATGAGATATATTCTCATACGATAATCAGGATACAGACATTCAGATCGTAGCAACTGGCTGCTGAGAGGGAACAGGAAGGAGAGAGAACACACGCCAATGATTTGTCCCCCTCGGTGCTTCACATGGCACTGCTTCGATGCTGCTCTAAGGCGGCTGCTTTATCCCCGGGGCTCTTCATTTATCTGTAACATTTGAGACCAACTTGCTTCATCATCTAAATCGCTCTTCTCTGGAAGGTGATCAATTTATCAATACCCCTCCTGTAGTATTACATCCATAAATTGTGCCCTTCACTCTCTGCTTGGATCGACCACTCTGTTGGATGGTGTGATTAGGATAGCTTCTGAGTGCTGTTCTCAGTTTGTCTATTAACTGCTCTCCAGACCACTTTAAGATTCTTTTCCCCACTTGCTGCTGGAGATGGAAATCATGGAGCAGAGTCTGCACCCACCACACAGCCAGTCACTTGTTTAAAAGTGCTACTGAACCAAATTCTTTAAGGCAAAGGCCACAAATAGGCAGCCCTCAAACAGAATTTAGCCTACAGGCATGTTTTATTTGGTCCACACAGTGCTCAACAAGTCAGGGATTTCTACCTAAAAATCCAGACTTCTAGCATCTCTTCAAAAATTAGAGGGCCTAGCGGCACTGGATCCTTAATTTCATATAACAGCAATCAGTTAGGGCTGAGTTGGTACTGCGAAGGCTCTCCAACTTGCTCCCCTCTGTGGCCTCACACACTCACTCAGGTATATGACCTGCCTGGCTTCTAGAAGCATTTTGAACATTGATTAGGGAATTACCCCTTCACTGGCCTAGTTTCAGCTATCAGCAGTAAATGCTTTTCCTTTTATAGAGGGAATCGAATCAGAGCTATTTCTTCTTAAAGCCAAAACAGTGGATTGGCAAATAAGCATTTTAAATAACAGGTTATTTCAGGGATCCTTAGCTCTGGAGACCTGAGCTCTGGAGTCACCATTCTTGGAGTCCTCTTTGGGTTGCATCACCTTTTTATCTGGCCCAGAACCCAGGATTAAGGGACTGTGGACAGAGTAACAGGGGTATAGGTTAGGAAAGTATTGTGTTAGGAATCAGCAGATACGGGTTCTAGACTTGGCTATGCCATTCACCAGTTCCCAGCCCAGGGTAAATGGTTTAAACACTCTGAGCCATAATTTACTCTGCTGAAAAATACAAAATACAAATAATGATAACAACAACAACAACAATCTTTGCCAACTCCATAAAGTTCTGCGAGAAACAGAACGAGATCTCAGAAGTGAAAGTGCTTTGAAATTATAAAGTTCTCTACAAATATCAAGATTTCTTATTTGTGCCCAACTGAAGCACTCATCAATGAAATAAGCACCCAACCAATCCAAGCTACACATAATGTCTGAGTACTTACTATATGCTCAGCACTTGGGGAGATGCAAAAGAATTGGTCAACAAAACCCTGTCCTTAAGGAGCTTATAGGCTAGTTGAGAAAATAAGATAAACAATGGAAAACAAGATTATAATTGTAACATAAAGTTAATGCCTGCTAAGTAGATTACTGAAACTGTTAAAGATACAGTCCTCAGTAGGATGCCAGTAGACCCAGGTATTCACTTGACTACTCACTTAGCTTTTTTTTTTTTTTTTTTTTTTTTTTTTTGCGGTACGCGGGCCTCTCACTGTTGTGGCCTCTCCCGTTGTGGAGCACAGGTTCTGGACACGCAGGCTCAGCGGCCATGGCTCACGGGCCCAGCCGCTCCGCGGAATGTGGGATCTTCCCGGACCGGGGCACGAACCTGTGTCCCCCGCATAGGACTCTCAACCACTGCGCCACCAGGGAAGCCCCCCCCCTTTTTTTTACAGTTTATTCTGTAGAAACAGCATCTTCAGATACTGTCAACCAGGGGAAAAGTGTTACGTGGTCATACAGTTTAGGAAATGGCCCATCTTCCTTTTAGAAACTTATAATATATATTAGAATATTATATACAATAAGATGCCCTGAAATGCCTTGCAAGAAGGAAAGCTATATAACTTTGACCTAGCAGATAAACACATTGCCACAGAACTTCTCACCATTCTCTCTTCCTTTCCTTTTTCTCTCCCCAAAGTAACTATTAACATCTCTTAGAATTGGAGCTCCATAGAACACAGTTGGGGAAACACTATTTTTCTTAATGAACATATTTTAAATTTTCACAGGTTCCAAAGGGAACATAATTCTGTGTCTACCTGTTTCCTTCAAGAACCACGTTAGAAATTTGGATCCTATGCTCCTGGCTACACAGAGTAGACTGATTTTTGTGATGATTGGTCTTTACCAATTGAATCAATGTTGTTTAACTAGACTGTTCTCTATTGCTTCACTTCTACTAATTTGAAATCATTGCCATAACTGCAATGAACCTTACTGGAATTGATTTTTTTTTCTCAATACGGATTTTCTATTGATAGGGTCACATGGCACCAAAACATGCAGCCTGATAAATTCTATCTTCCATACATTCTTGCTTTTCCTGGCACCACGCTGTTCCTTGTTTCTCTCCTGGCACTGTCCTAAGCTCAGATTTAATTATGTGTCCCATTACTACTAATCTCATCTAAGGTGCTCACTGAGAGCTAAGGACTAGACTCCAAAATATCAAGTGTATTCTTTTTAGGGTTATTTAAATTCCAGCAGGGACTTCAAATTGAAGACCAAATAGTTAATGTCCAAAAAGGCCATTATAGTGGGATGATGTACACTGTGATCAATATTTTGGCATCTTTTTCAATGTACATAATATGGGTGAAATTGTATGGTTTGTGCTTGGTGATGGTTGAAAAGTTATATTTGAAAGTCAGAAAGACCTAGATTCATATTGGTGCTTGGCCAATTACAAAGTATGTGACCTTGGGACATAGCCTCTCTAAGTTTTAGTTTCTTCTTCTATAAAATGAGGACAATAATAGTATCCACTCTCATATTGTTGTTGTGAGGAATAAATGAGAAAATGAATGAAATACACTAAACAATGTCTCCTTCACAGTGAGCTGTCAATAGACATTAGCTCTCAGGGGGCCCCTATTATGATAACTTAGTTGTTGGCTTAGAGATCACTTCTCCTGTTGCATTATTATCAGTCAGTCAGAATCTCCACTTCTTTCTATTCCCCCAACTCTCCACCATATCTCTAAATTCCACTGTTTTTCCTAAACCCACTCTCACCCCAGTGTCTCAGGATTAACTCTAGAGGCATGAAAGAACAAAGACCCAGGGCCAGGAAAAGCCCGTTTTCAAATCTGATGGGAAATTGCTTCCTCTGTGTGTAAACAGATGCCATTCTCCACACCAAAGGAAGGTTACCCTAACAAGCTATGCAGTCTAAGTGACACCTTCAACAATGCACTACAGTTGGTTTTAGCTTTGCACAGTGAAATTAAAAGCACTTACTGAAGCCATGCATTTGAACATCTTCACCAAAGACTGATTCCAGCTTCCAGTTTGCAATTTAATCAAGCCTTGCATGACCAGATTGATTTGCTGCTATTATAGTAATCCAGCAGCAAATCTTTGCAACCTATCCATAGAATAAACCTCTCTTTCTAGCCATGACATTAAGACACCAATGGGTTAAGAAATCTCTCATCCCTAATAAGTGAAGAGTCTCGAGTCAGGAACTCTAGAGCTATCTAAGATAATCAGGAGTAGGGGTATTATTTGCATATTCACCAGAGAACAGGTTAGTGTTTTTTTTTCAAAATAGTCAATATGCTTTTCTGAAAAGGCATAAAATCAGGTATTTATGAATAATTTGTTAGGTGAAGGGTGAATTATCTTCTAAATATAGTTAATTAGTATTGGCTTCCTGCTTGGGTTCATTTCTGGGTGCCCTTCTAAGTTATGTCTGTCATTCACCTTCTCAAGGCAGACATTCTCCTCTATTATAATAGGAGACCCTATTCCATTATTTTATCCACCCTCTCCCACTCCTCTTCTCCTTCTTCTATTATCACCTGTTCTACATCCTCATGTAGTCAACCTTCCCTTCTGTCCTTATCACTTTGACTAGGCTTCTGCACAAAATTCAATGTGAGAATAAAGGAAAAAAAATATCTTTAAAATAGCAAATAGCCACCTGAAATATGCTGTGGGAAATACAACTTTTAGTTGTTGGTATCTTTGGCAAGTGACCTAAATACCCTGTTGTACATGTCTATATGTTGTTAAACAACTCCCTATTTATCTGCAGCCTCCAAAAGTATAAAAAAGAAATGTCTACAATAACATTACACAGGTCTGTTATGATTTAAATATTAAAATGATTCCAGAAAAGTTGCATTTAAATCAAATCCTACTTAAATGCAGCTGGCTATTTAAAGAAATCTCATGACAAATTCTTTTATATTGAAAAAATAATTTCATAAAGCCAAAGATTACCTTCTAATTAATCAGTTTTGAATAACTGGATCTTTCTACAACTGGTCTATTTAAAGCAAGTAGTACCTATACACTTTAAGAGAGCACTTGTTTCACTTAAGAAATATTTCTAATTTATAAATTTAAAAGAACAGTGAGAAAATAATCTTTTAAAATTTTAATAATATTTTAAAACTTGCATACTTACAATACACAATCTTAAAAACTTCTACCTACATGATTTTGTAATTAACCAACCCTATGATTTTTGTATTAATATTCCTAGCCCATGCCTGCATATTGCTAAACTCAAAATAAGTATGAGTGGGTTACTCTTTAAATAATCCCAGCCTTATATTTTGAAATATAAGAGGACAATCTGTTAATTGCTCTTTTTTTAACATCTTTATTAGAGTATAACTGTACAATGGTGTGTTAGTTTCTGCTTTATAACAAAGTGAATCAGTTATACATATACATACGTCCCCATATCTCTTCCTTCTTGCATCTCCCTCCCTCCCACCCTCCCTATCCCACGCCTCTAGGTGGTCACAAAGCACCAAGCTGATCTCCCTGTGCTATGTGGCTGCTTCCCACTAGCTATCTATTTTACGTTTGGTAGTGTATATATGTCCATGCCACTCTCTCACATTGTCCCAGCTTACCCTTCCCCCTCCCTGTATCCTCAAGTCCATTCTCTAGTAAGTCTGCATCTTTATTCCCATCTTGCCCCTAGGTTCTTCATGACCATTTTTTTTTAGATTCCTTATACATGTGTTAGCATACGGTATTTGTTTTTCTCTTTCTGACTTACTTCACTCTGTATAACAGTCTCTAGGTCCATCCACCTCACTACAAATAACTCAGTTTCGCTCCTTTTTATGGCTGAGTAATTGCTCTTTAATCAAGGAAACAAGGAATAATATAGTTTAGACAATATTGCAGACAAAAATAAATCTTCACAGAGCAACCTCTTGAACTTCCATACCAAGAAGCCGTTTTGTCTTTACATCAAGTATAACATTTGAACTCTGTGAATAAATAAACTTGATATCTACTTATATGAACAATGACTCAATGATAAGTTTGAATTATTTTTTCTAGTATGTAATACATACTCAGTGTATTTTTATTTAAATAGCAAATGAATAAATTACTTTTTCAGTGGCTGAGGTTTTATCCTCACCCTCCCTTGACAGATTTCCCTTAGTGATCAAAACTCTGTATTTTCATGACAGCTCTTAGGAGCTTAGGTGAAACAATTTGGGACCTATGAAAATTAGTTTTGGTGTGTGTGTGACTGTGTGTGTATGTGTGAACTAACATGCTCACTAGGGAATCATACCTGTGACTGACTTCTGTGGCACCATTTTCTCAGCTAGTATTTCTCAAAGCATGATCCTTGAAAGGCATGCAAGAAATTCCCCAGGACAAAAAGATAAATTCCCTGTCTTACTGATGTACTAAATTAGAATCTGGAGGAGAGAGATGGGAATCTATATGTAAGGAGCCTCATCTTTACCATAACTGGGTTCTTCCATGTGATTCTGATGCACATTAAAGTCTGAGAAACTCTGAGTGGTAGAGTTCAGGTGAAATTTTAAATCCCCAGTTCAACTCTTCTTAAAGTTTAGGGCAAGTGAATTAATGCCTCATAAGACACCCAAAATAAGCTCCAGAATCTAAAAACAAACTAAAGAAACAAATGTGTTGTCACCATAACCCAAAAGATGGAAGCATAAAAGAGGTTTGATATTTACTTTATTCTGGTCCAACTTAAAATATAAGCTAAACACTATAATGTTACAAACTTTACTAAATGACCTCCAAATGGAAGTGTTCTGAAAGCATCAGATAAGGATTATATGACTGTGGTCAAAATGATGATGCTGCAAGGATTCGTGCATAGTCAGGCCACTTATTAATGACATATAACTACCTATGATTGACTCTTCTGCTTGAATGAAGCAGGAAGTCTAGTTCATACTAAGGGAATCAGAAATTAAACAGAAGCAGATCTTTGCTATTTGGATTGGCCCAATATGGTAGTTATTTTGAAAGCTCATGGAGAAGCAACGTGCAATTCTAATCAAAATAATAATTCAGACTTTCACAGAAGGTACTTTAGAATTCAGACTAAGAAGTAGAACTGCCATGTATCAGAATAGAGAATGAACTAAAACAAAAATATATATATATATATTAATTTTTAAATAAATTTAAAGTGTATATATTGATTTTTATTTTTACTCCTTTTGTTAACATTTAGAATTTAGAAAAAGATGAAAAAAGAAACTAGTTGACTCTCAGGGATCAAAAACTAAATCAAATATACGTTATACAAATGAACTTACTAAGCAAGCATCATTATTAGTAGACTGATTTTAACACTATCCCAAAAAGGTCAGTTAGCCATAAACAAAAACAATATAGAAGAAAATCCATATTCTTAACATTAATGAGAGTACGTTGTAACTAAACAACTAGTTGATGTCAACATTAGATGGTTAAACAGGTAATGTTCAAGTTAATAAGTGCAATAAATATTACACTTGTCTGGATAATGCCAAATTTTACCATGGCTCAGATTTTACCCACAATACAGAAATGTGTGTGTATACTTATACACACACACATACATCTAAAACATATATAGGAAGAATAAAATTAGTCAAGATTTGCTCAGGCACAATAGTAGGTGGACCTTTTGTCACACCGTTTCTTAAGGTCCATCACACCCATTGTCAGGGATAATCTTTATGTCATTAGGGTCTGCCCTATTTTGCTGAAAATTACTTGCTAACATTCTCCACCAGGTAAGAATATTCTGAGTCTCTCTTCTCCATTGTGAGTAGAATTACTGATTTACAATTTGCTTGTACTTCTGATGTAAAACACATATGTGCATGCTATTCATTTGGAGCTGCTCCATTTAAAAATCACTAGAACCTCACAGTAACATCACTCATTTATGAGCAATTCTATATAAATGATATTTTGGATGCAGTCCGAGAAGATTTCATTACAAAAGCCCAACAGATCCTCATTCTGAGGCAGCCTTCACCTGCAAGAAGACTCCACATATGGGTTAAGTCAACATTCTAAAGTGGTTCCAGCATATTTTTTTCTGAGACACTTAGCAACAATCAATGATACTCTGAAGAGTTAAGAACCTTTCATAAAAGCAGAGAACAGATATGCAGTAACTGGCACCATGTTCCCTAAATTAATTGTCCATATTCCACATATAGCTTATCAGTACAACTTATTAATAGTGAGGTTCACAACTATTTTATTTGTAGCTAATTCTAAATTCACATCTAGTTTACTCTTTGTTTGGAAACTTTTTCTTCCTGTACCAAATTATACTTAAAATCTCATTTGCCATGATTTGGTAAAACCAATGCTTACCTGTAACTTTCAATTCAGTTGTTCTTCTTACAAGTTTTCCTTCATACTTAAGCTCACAAGTGTAATTTCCCCCATCTTCTTCTTGAACTTCCTGGATTAGAAGGGCATTTCCTTTCTGTATTATGATGCTTCTCCACATTTTTGGCTTGCATTCCTGCAGAGAAAATATTTTCAAGTAAGCAAAAAATAAAAATTCACATCATTAAGTCTTAGTACTGGCAAGTTAGTACTTTCACTTTTTTGTACTCTTCTCTTTAGTTTTCAAAATATGTAGCTAAAGGGTTACGTCAATGACCAGAAAACATCACAAATGTATCTTATTGTATCCAATTGAAACATCACAACTACCACCCTAAGAACCACTTTAAAGGCCTGATCCCAAGAGCAGAAAGTCCTTAGAGACATTCTGCAAAAACAGAAAAGCATACAAGATCCCCAAATGCAAAAGAGGTAGAGCAGTCACTAAGTAGCATTTTAATGCCCTGGTTCTTTCTATATGACAGGAATATGTCCTAAGAGTTCTAAGAGGATAGTGTTCACTTAGCAACATAATATAAACAGGGAGTCTTAGGCATTATTTAAAAATTCTAATTGGCTTTTACACTGGCAATGGTTTAATTAATTTTTATAGTAAAAACTAATAATAATATTCAAGAGTCTCTCTCCCCATAGTCAAGAGATCTATTGTGGGGAGGTTGAGGGGGGAAGGGGATCAAGAAAATGAGGCTTGAGGAATTCTCTAGAAACATATTTAGGTAAAATGAGGACACACTTTGTTGTAGTAAGGTAATGGGGAAATTATCCACTTATTTTCTGAGTTCAGTGATCTGTGACCAGATAATAAGATTTGGGTTTTGAGGTCAATTCTTTTACTCATCTGGTAAGAATGTGTTGCTACTGGAATTGGACTTTACTAGAAAGGAATGGTTAATTTCCATCGATCGACAGAGATACAACAATAGCAGAGCATGTAAGAATATTCAGCCAAGTGGCTTTGTCTTTGGGGAATTTTCTCAGACTACTTTTTACATATTGCTCCAGTTTGTCTACCACTTATCTCAAATGTTCAACGAAAGTGGTGGCCAAAAGCTGTGCAAACATCAGTGAAGCTGTGGGGGATAGGTGTGAGGGGGTGCTGAAGTATTTTGTCATTTCAATTCTGGATATGTCAGTTAAGGAATTAAAAAAATTGATCATGAGGCAGATGACCTGAATAATAGTTGAGGACAGTTTCCACTTTCCCCATGGTATATACAACATCTATTCTACCCCTCCTTCTCCCCACCCTTACTCCCACCCTCTGCAGACACATCCTAAATATTCATGTAAAAGTAAAATCGGTGCTGACTCTCAATCCCCAGCTCTGCATGCTTGAGTGTGTGCACGTGTGTGTGCGCACATGTCATAAAATGATTTGGAAGAGTGAGCACCCATTTATTAGATTTTACTGTAACAAAATTTCTTCTGTTATGATAACAGAAGTTTTGACAACAAAACACAAAAACTGACGCTTAAGTTCACAGGTATAATATTTAAGAGATACGCTTGCTTTATGTCCAGTACAACTACCCACACACATTGTCAGAGAGTAAATAAAAGTAATACTGTCTAGGGCATCTAGATATAAAGCTGCTTCACTCCCTAGGGTCTTTCCAAAGAACACTTAAGGGTCTGTCTGAAATTCTATTACATACCATGTCTGGCAAGGTTTATCACCTATATGAGATTTGCTTCTGAGTTAAACCTTGGGATATAAGGTTTCTGGGAAAATGAAAAAGAAAGACTGAACAGAAAGAAAAAAAATAGCCCAGCTGCCACTATCGTCATACAATAATAATCCACAATTATTTTCGCATTGCTTCCAACTCTGATAGCCTCAGATTTCTAAAGAATCATTCTGAAGGTCATTAAACAAAAATATGGTCCCTCTGGGCATTTTGAGAGGAAAGGAAAATGAAAACTGAGCTGCTTCACTTTCATATAGCAGTGGTGGGGGCAGGCAAATGAGCTGAAGCTCACTTCATTCAAAGACGAATGGCATCGTTTTCTAATGTCATTTTTTGGGGGAAAGTCCATATGAAATTAGCTCTGACCATTTTCATTTTCTCTGCACACTGCTTTGTTTTCTTTCCCCCCCACCCAGGAATTAAAATCTAAAGAGTGTACAGGAATTACAAAATAACTCCTGATGAAGAACAGCCTGGAATCTTCACATGTTCTTTGGGATAGATACAGATAGTCCCAAGTGCTTTTCAAGTTGTCATCTAGCCTTATAAAGGATTCCTTGTACCCAATAGAGTTTTTGTTTTTAACTGTGTTATAGGAAAATGTTATCTTCAGGTCACCTCCATCCTTCTGGAACAATGTAGTATAGATGAAAAGGCAAACTGGCTTCAGAGCAAGATAGCTCTAGGTCAAAATCTGGGGTTCAGCCAAGTTCTGTGATCTTGGAAAAATTTGTCTAACTTCTTTAGGTCTCAGTTTTTTACTCTGCATGTGGGGATACTATACACTACCATATGAACAGCCAGAATCCAGAGGCTTGCAGAGTTTATTCATTACACTCTTGTTGGGCAGCACTATATTTAGTGGTCATCCAATACAGAGAATGCTTTTCATCCCTAAACTTTCACAATCCTGGATTATATCTTCTTCAAACGTCTGGCTCTGCTTGGTGAAACTTGGTGCTAATGGACTAATCAGATAAAAACAAATCTTCACTAATTGGTTAACCATCCCCCAGCAATATAATACTTTAACCCACTGAAAATGTATAGCTCCTAAGAGGCCACTCCAACACTAATCCTAGCAGGTGGGTAGAGAAACTATATTTTATTCAGAAGAGCCTTGTAGATGATATCCTGCCCCCACCAACACATCCTTCATGAAGTTACCTCATTGGCTATCCTGCCCACGTCTGGGTGCCTATATCAAATCTCAGAAGTTTTCCAGGTTTTTTACTCCATTATTTGCAGCATCTCTGCCTTAAGCTGCTGGCTGCGAGGCTGACTACTGTCACTGCTTCTCTCCTGCCTCCAGTCTTCCCATCATCTCTTTCCTATTGGACAGACAACATTACCATACTTCACTCCCTCCAGACCTGTTCAGTTTAATTCTGACAGACTGGTGGGCAATAAAGTTTGCAGCACATAGGTCAAGTCTCAAGATGGTTGTTTATCTGAGGCAAGGACAAACTACCAGAACCTCGAATGGGAACAGGCCCCTAATATTGTCCTCAGTGTGTAATGCCTCTATTATTTAATGCCTCTGAGACCATTACATTGAACTTAATCAACTGGAAGTTTTCGCTGAGGACCAGTTTTACCTAAGTTTAACAAAGAGCTTCAGTTCATGGTCCAGCTGTCCTCTCACAGAACAGTTTGCTGTAGGACATCCTTGCTCAGTCAAAATCACATCAGCCTTTAAATTCCAGCTTCCTTCCCTTCTTCCCAGCCTTCCTGAGTGGAAGATGTTATTAGCCAGCAGTTGCTAGGTTGGGAGCCTAGGATGTTCAACAGAAACATCTGTTGACCAAGCCCCTTGAAGCTGCCAGCCATATTTGGATCTTGGAGTTCCCACCCTGAAATATTCACCACTACATTCACAGTCTACTTCTGAGATAGCATCATCACAACCACAGGTGTATTTCAATCAGTTTGATTTGTTAGTCATGGTTACTTCAGTGCTATTCCGAGCACATGACTCATTTCTCACAGCAAGAACACGAGGAAGATTCATTTAAATATTTATTCTGATTCTGAAGTTCAGACACAAAGCAGCTGTGCAACCATAAGGCAATCACATAACCTCTGGTGCTCTTCAAGTACCTAACACACATTCCCTCACACCAAACTTCTCTCCTTTCCCCTGGAGGCTGGACTATTCCATAGAGCATCTAGGCTCTGCCTAACAATTTGTAGGAAAACTGAACTTTCTTCACTTTAAAGATGGAAGAGATAGGAGCACAATTGTGAATTGGGTATCAGTCTTGTACTTCCACTCCAAATGCCTAGGATAACCCACTGCAGAGAGTCCTTCCCCTCCCTAGTTCTTTTCCTCTAACTTTCTATCTTCACAGTCCTAATGTTGAATTTGGTACCCCCACAGCAGTTCAGTATAAATCCCACATTCAAATACTCGGGATGAAATCCCAAATTATATGTTCTTGAGCATGCTACTTAACCAATCTAAGCCTCAGTTGCTTCACCTATTTTTAAAAAGTTGGTGATAATCATAATATATACCAAATAGAGGTAATTATTAGGATTAAGTGAGGTAATGCATATAAATCCTCTGTAATATAAAGCATCACATGCTAAAACCACTCAATAAATATTAACTATTATTCTATCATTGTCATTACCCTCGGCATCCAGCTTTCAAATTACACACACAACTATCTTGATATGTTAATAACTATTAGGAGTTAATGTGACTCATATTTCTATAGGAGTCTGGAGACAATCCAAAAGACAATCCAAAGTTACCATTCCAATGAAGGGGTTGATTTACTGTTTCTTATCTGACACATAAAGGACCTGGAAGTTGTTACTACCATCCTAACAACAAGAAAAATGCTGAACAAACTGAAACTCAATAATTTCTCTTATTTCCATCAGGTAATTGAGGTCACAGTAAAAGCCACTGTCCCAGAAACTGGAGAGACAGGTAGATACAGAGAATCACAGTTTACTGGGAGCAGAAGCAGCCTCAGGAGCCAACTGGTAGGAACACTTAAAGGATAACTGACTAATTTCTGGAGACTAAGTGTGAACTAGCTTGAGAAATAAAAAAACTCTGAGGGCCCAGTCTTGGAAGGCAGCCCACACTTTCGTAAGTTTTACCTCCAGGAGTCCCACCAGGTTCTTCTCAGGCTGAAGATCAGAGAAAAATCCTGCTTCTGGCAAAGGACGGGGAAAGTAAACCATTCTGAAATATACCCAAAGAGCCTGCCCATAAATGACGTGGGGTACAGGAAATATACAACCCCAGCCTTCTCTAGCCTTTGAAGTGGGGAAAGAAATAGCCAGCTCCAGTCCTCTCTATCTTTCCTGTCTTACAGGAAGCTGAGAAGCACTTACGATGGTCACAGGCCAGGAACTAGGCTCACTAAAAGACTGAATCTAATCACAGGATTATAGAATGCTTTCCCTTGCCCAACACCTTACCAGCACATCAGTAGGGCTCCTATATAATAACACGATACTACAGTTGAAAGAAATGCACCACACAGACCTTATTTAAGAATATATCTCTAGGGGCTTCCCTGGTGGTGCAATGGTTGAGAGTCCGCCTGCCGATGGAGGGGACACGGGTTCGTGCCCCGGTCCGGGAAGATCCCACATGCCGCGGAGTGGCTGGGCCCGTGAGCCATGGCCGCTGAGCCTGAGCGTCCGGAGCCTGTGCTCCGCAACGGGAGAGGCCACACGGTGAGAGGCCCGCATACCACAAAAGAAAAAAAAAGAATATATCTCTAGAAAAATAGAAAGATAACAGGGAAGTAAAAAATAAGGACACCAGAGAGACTTTTAGCTTCTAACACCTACAGCAAGTAGTAAAAACAGCCTGACTCTTAGCCAGATAAGCATAAAAAATCCCTCACAGTAAAGGCCTATTTACTTCAGCTCCTTTTACCAAGTATATCACATCTGGATTTTAAAAAAATATTTACAAGGCATACTAAAAGACAGAAAGAAACACACTGTTTGAAGAGAAAGAGGAAGCATCAGAACCAGACTAAGATAGGGCAGACATTTTGGAATTACCAGTCTGGGAATTTAAAATAAGTATGATTAATATGTTAATGACACTAACAGAAATAGTGGACAATATGTAAGAACAGAAGAGAGATGGAAACTCTTACAATCAAAAGAGAAATGCTAGAAATCAAAACACTGTAACAGAAGTAAAGAATGTCTTTGATAGGCATATTCATAGACTGGACATGGCCGAGGAAAGAATTAGTGAGCTTGAAGGTATATCAATAGAAACCTCCCAAACTAAAAAACAAAGAGGAAAATGAATGAAAAAAAATTGAACAGACTATCCAAGAACTGTGAGAGGAGTACAAAAAATGTAACATAAATGTAATGGGAATACCAGAAAGAGAAGAAAGTGAGAAAGGAACAGAAGAAATATTTGAAGTCATTCTAATGCTGGCTCATCCAAGATTACCAGACTAGATCATACCAGACTAGGTATGACAGAGAGGTTTGGTGTACAGATAGGTTACTATAAGCAAATGAGCTGAGTTTTGAACAATATATAAAAGTTAGGCAGGCAAGCAGGACATACAGGACAGAGGGAATAACATGGGTAGAAGAACTCAGATGTGAAAAACCATGGAGTGGACAAAAGAAGTATGAATAGTTTTGCTCTCTTGAGAGTGGCAATGAGTAGGCTGAGGCCAGATATTAAAAGCCTTAAATTCCATTCTAAGATATTTGCACACTGTCAGGTTTCAAATCTCAGCTCTGTCACTATATAACCTATCTCATAAGACTGTCCTAAGAATTGAATTAGCTAATTAATGAACATGTGTGGCACAGTGTCAGACCCTGTAAATACTCAACAAAAAGGAACTACTAACTAAAAGTTTTTTATAGAATCATTGTAGTGCTTTAAATAGTGGCACACTATGATCAGATGTGCATTTCTAAAAGATCATTCTAATGGATATATAGAAGGTAGTCAGATTATAAAAAGAGACATTGCTTAAAAGGCTTTAATTTAATTTGATCTGTTTTTATCCCTCAAATGTCACTAATGCCATCAAGGATACACAGGAAGACCCTTTAAAGTCTGGATTCTTAAAACAATTTAGGAAAGATCAATAGCAAACTCCTGTTAAATCTGAGAAAAACAAACACGTCAATAATTATAGAAGTTGACAAAAACATATCATTTTGATAAATCCAGAAATTGGACAGTCAAAACTCAACCTTATAAGATCTTTATTCCTAATCACAAAACCCCAGCAGCAAATGGTCATCAATGGGTGAATGGCTAAACAGTGGTACATCTCTACAGTGGAATATTGGACTATTATTCAGCAATAAAAAGAATGAACTATTGATATATACCACAACATTGACAAATCTCAAATGAATTATGCTAAGTGAGTAAAGACAGGTACAAAAGGCTACATATCATATTATTCCATTTATATGACATTCTGGAAAATACAAAACCATAGGAATAGAAAACATATCTTTTTAGCAAGGACTGGGGCTTGGAGGAAGGGACTGAATACAAAAGGACATGGAGAAAATTGGAATGATGAAAATGTTCTGTATCTTGTTTGTGGTGTATATATTTGCCAAAACACATCAAATTGTACAAGTAAAAAGGATGTATTTTATGTTTGTAGATTATACAGAATAACAGGACTTAAAAAACGCTCAACCTTAAATTCCCAATTGGAGTTTGAGATGTCCTAGGTAACTTTGCTTCTAGCTTCCTATGTAACTTTTTCCTTTCCATAGTAGCAGCAAATATCAAGGACTTTAGTCATTAGATGTTTATAACATGTCTGAGATATATGACATACATTGTTATATCTATTTTATATGTGGGAAAATAGAGGCCCAGTGTCATCCAATTACTCATCCACATTAATGGTGTAATGGTGACCAGAATCCAGGTCCCCAGACTCAAAGACTAGTGCTTCTTACACATATTAAATACCCATCCCTCAAATAGCAACCCATCTTCTTTATAATTTGCAAATAATAAATAACCATTTTCCCATTTCTAATGCCATACCTAAAAATAAAAACAAGAACAAATGGGTCTTAAATCTTGTGTCACTGACTGTGGTTTTAGGGCACACAAAATTGAAGCCTTCATGGGATTCCTAGCTCATTTCTTCTGGATAAAAGTATCTTTGAAAATTCTAGTTAAATAGATTAAGATTTTCAGGATGGAATGCAAATTTATGGTTACAAAATAAGGTACATACTAATATCAATACATTTTCAAAAGGGATTCAAATACCCCAAGCATTTTGCCAAACCATTGTCTTAGCCAAAATGTGTTGGCCATTTGGGCTGTGGTATTACAAGGCCTTCAATGACCTTCTTTTTCCTTCTTTAAGAAAATCAGGATTTTCTGGGAGACAAGATGGTGGATTAGAAAGACTTGAGCTCACCTCCTCTCATGAAAACACCAAAACCACAACTTATTGCTGAACAACCATTGACAAAAAAGACTGGAACCTACCAAAAAAGATATTCTACATCCAAAGACAAATAAGAAGCCACAGGATGGTAGGAGGGGCACTTTCATGATATAATCAAATCCTATAACCACCAAGTGGGTGGCCCACAAACTGGAAAATAATTATATCACAGATGTTCACCCATAGGAGTGAGAGTTCTGAGCCTCATGTCAGGTTCCCCAGCCTGGGGGTCTGGCATCAGGAGGAGGAGCCCCCAGAGCATTTGGCTTTGAAGACCAGTGGGCTTGTGTGCAGGAGATCCACAGGATGGAGGGAAACAGAGACTCCACTCTTCAAGGGCACAAACAAGGTTCCACGTGCACTGGGACCATGGCCAAAACAGTGACTCCATAGAAGCCTGGGCCAGACCTACCTGTGGGTCTTGGAGGCTCTCCTGGGGAAGCGAGGGTTGGCTGTGGCCCACTGCAGGGGCAAGGACACTGGTGGCAGAGACCCCAGGCAATATTCCTCAGAGTGAGCTCCCCTGGTGGTCACCATTTTGGCACTGAGACCTGGCCCCACCCAACAGCCTGAAGGCTCCAGTGCTGGGACACCTCAAGCTAAACAACCAACAGAGTGGGAACACAGACCCACCCATCAACAGACAGGTTGCCTAAAGTTGTCCTGAGCCCACAGCTATCTCTAGACACACCCCTTGACACAGCCCTGCCCATCAGAGGGACAAGACCCAGCACCACCCACCAGTGGACAGGCACCAGTCCCTCCCACCAGGAAGCCTGCACAAAACCTTGGACCAAACTCACCCACCAGGGGACAGACACCAGAAGCAGGAAGAACTACAGTCCTATAGCCTGCAGAACAGAGACCACAAATACAGAAAGTTAGACAAAATGGGATGGCAGAGAAATATGTTCCAGATGCAGGAACAAGATAAAAGCCCAGAAGAACAACTAAGTGAAGTGGAGAAAGGCAATCTGCCTGAAAAGGAATTCAGAATAATGATAGTAAAGATGATCCAAGATCTCAGAAAAATAATGGAGGAACAGACTGAGAAGGTACAAGAAATGTTTAACAAAGAACCAGAAGATGTAAAGAACAAACAGAGATGAACAATACAATAACTGAAATGAAAAATACACTAGAAGGAATCAATAGCAGAATAAATGAGGCAGAAGAAGGAATAAGTGAGCTGGAAGACAGACTGGTGGAAATAATTGTCATGAAACAGAATAAAGAAAAAGGAGTGGAAAGAAATGAGGACAGTCTAAGAGACTTCTGGGACAACTTCAAATGCACAAACATTCTCATTTTAGGGGTCCCAGAAGGAGAAGAGAGAGAACCTGCCTGAGAAAACATTTGAAGAGATACTAGCCGAAAACTTCCCTAACATGGGTAAGGAAACACTCAAGTCCAGGAAGCACAGAGAGTCCGATTCAGGATAAACCCAAGGAGGAACACGCCAAGACACATTTTAATCAAACTGACAAAACTTAAAGACAAAGAGAAAATATTAAAAGCAACAAGGGAAAAGCAACAAATAACATACAAGGGAATGCCCATAAGGTTAACAGTTGATTTTTCAGCAGAAGCTCAAATGAACGTATTTACAAAGTGGAAACAGACTCATAGACTTCAATAACAAACTCATGGTTACCAAAAGGGAAAGCTGGGGGGGAGGCATAAATTAGGAGTTTGGGATTAACATATACACACTACTATATATAAAATAGATAATCAACAAGGACCTATTGTATAGCACAGGGAACTCTATTCAATATTCTATAATAACCTATATGGGAAAAGAATCTGAGAAAGAATAGATATATGTATCTGTATAACTGAATCACTTTGCTGTACACCTGAAATTAACACAACATTGTAAATCAACTATACTCAAATATAAAATAAAAATTAAATTAAAAAACTCCATGCTACCCAACTTAGCATTTTAAAAAAGAAAGAAAACTGTCAGAATGTTTAGCAAGATAAATAACTGTAAAGCTCTTAACTTTGGCAGCTTATCTCATTGTAATGAGTGACAGCATTTAGAAATGGTCATTCCTGAGACTTCCGGGGAAGATGGCGAAGAGTAAAACGCAGAGATCACCTTCCTCCCCACAGATACACCAGAAATACAGCTACACGTGGAACAACTCCTACAGAACACCTACTGAACGCTGGCAGAAGACCTCAGACCTCCCAAAAGGCAAGAAACTCCCCACGTACCTGGGTAGGGCAAAGCGGAGAGATTCCCGCACAGAGGATCGGCACCAACCGGCACTCACCAGCCCGAGAGGCTTGTCTGCTTGCCTGCCGGGGCGGGCGGCACTGGGAGCTGAGGCTCGGGCTTCAGTCGGAGCACAGGGAGAGGACTGGGGCTGGCAGCGTGAACACAGCCTGAAGGGGCTAATGAGCCACAGCTAGCCGGGAGGGAGTCCGGGAAAAACTCTGGACCTGCCAAAGAGGCAAGAGACTTTTTCTTCCTTCTTTGTTTCCTGGTGCGTGAGGAGAGGGGATTAAGAGCGCTGCTTAAAGGAGCTCCAGAGACAGGCGCGAGGCACGGCCGAAAGCGCGGACCCCAGAGACGGGCGTGGGACGCTGGGGCTGCTGCCACCGCCATGAGGCCTGTGTGCGAGTGCAAGTCACTGTCCACGCCCCCCTTCCGGGGAGCCTGTGCAGCCCGTCACTGCCAGGGTCCAAGGATCCAGGGATGGCGTCCCTGGGAGAATGCACGGTGCGCCTCGAGCTGCTGCAACGTCACACCAGCCTCTGCCGCTGCAGGCTCGCCCCGCCTATGTGCCCCTCCCTTCCCCGCGGCCTGAGTGAGACAGAGTCCCTGAAGCGGCTGCTCCTTTAACCCTTTCCTGTCTGAGCAGAAGAACAGACGCCCTCCAGCGACCTAAATGGAGAGGCGGGGCCAAATCCAAAGCTGAGACCCGGGAGCTGTGAGAACAAAGAAGAGAAAGGGAAATCTCTCCCAGCAGCCTCAGAAGCAACAGATTAAAGCTCCACAATCAACTTGATGTACCCTGCATCTGTGGAATACAAGAATAGACAAAGAATCATCCCAAATTGAGGAGCCGTGTGGATGAAAGATTCTTGGCACTGCAGCCAGGAGTCAGTGCTGTGCCTCTGAGGTGGGAGAGCCAACTTCAGAACACTGGTCCACAAGAGACCTCGCAGCTCCACATAACATTAAATGGCAAACACCTTCCAGAGATCTCCATCTCAACACCAGCACCCAGCTTCACTCAACGACCAGCAAGCTACAGTGCTAGACACCCTATGCCAAACAACTAGCAAGACAGGAACACAATGCCACCCATTAGCAGAGAGGCTGCCTAAAATCATAAAAAGTCCACAGACACCCCAAAACACACCACCAGACGTGGACTTGCCCACCAGAAAGACAAGATCCAGGCTCACCCACCAGAACACAGGCACTAGTCCCCTCCACCAGGAAGCCTACACAACCCACTGAACCAACATTAGCCACTGGGGACAGACACCAAAAACAAAGGAAACTACAAACCTGCAGCCTGCAAAAAGGAGACCCCAAACACAGTAAGATAAGCAAAATGAGAAGACAGAAAAACACACAGCAGGAGAAGGAGCAAGATAAAAACCCATCAGACCTAACAAATGAAGAGGAAATAGGCAGTCTACCTGAAAAAGAATTCAGAATAATGATAGTAAAGATGATCCAAAATCTTGGAAATAGAATAGACAAGATGCAAGAAACAGTTAACAAGGACCTAGAAGAACTAAAGATGAATCAAGCAATGATTAAAAACACAATAAATGAAATGAAAAATACTCTAGATGGGATCAATAGCAGAATAAATGAGGCAGAAGAACGGATAAGTGACGTGGAAGACAAAATAGTGGAAATAACTAATGCAGAGCAGAAGAAAGAAAAAAGAATGAAAAGAACTGAGAACAGACTCAGAGACCTCTGGGACAACATTAAATGCACCAACATTCGAATTATACGGGTTCCAGAAGAAGAAGAGAAAAAGAAAGGGACTGAGAAAATATTTGAAGAGATTATAGTTGAAAACTTCCCTAACATGGGAAAGGAAATAGTCAGTCAAGTCCAGGAGGCACAGAGAGTCCCATACAGGATAAATCCAAGGAGAAATACGCCAAGACACATATTAATCAAACTGTCAATAATTAAATACAAAGAAAACATATTAAAAGCAGCAAGGGAAAAAGAACAAATAACACACAAGGGAATCCCCATAAGGTTAACAGCTGATCTTTCAGCAGAAACTCTGCAAGCCAGAAGGGACTGGCAGGACATATTTAAAGTGATGAAGGAGAGAAAACTTCAACCAAGATTACTCTACCCAGCAAGGATCTCATTCAGATTTGATGGAGAAATTAAAATGTTTACAGACAAGCAAAAGCTGAGAGAGATCAGCACCACCAAACCAGCTTTACAAGAAATGCTAAAGGAACTTCTCTAGGCAAGAAACACAACAGAAGGAAAATACCTACAATAACGAACTGAAAACAATTAACAAAATGGGAATAGGAACATACATATCGATAATTACCTTAAATGTAAATGGAATAAATGCTCCCACCAAAAGACACAGATTGGCTGAATGGATACAAAAACAAGTCCCATATATATGCTGTCTACAAGACACCCACTTCAGACCTAGAGACACATACAGACTGAAAGTAAGGGGATGGAAAAAGATATTCCATGCAAATGGAAACCAAAAGAAAGCTGGAGTAGCAATTCTCATATCAGACAAAATAGACTTTAAAATAGACTACTAGAAGAGACAAAGAAGGACACTACATAATGATCAAGGGATCGATCCAAGAAGAAGATATAACAATTGTAAATATTTATGCACCCAACATAGGAGCACCTCAATACATAAGGCAAATACTAACAGCCATAAAAGGGGAAATCGACAGTAGCACACTCATAGTAGGGGACTTTAATACCCCACTTTCACCAATGGACAGATCATCCAAAATGAAAATAAATAAGGAAACACAAGCTTTAAATGATACATTAAACAAGATGGACTTAATTGATATTTATAGGACATTCCATCCAAAAACAACAGAACACACATTTTTCTCAAGTGCTCATGGAACATTCTCCAGGATAGATCATATCTTGGGTCACAAATCAAGCCTTGGTAAATTTAAGAAAATTGAAATTGTATCAAGTATCCTTTCCGACCACAATGCTATGAGACTAGATATCAATTACAGGAAAAGATCTGAAAAAATACAAACACATGGAGGCTAAACCATACACTACTTAATAACGAAGTGATCACTGAAGAAATCAAAGGGGAAATAAAAAAATACCTAGAAACAAATGACAATGGAGACACGACGACCAAAAACATACGGGATGCAGCAAAATCAGTTCTAAGAGGGAAGTTTATAGCAATACAATCCCACCTTAAGAAACAGGAAACATCTTGAATAAACAACCTAACCTTGCACCTAAAGCAATTACAGAAAGAAGAACAAAAACACCGCAAAGTTAGCAGAAGGAAAGAAATCATAAAAATCAGATCAGAAATAAATGAAAAAGAAATGAAGGAAACGATAGCAAACATCAATAAAACTAAAAGCTGGTTCTTTGAGAAGATAAACAAAATTGATAAACCATTAGCCAGACTCATCAAGAAAAAAAGGGAGAAGACTCAAATCAGTAGAATTAGAAATGAAAAATGAGAAGTAACAACTGACACTGCAGAAATACAAAAGATCATGAGAGATCAGTACAAGAAACTCTATGCCAATAAAATGGACAACCTGGAAGAAATGGACAATTTCTTAGAAATGCACAACCTGCCAAGACTGAACCAGGAAGAAATAGAAAATATGAACAGACTAATCACAAGCACTGAAATTGAAACTGTGATAAAAAATCTTCCAACAAACAAAAGCCCAGGACCAGATGGCTTCACAGGTGAATTCTATCAAACATTTAGAGAAGAGCTAACACCCTTCCTTCTCAAACTCTTCCAAAATATAGCAGAGGGAGGAACACTCCCAAACTCATTCTACGAGGCCACCATCACCTTGATACCAAAACCAGACAAAGATGTCACAAAGAAAGAAAACTACAGGCCAATATCACTGATGAACATAGATGCAAAAATCCTCAACAAAATACTAGCAAACAGAATCCAACAGCACATTAAAAGGATCACACACCATGATCAAGTGGTGTTTATTCCAGGAATGCAAGGATTCTTCAATATATGCAAATCAATCAACGTGATACACCATATTAACAAATTGAAGGAGAAAAAACATATGATCATCTCAATAGATGCAGAGAAAGCATTCGACAAAATTCAACACCCATTTATCATAAAAACCCTGCAGAAAGTAGGCATAGAGGGAACTTTCCTCAATATAATAAAGGCCATATATGACAATCCCACAGCCAACATCGTCCTCAATGGTGAAATACTGAAACCATTTCCACTAAGATCAGGAACAAGACAAGGCTGCCCACTCTCACCACTCTTATTCAACATAATTTTGGAAGTTTTAGCCACAGCAATCAGAGAAGAAAAGGAAATAAAAGGAATCCAAATCGGAAAAGAAGAAGTAAAGCTGTCACTGTTTGCAGATGACATGATACTATACATAGAGAATCCTAAAGATGCTACCAGAAAACTACTAGAGCTAATCAATGAATTCAGTAAAGTAGCAGGATACAAAATTAATGCACAGATATCTCTGGCATTCCTATATACTAATGATGAAAAATCTGAAAGTGAAATCAAGGAAACACTCCCAGTTACCATTGCAACAAAAAGAATAAAATATCTAGGAATAAACCTACCTAAGGAGGCAAAAGACCTGTGTGCAGAAAATTATAAGACACTGATGAAAGAAATTGAAGATGATACAAATACATGGAGAGATATACCATGTTCTTGGATTGGAAGAATCAACATTGTGAAAATGACTCTACTACCCAAAGCAATCTACAGATTCAATGCAATCCCTATCAAACTACCACTGGCATTTTTCACAGAACTAGAACAAAAAAATTCACAATTTGTATGGAAACACAAAAGACCCCGAATAGCCAAAGCAATCTTGAGAACGAAAAATGGAGCTGGAGGAATCAGGCTCCCTGTCTTCAGACTATACTACAAAGCTACAGTAATCAAGACAGTATGGTACTGGCACAAAAACTTAAAGATAGATCAATGGAACAGGATAGAAAGCCCAGAGATAAACCCACGCACATATGGTCACCTTATCTTTGATAAAGGAGGCAGGAATGTACAGTGGAGAAAGGACAGTCTCTTCAATAAGTGGTGCTGGGAAAACTGGACAGGGACATGTAAAAGTATGAGATTAGATCACTCCCTAATACCATACACAAAAATAAGCTCAAAATGGATTAAAGACCTAAATGTAAGGCCAGAAACTATCAAACTCTTAGAGGAAAACATAGTCAGAACACTCTATGACATAAATCACAGCAAGATCCTTTTTGACCCACCTCCTAGAGAAATGGAAATAAAGACAAAAATAAACACATGGGACCTAATGAAACTTAAAAGCTTTTGCACAGCAAAAGAAACCGTAAACAAGACCAAAAGACAACCCTTAGAATGGGAGAAAATATTTGCAAATGAAGCAACTGACAAAGGATTAATCTCCAAAATTTATAAGCAGCTCATGCAGCTCAATAACAAAAAAACAAACAACCCAATCCAAAAATGGGCAGAAGACCTAAGTAGACATTTCTCCACAGAAGATATACAGACTGCCAACAAACACATGAAAGGATGCTCAATATCTTTAATCATTAGAGAAATGCAAATCAAAACTACAATGAGATATCATCTCACACCAGCCAGAATGGCCATCATCAAAAAATCTAGAAACAATATGGGCCTCCCTGGTGGCGCAGTGGTTGAGAGTCCGCCTGCCGATGCAGGGGATACGGGTTCGTGCCCCAGTCTGGGAGGATCCCATATGCCGCAGAGCGGCTGGGCCCGTGAGCCATGGCCGCTGGGCCTGCGCATCCGGAGCCTGTGCTCCGCAATGGGAGAGGCCACAACAGTGAGAGGCCCGCATACCGCAAAAAGAAAAAAAAAAAATCTAGAAACAATAAATGCTGGAGAGGGTGTGGAAAAAAGGGAACACTTGCACTGCTGGTGGGAATGTGAATTGGTACAGCCACTATGGAGAACAGTATGGAGGTTCCCTAAAAAACTACAAATAGAACTACCATATGACTCAGCAATCCCACTACTGGGCATATACCCTGAGAAAACCATAATTCAAAAAGAGTCATGTACCAAAATGTTCATAGCAGCCCTATTTACAATAGCCCAGAGATGGAAACAACCTAAGTGTCCATCGTCGGATGAATGGATAAAGAAGATGTGGCACATATATACAATGGAATATTACTCAGCCATAAAAGGAAACGAAATTGAGCTATTTGTAATGAGGTGGATGGACCTAGAGTCTGTCATACAGAGTGAAGTAAGTCAGAAAGAGAAAGACAAATACTGTATGGTGACACATATATGTGGAATTTAAGAAGAAAAGAATGTCCTGAAGAATATAGGGGTAAGACAGGAATAAAGACAGAGACCTACTAGAGAATGGACTTAAGGATACGGGGAGGGGGAAGTGTAAGCTGTGACAAAGCGAAAGAGAGGCATGGACATATATACACTACCAAACGTAAGGTAGATAGCTAGTGGGAAGCAGCCACATGGCACAGGGAGATCAGCTCGGTGCTTTGTGACCACCTGGAGGGGTGGGATAGGGAGGGTGGGAGGGAGACGCAAGAGGGAGGGTATATGGGAACATATGTATATGTATAACTGATTCATTTTGTTATAAAGCAGAAACTAACACACCATTGTTAAGCAATTATACTCCAGTAAAGATGTGAAAAAAATAAAAAAAAAAGGGGCCTCCCTGGTGGCGCAGTGGTTGAGAGTCCGCCTGCCGATGCAGGGGATACGGGTTCGTGCCCCGGTCTGGGAGGATCCCATATGCCGCGGAGCGGCTGGGCCCGTGAGCCATGGCCGCTGAGCCTGCGCGTCCGGAGCCTGCGCGTCCGGAGCCTGTGCTCCGCAACGGGAGAGGCCACAGCAGTGAGAGGCCCGCATACCGCAAAAAGAAAAAAAGAAAAAAAGAAAAAATAAATAAAAAAAAAAGAAATGGTCATTCCTAGACTATTATTTAGGAGATGAAATTAACTCCTCACAATCCATCTGCAATTTTCTTAAACATGGTATGAGTCAGATATCTATTTTTTTGCAAGTGAATTGTCAATTATGTGCACATCATTTTTAATAAGCCCTTATGCCCCCTCCAAACCAATTAAAATGAAATGTTATCATATACTAAATTCTCATATATACATACTTTATCTGTTTCTGGATTCTCTATTCTATTTAACTGATCTGTTTATGCTTTCTTAAACTTACTATTTTAATCGCTACTGTTTTACAGTAAGTTCAGTCTCAGCTAGACTAAGTCCTCTCTCATTAATGCTTTTTTCCAAAATTTCATTTGCAAAGCTGATATACTCATTCGTCCATATGAATGTTATAATGTTTATCATGTTGTCTAATTTCTAAAAATTCATATTTTAGCAAATCGGATTACTTATTTATATAATATTGGGAATAACTGGTCTTTTTTTCTATGAGATCTTCCAATGCAGAAATATGTTCTGTCTCTCCATTAATTTAGACTATATTTTATGTCCTTCAATAAGATTATATTTTTATATAGGTCTCCTCCCATCTTTGTTAAATGTATTCCTAAGTGTTTTATAGTTTTTCATTGTTGTAAATGATATAATGTCATTTTTCCCTTACATATCTAACCGATTATTACTGGCAAAAATAAAAATTATTGAATAGTTTGTATATTTTTATTAAGCTACCTTATCAAATTATTTCTTTAGTTCTTTTTGTTGTTGTTGTTTAATCTCTTGGGTTTTCTTGGTATACAATTATACAATCTGAAAAATAAGATTATTTTGTCTCTTCTTTTCCAATGTTTGTATAGTGTATTTCATTTAATTTTCTTATGGCATCAGCTAGAACCTCCAAAACAATACTGAATAATAGAACTGACAGAGATCATTCCTATCTTGTACACCATGGATGTAAGGATATAAGTATGTTTACAAGGATGTTTACTGCAATACTGTGATTATTTTTAAAAAACTAGAAAAAATTGAATATCCATCTGAAAAATGGCTGAATAAAGCAAGGTTATATCTAGCCTATGAACTATGATACAGCTATTAAAAATGAATTAGATATATATAGCCAACATGCACATAGTAGGCACCCAGTATACATATACTAACTGAATGAATAAATTTGCACTGACCCATCCATAATGCCCTCAACCCCTCCATTATAGCCAATGGCAAACATCTGAAATTAAGATAATTGTGGCAAGAAAAAGGAGGATTCAAACTGGAAGTCTTGACTTCATTAACATCAGCCTTTTATCAGCTGAGGTAACTAATGACATAGATATGTGTTTTACCCCAAGGAACGCATTTGTATTTTCATTGCTAATGTCCTATTAAGTTTAGGGAATTCTTTTGTTTAGAAATGGGATAAAGGGACTCTACACTCTGTGTCAAGTGTTCTCAGTGAATAATGAGGTTGTTCTCGTGTTCTTAGTTCAATAAAGAAAATAATCTTTATCTCTCATTTCAAAAATGTTTCCAAAAGCATTGACATAATTGTATATTCTGTTCTAATGTTTAAGCCCCATACATAGTGTCAGGAGGAAGTGCTGAAAGTGTAGCCCCTCTCCTCACTTCCTTTTGCTAACTAATAGAGTTCAGATAGAGGAGTTACAGCCCCCTTATGCATATCTGTTACATTCCAAGGACAACCAGGATAGGCTTACTCATTCATCTTTATGAACACACCCCAGTGCCATATGAGCCACCTCTACCTTCCTATTCAGCTGTGATTACCTGCAGGCATGGAAGAATAGTCCTCAAAGGCCTGCCATAACAGGATGGTTGGAAAGAAACAAGTTTAATGATTACATATATTTGAAAAGAAGACTGGGAAAAGGATCATGCAACACATACTTTTCACTGTTAAAACACTGGAGATAATACATTGTACATTTCTAACTTTGGATATGCACCAGAATTAACTCTGGACAAATGTGTCCTCCTCTTTTCATTGTTGTAGCCAGAGCAAAATCACTTCATGTTCAGTCTGGTAGGAAATGCACAGAGTACAAAGCAAGCAAGGCAGATTATCGAAGTATTGGCTAAAAAGGAAACATTTTCCCAATACGTCAATAAATTTTTTCAAGGATTTACTTAAAACCATGTGTGAAAAGTGGGGTTAAAAATGCATTTGGGAGCTTCAGAGACTCTTTAACTTTTGGTTTTAATTTTTTATCCTGATCCATTTGTATAGTGTAATGGCTAAGTGGAAGGGCCCAGGAGCCAAACTGCAAGTCACAAACAGCTGTGTGACATTTGTTGAGTCACTTAACTTGTCTGAGTCTCCAGTCACGTCTTTTGTAAAATGGGGATAATAATAATACCTACATAAGACAGTAGAGATTGAGATTGAGAAACTAGAAATTGAGTTAGTCCATCTAAAGCACTTAAAATAGAGTCTGGCATATAGTAAGTACTTAATAAATATTACCTATCATTATGCTTATTATTTATCAATTGTAAAATGTTATACAAATATTAAATGTTATTATCCAGGCAGAGCTGGAAAAGCCCTTTGTTTCACCATCATTGGTCCATTTCTAAGAAAGAGTGAGGGTTAGCTTTCTCCAAGGAATAAACTGCTTTGGTATACAATGACTATGGTGATGTATAGAGATATGAAGAAAGGGGAAGAAAGAATTTAGTGAAAAGACAAAAAGATGAGATAGAATGAACACTGTAAGAGAAAGCTGATGACCTGGATTTTACTCCTAGCTGCTAACCCTTGAGCTAGTCAACCTCCCTTCCTGAACTATAAAATTGAAATAAAACCTTTTTACTCATCTTAAAGAAGTGCCTGCAATCGAGGCTGGGTTTAGCTCCAGGCCTCTTGCAGGAGAGGGTAGTGATTAAGAAAATGGACTCTGGAACCACACTGCCTTGAATATAAAATGAGGCTTTGTTAGCTTAGTAGCTTTGGACAAGTCTCTACATTCCTGTAAGACTCAAGTTTTTTCCTCTGTTAAATGATGATAATAGCGCCCACCACACAGAGTTGCATTGAGACTTAAGTGAGATGATATAGAGACAAAGCTTAGCACAGCAAATGGCACATAGTAAGTGATTAAGAAATACTAACAAGGCTAGGACCTCCCTGGTGGTCTAGTAGTTAAGACTCCGTACCTCCACTGCAGGGGGTGTGGGTTTGATCCCTGGTCAGGGAACTAAGATCCCACATGCCGTGCAGCATGACCAAAAAAATTTTAAAAAGTTTAAAAAAATAAGAAATACTAAAAAGGCTGACGATGGCATGAAGCGTCCCACTAAGTATGGTTATTCTATATTTATGCATAATGAACATCATGTTCCTTTTTATCTGTCAGAATATTAAGGAAAAAAAGGAGGATGACACTTCACAAAGAGACTTGAGGTTCTAGTTCAGGACATGCTCTTGCTGTCTCTTGTCGAGTTCCCCCAGGTATGAAGATAGAGGAACTTCCAAATGTAAAAGCACCTGACAACTGTAGGAGCTAGGGTTTAGGCTTTCCTGGAAACTGAGGGTCTGTCAGATATTACAGAAACAACCTGTCCTACCTTTTATGTGTGTTTGGTTGCAATAATGTGCACAGTACCTGTGCAGAAAATCTCCTTGGTCACTTCTGGCCACCATATATAGTCATATATGGTCACCATGGGCCAACCAGTGTGGCTCAGAGGTGGCAGAGGGTGCTCAGTCCTCTTTTAGAACCACAGTGCCCCAGGCTCGCAGCCAGAATATCATAGTTGAAAGGTTGTATGTTTATTTCTCTGCTTCTTGCCCTAGATCCATGCTCTGCCTTTGTCTGACCTACTCTGTGCCCAGAGAAGCTGAAGACTATTGATTCTACCCCCAGGTTTTGCTCTCTGAATTCTGTTTGAACTCACATGGTGGGAGGGAAGACACTAGCAAGAAACCAGAAGGCGGGAGTTAAGAGGGGTTAGGGTTTCCATCCTGTCCACTCTCTCTCTGTTTTCCACAGTTAATATGCTCCTCTAAGGCTACAGCTCTTGACAGGCCTGCTCCGATCTTGCCATGTTCCAGAGATACAGCTCCTTCCCCTTGCCACTCTAGACCTAGGAGCGGTAATTTACAGCTTTTTCCCTTTTTGGTTCCCTTAACCCTAACCACACCTCTATAAACAGTTCCTTCATTCAACTTTCATCTGTACAACCTTTGAGTGTGGTTTATTTCCAGATAAACATGTTATTTCCAGTGTTCACACATCCTGCACTGGGCCCATTTCTCTCCTCTGCACTGACTGCAGTGTTTCTCACAATATAGACCATGATAATCGGTGTTATTTTTTGTAAGCACCATTACTTGTAAAGATGGGCCTTTGTTCCTAACAGCGAATAATATTTCTAGGTCCCTCAAATAATTTCTTTCATGTGTTATTTCAGTCTTCACTCTTCCCATTTGCTCTCATGAGTTGGGGTAAAGGGATATTTTCCTTACTTTTAGTCATTGGAGAAGCTGGGATTGCTTCTGACACCTGCTGATGGAAGTACATGAAAACCAGTAATATATAGGAATCATAGCTCTGAATTATTTAGCTGTGGATCTGCTGATTCTTCTCAGTGAAGTGTCTAATACCAAAAACTCAAAATAAAACCTCTCCCTTTTTATCTCCCCAAGCCAGCTATTGACTTAGGGTAAAAAAAAAAAATGCATTTGACATCATGCTGAGTTACCTTGTACCACACAACATCAGGCTCCTGATCGGACTTTTTAAAGTCATCCATGTCTGGGCAGGATATCTCCTTTCTTTTAGTGACTTCAGATTTTTCCAAATAGCGGATCCTGCTATTGTAGCACAGACCTGATTCATTCTCTGCAACAGTCAAGGACATTGACACCTTCATGCAATATGTCGAGTTTCTGTAGGAATAGAGAAATAGCAAAATGGCTTTATTGGGTCTATACACCTATGTTTTGACTCTGTATATTTCAAGAATATTGACTTTTCCACTTAGGACATTGACTAGAAATCAGAAACAACATGGAAACAACACAGAAAAATTTTCTACTTCAACTGACAGGAAGATATGGAACAAAATGCTAATGTGGACATCTCTGGCCTTGAGATAGCTACATAGAGCAGCTGTACCCATCTTCTGAAATGTAAAACAGTCAGACTTCTTTCCCAGTGGTAAACATTGCTATGTTGACAATCTGATAGCAAAAACTTATGAGAAAGTCTATAACTAGGGCTATAGCCATTTCTGGTTTGCCCTTATGACTAATCCCTTAACAGGTATTTGAAGGATTGTTAATTTTGCCATTGGTTTCTAAGCCAACATTTTCTTTTATAGGATACATACCAAAAAACAGATCAACAACTTGTATGGGTATAACTGAATCACTTTGTTGTGCACCTGTAACTAGTACATCATTGTTATTTAACTATACTCCAATATAAAATAAAAATTAAAAATAAAAACAGATCAACATAGAGAAGATACCCGTTAACTCACATAGCTTTTTAAGGTGTTCACTGAGATATGTCAGGGGTCAAATTTGGGTTCCTACAAAGAACAAATCCTAGCAGAGTGGATTAATTTTACCCATCAAAACTAGAATTATAGGGGCTTCCCTGGTGGTGCAGTGGTTGAGAGTCTGCCTGCCGATGCAGGGGACGTGGGTTCGTGCCCCGGTCTGGGAGGATCCCACATGCCGCTGAGCGGCTGGGCCTGTGAGCTATGGCCGCTGAGCCTGCACGTCCAGAGCCTGTGTCCGCAATGGGAGAGGTCACGGCAGTGAGAGGCCCACGTACCACAAAGCAAAACAAAACAACAACAAAAATAAAACTAGAATTATAAAGGAATTTCAACATTGAATTTTACCATAAAGCTGCTTTAGAAATTGGACATTAATGGGCTAACCCATAATAGTAGGGTATTTATGAAATTGAATTCTGCCTTCATTTCCCTGTGTATATCCCATGACATTTCCCTACCCTACTCTACCTAGACTCCAGAAGATACCAACCACACAAAAGAAATCTGGAAAGTATGAGGAAGAGATCAGAAGCAGCCTGGTAAGACTTAAAAGAAGGTCAACTGTAAATCTCTTGGTGAGACATTTCAGAATCATATGTGTTCTAAACATCAAGGGATACCTGCTGTTAAAAAACACAAAGTGCCAAAGGGATAATTCAAAACCGAGTATTTTTACAACTAAGTAATAACAATCCTGATAAATGGGATTAGCATGCCAACCAATAATTTTAAGATGGCCTCAAATGATTGTTACTGTTTGTACTTCTTAGTATTCATTGAAATTTCACAATATGCCAGACACCATACAAAACACAGGAGTGCAGATGGCTGCTGCCCATTGGGTTTACAAACTAAGTTAATCAAAATGACTGCTACTTGGATTTCTAGTGAAGTTAATTACTGGCAAGTACTCCTGACAATGCAATGCCTGTGTCATCTGAAGATGCACTTCCATTCTGATATTCAGATGTAACCCCATTATACAATGTAGATTGTGAGCTATTGCTTTTCTCTCTTCCTCAATGTAGGTTCTTAGAAAGGGTTTAGTATATGCTCACTAGGGATCAAATGTAAGAACATTTAATTCTATTAAGAGATGTTTGACAGCTTCTTTAAGAGCCATGAAGCTAAAGCCACCAGAAATGTTTTTAAGTCTCAGCCAATAAGGTAAAATTTGGTTCAATCAATTTGGCTCTTCTTGACTCCATTTTCAATACTTCAGTGCTAAACATGCCCATGTCTCCTTGCTTTCTTTAACATCCTACATGATGTGGCCTATCGTAACATTCTGTCTTTCACTCATTAGGGTGCAGTCGCAATCATATTTACTCTGTTTCTTGAATATACTAAGTCTATTTGAGCCATGGTTGTTTATACTTGCTCTTCTCTTTGATTTTCTATCATATGCTTTTTGTTAAGTGTAAGCAAATAATTTGTTGCTCTTGTTCATCACTCTATTCCGGGGATCTAAGTTGATAGTAAGTGCCTAGTAAATGTTAGTTGATTAAATGTGTGGGCATCAAAAGGTATGCATTCAAGAGACATGTCCTCTCTGCTCTACTTCTGCATAAACCTATTATGGTACTAACCACCCCATCCCCATTCTACAGATTCATGTATGTATGTGGCTGGTCAAATATCACATTCCCTGTTTAAATATGACTCAGGATAATTCTGCAGGTATTCTTGTACCACCAGGGTAAGGATTAGCCAAATTTGGTGCATCAGCATACCAGCAAAGAAAAAAATTATAATGACTATATCTGGGAGACAAGGAGGACTAGGGTATGTATAGGGGATGGAAGGAAGATAAATGGTCACAGTTTTTAAAAAGTTTTAAATGAAGCAGAAATAAAATCACCTCTGCTAAGTATTTAAAATATTATGAACAGTTCTTAATGTCACAGACTTTGATCATATCTGTTCCATGGTGTCCATCCATAGAGGTGAAAGAGACTTACTTGTTAAATATCTTCCCATATTTGTGTTACAAACCCAGGGAGAGAGAGCTGTTGACCAGCAGTCTCAACAATAGAAGTATTAGACAGAAGCTGCAGTTCCCTGAAAGGAGCTTACTATCCCAAATCTATTTAGTCCTGAGGAGAAAATAGGGTAGACTAAGTAAGGGACCAATATAATATAGTGGTTTCATAACAAAGCACTAACTTTGAACTAAGACCCACCAGGTTCAACTAGCTCTGTGTCCTTGGGCAAGTTATGTAACATCTCTCAGTCTCAGATTCCTCAGCTGAAAAATGAGGATAAGAAATCCTTTATGGTGGCTCCACTGGAGTTTGGAGGAGGAAGCTCTTTTTATTATACAAACTTAAGCAAAAATAAGTTTACTGTTTTCAGTTGGAATGGTTATAATATCTGACCTCTCCAGGCTGCTGTAACTATTAAGCAAATATAAAACATATAACACAGAATCTGGCCCATAGTAAATATTTAATAGACTGTCATTAGAATTGTTATTACCGCTTGTATTAGTTCGTACATATATTGTTGATAAATTAATAATTCTAATTTATATGTGATGTAGTAATTGTGAACAATCACCAGTATAATAAAAACAATACATTGGCAGCGATGGGTTAAGATATGCCACTGGCCTGGGGTGCCACTTGAGAGAAAAGAGTCTAGAAGAGGTCAGTTAGGCAACAGGCCTAGTACCAGTGCGCCATGAAGGTCTGAAAGGATCAAAAAGATATACTGACCTAGGCACAAAAAGATGTTAATCAAGAGAAAGCAACTAAGGCAAGAAGGAACTTCCAGGTACTGTGAATACCAGCTACTAGGCAAAGGTCAGAACTTTGGAGGTCGAATTGTTAGTAAGAGTTCCACTAAGACTACTGCAAGTTTCTTAGACAAACACCTTCTATAATAAAGCCCAGGCCCCTAGGCAAGGTTTTGTGTTCCCTCTCCAAACTGCCCAAAGTATACACTATGTAGGTCATGCCAGCAGCACCTTCATTAACTTGGGATGAGGATGAGGGCAGGGAAGCCACTCTGGGAATGGCTGATAGGTTGAAGGAGGAAATATTCTCTAACCCTTACCCACAAACAATCTTGACCAGGGCTCTGCATGAATTCACTCTTGCTCTGGGCTTTACCATGTAAAAGGCTGCTGACAGATTGCTTGTTACCCCATGAGCAAGCCCTAGTATGAAGTCCTTGATGACAACCAAGTTCTCCGGAACTCAAGACAAGGCCTGGTGTGAGTCCTGTTGTTTCCATTGCTGACTTGGGGGAGGTGTGATCAAGGATTCCTGACAGTCTGAGACTCAGGTTGATTTTTATTAGTTGTGTAATCCAGCCCTGGCACAGTTCCTGCTAACAATCTTGCATTATATAGATTTTACTTTGAAAAATGCCGCAGGCCAGTTCTATTTAAAACATTTCCTGCAACTGGGACCTAAAAATGTTACTTTTCTTTCATTAGGTACAATTAGAGCTGTGCAAGTTTGAGGAGGCAGACTGACGAGTGTGCAAGAATGGGAATTGCACTTTTTTTTTCTGTCCTCCCTCCACATCCTGAGGGGGGCAAGGAGCACATTCAGGCTCAACATGAGCAAAGAGCCTTCACAGTGATGTTGCAGCAATGCCTTACAATTGTATACATTTGTAATCTTTCAAGTATTTCCATATCTCCTGTCTTACTTAATTCTGTCAATAATCCAGGAAAAGGTGCACGGTAAGTATCATCTACATTTTGTATAGGAGTAAAACAGAGACACAGAGAGGATAAATAACTTAGTCAAGATCATTTAGCTGGTCAGTGGCTTAGAACCAAGGTTCTGGCTGTTAGCCCCTGGCCACTCTCAGAACTTGATGCTATCAGCTGAACTAACTCATGGGTATCCACACCAACTTGGGGATGCTCACAGAAAGAAATGCAGATGTGTAAAGATAACACTTAAAGAACACTGTTATTAAAATGCACAGCACAGAATTTTCAAATTTGTAAATAAACCTTGCTTTCTATTCCAAAGGTTTAATGTTAGCTACTTTAGGTCATAATTTATACACCTTTTTGCAGAAATATTTATAAGGGAAAATATTAATCATCTTGGGTTCCCTAAGGGGAAAAGTAAGACCTAGGATTTAAAACATACATGAGAAATACAGATGCCCCTTTCCAATTCCCATTTATAAAACATGCTAATATTATAAAATCTAAAGTTGTATTTCAAAATTTGAGTTTAAGTGCATTTGTTGTATCACCAGGGCTAACCTACTGAAAATAAACTAAATAAATTAGCGAACTCTTTCATATCTAAAAGCAGAAGCCCAGAAAAAATGCCTCAGGATATAGTTGAAACTTTTCTAAATGGTTCCTTCAACTGTCTTCTCCTCATTTCAAAATACTTTCCTTGAAAATGACAGAACTATCTAATGGTTAGTAAACTAAAACAAAGTTTGTCTTCTGATATTTTTGAAATGTGAATTGACCACTATTCATAACTATCAATTAATCAATCTACCATTACTGGATGATATTGTCCTCAAACCAAAGGAACTATGAACTGATATTATACCAAATTCAGGGAAGAGAAATAAATGAATAAACAAACAGGATATTAGGCCCTTTGGTGAATTCCGTTTCTTGAGAATCATTATAAAATAAGAAGATTTTACTGAAAAACATATTTGTGTTGGAAAGGAGACTTTCAGATGAGTGCAGAAATAAGTACATATGACTTCAAACATGAAATGTTAATACTTTAAAAGACCAAGAGGAGAAAAAAAGGGGGAGGATATAAATTACTAATATCAGAAATAAAAGAGGGGACATACAAATCCCATGAATACGAAAAGGATAACATAGGAACACTGTGAACAGCTCTATGCCCACAAATTTGATAACCTAGATGAAATGGACCAATTTTTTGAAAGGCAGAATCTGCCAAAACTTATACAAGAAGAATCAGACAATATGAATAGACATATAGCTGTTAAAGTAATTGAATAGATAATTAATAACCTTCCAAAACAGAAAGCACCAGGCCCAGATAGATTCACTGGTAAAGTCTATCAAATACTTAAGAAAGAAATTATATCAATTCTCTATAATCTCTTTCAGAAGATAGAAGCAGAAGGAATACTTTCTAACTCATTCTATGAGGCCTTCATTACCCTAATACCAAAACCAAAGACATTAAAAGAAAACTGCACACCAATATTTCTCATGAACATAGATGCAAAATCCTCAACAAAATGTTAGCAAATCAAATCCAGTAATGTATGAAAAGAATTATACACCACAACCAAGTGAGATTTATCCTGGTTCAACATTCAAAAGGCAATTAATGTAATCCATCATATCAACAAGCTAAAGTAGAAAAAAATCACATGATCAGATCAGTAGACACAGAAAAAGCATTTGACAAAATCCAAAACCCATTCATAATAAAAAACTCTCAGTAAACTAGGACTAGAGGGGAAATTCCTCAACTTGATAAAGAATATCTACAAAAAACCCTACAGCTAGCATACTCAGGGTGAGAAACTAGAAGCTTTCCGACAATGACCAGGAATAAGGCAGTATGTCCTCTCTCACCACTCTTTTTCAACATTATACTGGAAGTCCTAGTTAATGCAGTAGACAAGAAAATTCATAGATTGCATGATTTTCTATGTAGAAAATCTGAAAGAACTGACAAAAAAATGCCTGGAACTAATAAGCATTTATAGCAAGGTTGCAGGATATAAGGTTAATATACAAAAGTCAATTGCTTTCCTATATGTCAGCAATGAACAAGTTTTAAATTTGAAATTAAAATCACAATACCATTTATATTTTAGAAAACCCTAAATGAAACACATAGATATATATCTAACAAAATATTTACAAGATCTAGATGATGATATCTACAACACTGAGAAGAAAAAAGCTGGAGGACTGACACTACCTGACTTCAAGGTCTACTATCAAGCTATAGTAATTAAGGCATTGTGATAATGGCAAAATAATAGACAAATAGATCAATGGAATAGAATGTTGAACCTGGAAATAAATCCACATAAATATAGTCAACTGATCTTTTTTTTTTAATCTGAAAAATCTTTCCTTTGCCTTCATTTTTTAAAAATTTATTTACTTTATTTTTGGCTGCGTTGGGTCTTCTTTGCTGCATGGGGGCTTTCTCTAGTTGCAGCAAGCGGAGGCTACTCTTCCCTGTGGTGTGCGGCCTTCTCGTTGCAGTGGCTTCTCTAGTTGTGGAGCATGGGCTCTAGGCTCATGGGCTTCAGTAGTTGTGGCTCGCGGGCTCTAGAGCTCAGGCTCAGTAGTTGTGGCACATGGGCTTAGTTGCTCCACAGCATGTGGGATCTTCCCGGACCAGGGCTCGAACCCGTGTCCCCTGCATTGGCAGGAGGATTCTTAACCACTGAACCACCAAGGAAGCCCTCAACTGATCTTTGGCAAAGAAGCAAAGGCAATACAATGGAGCAAAGACAGTCTTTGCAACAAATGGTACTGGAACAACTGCACATCCACATGCAAAAAAAATGAATCTAGACACAGATCCTTACACCCATCACTAAAAGTAACTCAGCATGGGTCACAGACCTAAACATAAAATGCAAAACTATAAAACTCCTAGAAGAAAACATAGAAGAAAACCTAGATGACATTGCATATGGCAATATTTTTTTTTAAATTACAACACCAAAGGCATGATCCATGAAAGAAATAATTGATAAGCTGAACTTCATTAAAATGAAAAACTTCTGCTCTACCAAAAACAGTATCAAAAGAATTAGAAAACAAGCCACAGACTGGGAGAAAATATTTGCCGAAGACACATCTAATAAAGTTATCCCAAATATACAAAGAATTCTTAAAACTTAACAATAAGAAAATAACCCGACATAAAAATGAGCCAAAGACCTTAACAGACACCTCACCAAAGGAGGTACACAGATGGCAAATAAGCATTTGGAAAGATGTACATCATATGTCATCAGGGAAATGCAAATTCAAGCAACGAGATACTATTGCACACCTGCCAGAATGGCCAAAATCCAGAACAAGTGACACCACTAAATGCTGGTGAGGATGCAGATCAACAGGAACACTCATTCATTAATGGTGGGAATGCAAAATGGTACAGCCACTTTGCAAGATAGTTTGACAGTTTCTTACAAAATGAAACATACTCTTACCATATGATCTGGTATTCATGTTCTTTGGTATCCATCCAAAGGAGTAAAGAAATTATGTCCACACAAAACCCTGCACATTTATAGCAGTTTTGTTCATAATTACCAAAACTTAGAAGCAACCAAGATGCCTTTCAGTTAGGTGAATGGATAAACTGTGGTACATCTAAGACAATGGCATATTATTTAGTGCTAAAAAGAAATGAGCTATCAGGCCAGGGAAGATATGGAGGAACCTTAAATACATGTTACTAAGAAATTTTTAAAAAGGCACTCTAAAAAGGCTACATACTGCAGGATTCCAACTATGTGACCTTGTAGAAAAGGCAAATCTATGGAGACAATAAAAGATCGGTGGTTGCCAGGACTTGGGGGGAGGTATGAACAGGTGGGGTACTGAGGATTTTTGGGGTAGTGAAAATACTCTTTATGATACTATGACGGTAGATACATGTCACTATACATTTGTCCAATCCCATAGAATGTACAAGGCCAAGAGTGAACCACAATGGAAACTATGGACTTTGGGTGATAATGATGTGTCAATGTAGGTTAATCAATTGTAACAAATGTTCCACTCTGATGAGAGATGTTGATAATGGTGTATGCTTGCATGTGGGCAGGAGGTATATGGGAAATCTCTGTATCTTCCTCTCAATTTTATCATGAACCTAAAACTTCTCTGAAAAATAAAGTCTTTTTTCAAGAAAAGACCAAGAGGGCAAAGCTCTGACCAATTTCTTAATATTATCATTTTATGAAGAGCCACAACATTTTAGATGCATTCAAATGACATTTTTGAGAAACTTCTATGTGCCATGCTGCTTGGGTATATTAAAAAAGCAGATGTAAACTTAACACAATAACAAAAAATATCTGTGCTATAATAAGTTGAGGGAATACAAGATCTTTTGAAAATTTCACTTTTCTACTTTTCAGTCTATAAGCAAATAATCTTATTTATAGTTGTGAAGAGTTCAGGGCTTTTTGTGGGGTTTTTTGTTTGTTTGTTTTTTAATAAAGAATGTCATCTTTTATGGGTGATATCTCTAGTCTATAATAATGTCAATATAATAGGTTTGAATTTATGTGCATTTGTTCCATTAGGCAGAAACACAGTTAATAAACAAACAAGGATTCATTGGAGGTATGAACAGGGAATACTTTATTAACTTCTTCTACCCTGCTGAAATGAACACTCAGCCTTTGGAATGACACTGATAATCTCCAACCCAGGACTATTCAAACATAATTTCCTAATGGTTCATGATGCAGTCCAAGAAAATGTCAACCCAGGGACTTGAACTGAACTGGACTTGAAAATCCTCACTGCTTGGGAATGTGGCCACTACAGTCAGAGAGGCTTCGTTTCAAATCCCTACTCTATCGTGCCCTAACCATGGATCTTTGGACAGGTCACTGAGCTTCATTTTTGTATATGTAAAATGTGAATAATAAAAGTTATCCTAATAGGGTTGTTTTGTTACACAAGTGTTAAAAACCATGTAGGGTCTGAGATTTTTACCATACTTCCAATTTCCATGGGTGTTGGTAGAAGACAAGAGACTCTTGGGTCAGAAACAATGGACAGTTAATTATTCACAGCAATAGAAATAGCCAGAATATCAGCATTTGTTTTGCTTCCCCAAACCCAGTTCCCACAAGGCAATACAAAGAGGGCCAGATGACACCAGCACAAGCAGTAGGCTGCGTTACAGGACAGGAATCCCAAGCTTAGGAGGCATAAGTCTTTAATAATGGGACACAGGCATGCATGCCTTTTGCTCCAGAGGGAGATACTATCTATATTTTCCAAGGCTGCAAGCAAAACTGTCATTTGCTCTGATGGGAGGCACAATTTCTACCTTTTAAGACTGTTCTCTATACTTACATCCCTGAAAAGATAATCTGGGACAAGGGACAGTGCCTCTGTGCATAAGTCATGCAGAAATGCAAGATATCCACAGGGAATTGTCTCTCAACAATGAGCTAATTTAAAGCTCTTAGCACAGTACATGACATGTGGTAAGTGCTCCATAGAAAGTAACCCCCTCTTACATCGTCACCACTGTATAATTAATACATTATCCACTGACTCCCAAGCCAAACTGTAAAGTAAATCTAGATGTTTTGTTTTGTTGTTTAAAGAAAGAATAGCCAATGGACCAGGTTACAATAGAAATTATATATATTCTAAAAACTACTGGCTCAAGATAAAATTTTGCTATCAAAATATCATTCATCCTGAATTCAAAACAAACTATAATTTATCTGGGGGTGGAGTAGTTAAGTCAGATACCTACTCAAGAAAAATAGTGTGTGTGTGTGTGTGTGTGTGTGTGTGTGTAAAATAACCCACTCATAGATAACTGAGAATTTTGGATCTTTCCTGTGGCAAGTTCGTCACCATTCTCAAGGGAAGCAATTGCAATCTGCCACCTACGGGTGTGGGTAACTAGTTAAAAATCTGTTGCCAGTGACTGACTGACACATGGGTAAAGGTAAGGGAATAATCAAGGGAAATTCAAAAGATTCCCTGTCACTATCATAACCCACAACATGTTACGAGTGACCCCTGATTTACTGTTTGGTTGAAGACAATTTTTCACTGACTCTGTAACTACAGTTGAACAGCGAGGAGGTTAGGGGTTCCAATGCTCTGTGCAATCATAAATCCACATATAACTTATAGTTGGCCCTCCATATACATGGTTCCTCCATCTGTGGTTCTGCATCCATGATTCAACCAACTGTGGATTGTGTAATACTGTAGTATTTACTATTGAAAAAAACTGGCACATATGTGGACCCATGCAGTTCAAACACATGTTGTTCAAAGGTCAACTGTGTTTCTTACTTCTTCACTGCTTCCTATTTAGATTACACTGATATTTTTGTATCTGTCAGAAAGTAGTTTTATAATTATTCTTATAATATTCACAAAAGTTTTGCTTTATCACCCAAGTTACATTGCAAATACTTCAAAAGCACCGAGCTTCCTTTATATGTGGTTATCTTGCTCCTCATACAGAAGCCAGAATATTCTCTCTATCTTTGTGTTGACAATTATATAAGTTAGTTGTCTTAGCAACTAAGCTGTCATACCCTATACCTCCATGATCTATTCTCTGATCCCTGCCTACCCACCATAACTGTCACTGTCAGAGGTCTTAAAAGACTGGTCAGCATTCAAAATTTATGCATGCTGCTATAACTTCACTCTATGACCCACTAACATTTGGTTTCTGCCCCATAATTACTTTGAATTTCTATCATTAGACTCAAGGACATCTTACTAGCCAAATCTAATGACCTCTTGTTCACCCTCAGCCTATCTTACCTCCATGCATTGTTTGAAACTTGTAACTCTCCTTCAACTTTCTAAATCTCTCGTTACTTCTAAGATATCTCTCACTTAGGATTGTCTACTTCTCTGACCACTCCTTATAACTCTACTGCTGGCTTTTCTTCCCTGAGCTATCTCCAAAATGTTAGCCATCTTCCCCTAGGCCTCAGGTTTCCTTCCTCTGTTTTGTTTGCTTGCTTATTTGTGTTTTTCTTCTCTCCCTCCAAACTTCATCTCCAGAAATTTTGTTCAAGCACTAGATTCCAACCACAAACTAAGTGCTGAAGACATCCAAATGTATAATATTTTTCTCTAGTTCTATCCTCTCTCTTAAGGTCCAGCCTAGTACATCCATCTAACTATGATTCCATATTACTGTCATGAAGGCACTTATCAGTCCCAAACTGAACTTAGTACTTCTTCCCTACAGTCTGTTATTCCTCCTGTATTATCTATCATGATTAGAGGCATCACTAACCACACTACCTAGTTGCTCAAGTCAGATGCCTCAAAGTCACCTCACTCCACCTCTCCATACTTATTTCCCTTATACAATTGGCTAACAAGTTTCACTAATTCTATTTCAAAATTATCTCCTTATCTGATATTTCACCTAGGTCCTGCCACAGTTCAAGCCCTAATCATGTCTTGCCTGTACTACTAAAGTAGGGTCTTAACAGGTTTCCCTGTTTTCATTTTCTCCCTCCTCCAATCCTTTGGCCAAAAGAAATTATTTATTTTTTATTTCCTAAAAGTGTTTATAAGCAGAAGTGGAAGGATGGTAGCATACAGAGACAAGTGATCACAAGCTGAAGCTCACATTTAAAGTGTTATAGGAGGAATAAAAAGGGTAAGGCAAAAGATGTTCTGAGGCTAGAAGAAGGGACGGCAAAGAAGTAAGCAGGTAAGCTATAAAACTGTCGATGGGAGTGGACAGTGGCAGAAAGGAAGAGGTCGAGGGAGGAAAGCTAGGGATCTGTCCTAGGCACTCTGTTTTTCTTGTTCTATATCCTCTCCCTGGATTATTTTAACCACTGCTTCAAATCCAACTTCCACTTCTCAATACTACATCTCCAGCCCTGATGTCTCTCCTAAGGTCTAGACTCACACATCTAACTGCCTATAGGGTACCTCGACTGGTATGTGCCACAGTCTCCGTATGTCTAAAGGTTGAACCCACCACAAACAGTTTCTCCTTCATTCTCCATATAAGTATACAGCATCACTATCTACGTAGTTTCCTATAGTAGAAACCTGTGAATTACCCTACTCATTCTCTCATCCCTGCCCCTCTCTGGCATTCCCATGAATTCTACCTAGAAAAAGCTCTGTTCATGTACCACTCCGTCCCAAATTCCACTGCCCTTAGTTTATGTTTTGAATTACTGTGGCATCTCCTTAATGGATCTCCCTGACTCCAGTATCTCCCCTTTCCTCACCATTCCAATTTCTACATTATGTTTTGAATGCTCTTTCTGCAGAAGCCCCTCGAGAACAAGGGAAAACATGAACCCTTCCCACTAAGGTCTGATAATTAAAATACAAAAATTGAAATGGAAAGAAGACACATGATAACATTTTTAAAGAGAGCTAAAACAGTGGGATTTATACCTCTGGTACTTAACCACCTTCTTGTGTAATACTTTAATGTCTGAGTTATCATTTTTTTCTCTGTCACTATCTGATATAAACCCTTAAAGAATAAATGTTGTCCTTTTCAAACTAGTTCATAGAAAAGAATATAATGCTCATATACCAAATAATGAATGTCAGATTTTTCAGATGGAAAAATAAATTAAAACCCACGAGTGTCTCTGCATGGCTAGTCCCTTGGGTACATAAATAATGGGTGAGAAGAAAATAGAGAGAGCTAGCCTGAGATGAGACGCTAACACCAAGCCAAGTAATTTGTCACATGAAGCCATCACATTTTTTTAAGCTTGAGAGTAACATGATCATAGGAAAGGTTAGGAGGATATTAGGAATTAGAAAGAGATTAAAGTCAGGGAGATAATTTAAAAAGCAACAGGGGCATTCCCTAAATGGGAATGGATGTCAAAAAAAAGTTCCTCAGGTATTAGCAATAAGACTTGGTGATTGATTTGATTGTTATTAAAGGGAGGTAGTCTTGGTGATTTTGAGATGTCTATACTGAACAACACAGGGATATAGAAGGAAAATCATTTCTTGGGGAAAAGGTTGACTTATGAACATTTGAATTTGGGATATCTATGGGACACACAGGAAATATGAATCTAGATCAGGAGTTGGCAAACTACAGGCCAAATCCTACCAGTTGTCTGTTTCTATAAATAAACATTTGCTGGAACATAGCTACTTCTTTAAGTATTGCTTATGATTGCTTTTGTGCTACAAGTAGTTGGGACAGAGGTCTTTTGCTTACAAAGTCTCAAATAATTACTACATGGTCCTTTAAAGAAAGTTTCCTGACCAAGTATCAGAATCTGGCTGTGTCTAGAACAGGACCTACAGAACCTTCCTAGTGAGGGGAGTGCCAGAGGCTACTGAGAGGTTGGGGCTGTTTCCTGTTCTAGAATATTCCATCTCTAGGAGGGGAGGGCTCCCTGAGTGGGACAAACCATTATGTTGGTGGTGGTGGGGGGGGTGTTTGAGAATTTTTATACTTGAATACAAGCGCTTCACGTTCTTGGTTCTGAATCTTTTCTGACCACTCTTGTTTCTTCCCACCTTCAAAGACTTTCAACAGTGTAGGGGGTTCCCTTATGTCCTGGGCGGGAATCTTCCTCAAGCATCCCTCCCACCCCCCACTGTTTCTGGAAGTTGGAACAGTCCCATGTTACTCTGACTTGGTCCCTGGCCCGTTTCTCGACCTGCCCCCAGTCCCGTGCCCGCCCCGCACTCCAGTCCCGTTCACTGCTCCGCCCCCAGAACAGGTCTCAGATCTGCTCACTTCTGTCCAGGAGCTGGTTGCAAAGGGACCAGGCCTGGCCACAGCCAGTTGGACCGGGGCAGAAGGAGCAGGTGAGGAGGAAGAGGAGGCAGGGGCCACTGCTCCTACTGCAGCCGCTGGTGGAGCCACAGGAGGAGGAGGAAGACAGAAGGATGTGGAAGGGTCAGAAGCTGCCAGGCGAGCCGAGGAGCTGCGTGGAGACCATATGCAGCTTCTCGGATTCGGGAACCAGACAATGTACACCTCTGGGGGGCAGAGGGAGAGAGGTCGCTGGGCCGTGGATACAGGCAGGCTTTATGTATCTGGGATAGCAAAGTCCAGGTCCACAGCCTCACAGAAACCCCCTCCTGCCCAGCTCCCTGTCTCATTCCCACCCTCACACTCATGCCCCTTATTCCCCTTCCCAGACGCACCCACGTCCTCCCCACCAGCAGCGCCGTTCACAGCAGGAGCTCCATCTCAGACGTCTCCCCGCTTGGGGCCCTCTTATTCTAGCTTTTGGTCTGATGTGGGGGGCCAGGGAATGGGCCCTCAAGAACCACAAAGAGAAGGGAGGGACTCTGATCCCCACCAGCAGGGGAGACCTCCAGTACTTCGAAGGCCAGGGGAGAAAATTTGCTTATACTGTGGGAGGGGAATCTGGCTATAAAATCCTTGAATTCAGAAATGTGAAACAGAATAGAAACGTACCCTGATGGGAAGTCAGTTTTCAGAGGGAGGGGGAGGGTGGGGGAGGGCTTGGGAGGAGTGGAAGGAAAGGGTGGGTGGGTGGGTGGGTGAATGGGGCAAGGGAGCTGTGAGAGAGGAGGGGAAATGGGGTGGGAGGTAGGGTATGGGGTGGTGGCTGGGGAAGTTGTAGATTAGGGGCTTAGAGGGAGAGAGACCTAGAGAGACAGACGTGTTCTGATGACCCTCTTTGTGTTCCGGAGCACTAGTACTCGACACCCCAGAACTACTGCCGCTTCTGTGTGTGTCTCTCCCCAACTCTAGCATCTGGTGGACCTGGGCAGACAGTATATAACACCCCCGTCTCTGTTTCCCCCCCACCCCTGAAACTAGACTGTAGATGACTGGAGCAGGAGTGGACATTTGACCCATCCTGAGACAAACAGATCCTCACACTAGAGAATCTGAACAGAGAGGCAGATTACATAGCCAGGATGGTGTCGGGCAATGAAGCAGTGGGTCACTGGGAGTCGGGGGCAAGGTCGGGGTCATGGACACCGAGGCCATAGCTGAGGCCTGGCCTTGGCTGTGGGGGAACAGAACCACGTGCTTTACAAAGGCCCGGTGCCCTTTAGAGAATCACAGTCTGAGGCCCCAGGGGGCAGAGAGACAGAGAAGCAGAGAGGAGTTGATCCCGTGACCCTGGATGTGCAGAGTGGCAGCCCGACCACTTTTCACTTCCTGCAGTTGTGCTGAGTGAAAATCCACTTTACACAGATCCTTTTGTCTTTAAGCTAACTTGAGTGGGTTCTTGTTCTGGGCAACCAGATTATTGCCAAGCCAGAAATTTACACCAGAAGAGCAGTTGCAAACCACAAACCATCAAAGAAAATGCCAGAACTGGCAGGGGAGGTGCATCAGGGAGTGATGGGTAGTGGGGATTCCTGCGTCCCAAGTCTCCAGGAATGAACTGGACAGGAAGCTCATTCATGTTCTGGGCGAGTTACATCATGAGAAACAATCAAAACAGGCCTGGGGTTAACCCCGGGCTTACAGCAGGGCCACCCCTAAAGGAGTCCTTCAGGGCTGCACACACAGGACACCAGCACCAGCTGCAGACGAGGACTACTATCGTTCAGTCCCATGACAGGAGAAGCCTCCCCAGTCCCCAGTGGGCAGAACTGGGGACAGATCTGAACAGGGAACTCGTGCCACTGCCAAGGAGGCTAGTCATCAACTTGACAGTGCCTGGAGGGATTGCTGGTCTAGACCACTGACCACAGTGTTTTGCCATCCTGAGATTTTCTCTCTCCCATCACCAGGATAACAGTGGGAGAGGAATCTGGCTACAAAGCTCCTTGTGAATTCAGAAATGTAGAATAGAACATACCCTGATGTGAAATCAATTTTCAGAGGGAGAGGGTGAAAGGGGGAGGGGGAGGATGGTCTGCATCTCCCCCTCTGATGACTAAGCTGTGTTGATGGGGGCTAAATGTATGGTTTAGCCCACAGGTGGAAAGATGTTGAGGAGTCATACCTGGACCAAACTGAGACACAACTGGAGGAGCCCTGAACATTAACTGGGGACTGTGAACCTAGTCACTGAAGCTTTCATGGCCCTGACCCTAACCCTAACCCTGGAACATTTCTGCAGCAGCTGGATGTGACTCTGAGTTGTCTCCTTTGGGGGCAGATATACATAATCAGTATCAGGATTTGGGGCCAGATCCCTAGCTAGTTATTAAAGGGCCTGCACTTGACAGAAACCTTGGGCTTATTTATATACCTACAGAGTAGGATTTCACAGCTTCAGCACTCCTGACAATTGGGGCTAGATTTCCAGAGGCTGTCCTGTGAATTGTAGGATGTTTGGCAGAATCCCTGGCCTCTACCCACTAGATGCCAGTAGCACACCCCACACCCCCAGAAAATCCTGACAACCAAAAATGTCTCCACGTGTTGCCACATGTCCACTGGAGGGCAGAATCACCCCTAATTGGGAACCATGGAGACAGTGAAGTACTTAGGAGTAGTCGAGACAGGGGGAAGAGAGTTGCAAGGGGAGTGTGTTCAGCAGTGCTAAGGACTGCAGGGGGTGGGGCGCTAAGACAGGAGGTGAAAAGTGTTCACTGGGTCTGGCCATGTCTGAACTTTGAGCAGATCAGGGGAGTTGGTAGTGGGGGGGCAGAAGACGGCAGAAGCCTAAATGCAAAGACTGAGGAGTGAGTGAAAGTGAGGAAATGCTCAGTGAAGGGGGGCTCTTCTTCAGGGACCTTTGACTGTGAAGGGAAGGAGTGAAGTAGGGTACAAGACTGAGAGAGAGAGAGAACTTTTGAATATGGGAGAAACTTGGACCATAGGGAAGGAGATAGCTGCAGAAATCTTGAAAACACAAGAAACATATAAAAGAATGAAGTAGATCCTGCATACTGTATTGAAGGCATGTCCACTGCACTGTTCAATGAAAACAAATATTATGGCCAATTGTGGTTTTTTGTGAAATAAAATCTCTCCCCAAATTATTTATTATTCCGTGTGTGTATGTGATATATATATATATATATATATATATATATATATATATATATATATACATATATATATACATATATATATACACACACACACACACACACACACACACACATATATATATATATATATATATATAAAATATGGATTTATGTAAGCATAGAAACGTTCTGGAAAAACTTTTTTTTCCAGAAAAATGGAGTATGGTAGGGGCAATAGGATAGAAGGTTTTTACTTCTTTATATACTTCTTTGTTAGGAAAGTAAAACAATTAAATGTTCACAAATATACAAAAAACAAAAGGAATTAATTTGCTGGCTTGGGTAGGTTTAGAAAGGCCACCTCTTCCTTTTGGACAGGACGAGAAGAGAGCAGACACTGATCTCTGACACAAAGGGATGAGAAACCAAGAGGGCTCCTGCCTGTGTGTCCCTTAGACTAGGGATCTGAGAGTAAGGAAAAGAGGTCAGGGTGGGGGCTTCTGGACAATGGCACGTTTAGGAATAACTTCCATAAGTGGGGAATGGGGAAGGGGAAAGAAAAGATCATCTGGTTGCACAGAGGGCCCAGTTGGGCCCAAATGAAAGAAAACCAAAGGGCACTGCAACAAGAGCCTAGGAGGGGGCACTGGAAAGGAAGGTGAGTAGTTCCAGAAGGGGCACCAGACACAAATCTCTATGTTACAGACTGTTTTCATAACTTTTTTTTTTCAGTAAATGATTCGGTTTGTTTGGATTTGGGTTTGATAGGATTAAGGGAAGATACTGACATTTTCATGATTTCGTGTATCACACCCAATATAAAGGTTTTTTTTTCCCTCCGTATGTCCAGAGGAAAGGATTTAATAAAGTTAATTCCACTTCTACCACTAAATATCCTCAACAGATCCAACAGAGGTGATATGACTTTGCCTTTGAGCCCTTGTGCTTGCATGCATAGATGAGCAGCTCAAGAGTAAGACAGCTGTAAAAACGATGTTGCTGGAAGAAAGACCCAGCTTCAGTGGGCAAGTGAAGGGAATGGAAATTTCATAGGTGCCAATAGTTTGGTCAAAGTCATTGATATTTATATCTAGAAAAATGGTAGTGAGCCTCTCTGGGCTTGAGATAATGGCAAACAAAGTAGTGAAAGGGAATGACTAGCGAAGGTGTTTCTGTTGACCACTCTCTTTCAAATGACTTGTCCACACACTGGGCAGTCAAACATGGCTACACCTGTCTCTAAAACAATGGAAAGTAAAAATAAGTCATATTTGATTTAGAAACAACAATGCTTTTCAATGTTTGTTTTTTGTCATGTGGGATCAAAGTGGAAAGTTTGCCAGAGTGCTTATATAATATAACAAAACTACATAATAAGAAATTTCCCTAAATGCCTTAAAATTTAGAATTTTCTGTGACATTGCACCATGCTATAAAATACTGATGTTCCCAACATCATTCTCTGCACTGTCATCTCATAATAAGTGCCTTCCTGCTGTTTCTATTGGTAAAATTTAACATATTAGAAAAGATTTCATGCGACCAAATTAAAAATCCGCAGACCCTAATGATCTGAGGGTTACAGCCAGTAAGTCAGTAACCCACATGTATGGAAAGCCTGCTCTATGCGTGTAGAAACTGTGTGAGGGGGTAGTCCAGGGGTAAGTTTTAGACCCAGTTAAAAAGGAAGAGATAGACCAAGGGAAAGCAAAGGAGGAGGAGGGTGAGAGGGACTGCTCTCCTTTACAGGGAGTCAGAGAAAGGTGTTGGGAGGGGGCAGGGTAATGGGGCTGAAAAATTAAAAATGCATATGGCATCTCTATATTGCCTTAGTATTGAAGAATATGATCCAGTCTGGAAATGAGTGTGTGTAGATTCATGTTAATCTGGGTCTTGTTTTATTGACATCAAGGCCCTGGAGTGGAACTGCACATCACCATCCTACTTGGCTTTTCTCCGTTTCATAGCCATAGAGACTGTACCCACTGAACCTTAACCAGCTATCTTGCCAAGGTGGATCATTCTTCAGAGTGGCAAGAGAGTGGGGATGGCTCCATATGAATTCATTCCCATCCCTGAGAAAACTAGTTGGAGTGCATGTTCTGACTGATAATGCTGAGGTCAGCAGCATCTCCTTTGTTATTAAGGGTAGAATCATAGAAGAGAATTTACTCCCTTTAAATATTCCATTTTCTCCATGGAAACATCACCTGTTAAGAACATGCATTATTATCTGACTGCATGTTAAGGTGCTCATTAGTTCTGTCCTTTATCTTATTTTCTAAGAATTGGTCGATGTCTTAAAGTCTCACATTCCAAAAATATATCTGAAACCTCTATAAAACAAGGGTTAGTTATTGTTATGTTCATATGTAGAAAAAGATGCCTTGATAAATACAGGTTCCAGCCACACTGACCTCCCTGTTTTCCTCTGGACATAATCCATGTTTTACTGCATCCTTGCTCTTGAACACTGCTTCATCTGCCTGGTAATTCCTCTACTATTGCCACTTGTTTAGATCATCAAGAACCATCTCAAACACCATGATTCTATAAGTCAAAAGCTATTTTTCCTTACTCTCTACTACTACTTTATCTCCATCTTTCTTATAGCATTTTTCACTTCCTCTCATGTGTGATGGAATAAAAGACATGAAGTTAGCATTGGCAGTTTTCCCTTTCTCCTGCCCTACAGAGATAATCCTCTTTTTGGCTGCAGGGGTCTCTCCAAATTCAGCAACTTCTATGGAGATTCTTGGTGTGCCAGATCAGTATCTGGGCTTTTAATGTGAAGAATAGGTGTAGGGAAGAGAGAGCTGAACAACTGCAAGGATCAATGCTAGTTTATTTAAATTATATTAGAACAGGGATCAAGAACTTCTTGCAAGGAAAAAAAAGAAGTGACATAAGATGAAAAAGGACAAAAAGAGGAAAAACTTGCAGGGGATGCATTCCAGGGTGAGTTTTTTAGTTGGGAATGAGAATGAGGAGTGATGAGAGAGGTTTCTGGGCAGCTGCCTTATGTAATAAATACTGAGCATGAAAGTAATGGGAAAAGATGATTTCAAATGTTGCCGGTGTGGGGGTTACAGACTGGTTTCCCCTTGATGTTTTTCAAAGGACTACATTAAATACCTAGATATTCAAACTTTTAAAATTATGTTTATTTGCTGGACTGTTTCCTAGGATACAATGCTGTGATGAGCCATATGGGATCCTCTCTTTTACCTGAGTTATACTTGTTTGCTTGTAATTTGTATATATGTCCTAATTCCCCTTTAAATTTGTTAAGAGGCAGGTGCCCTGTCATTTGATTTTGCCTTTTTTGGTAGCTTTTATAGAATGGGTGCTCAGTAAATATTTGTTTAGTGAAAAATAGGTACCTGAGACCTGAAATGATATCAGCTGAAAAATATCACTTTTATTCAAAATAAACAAAATAATATAAAACTGTACTTAGGAAGGAATGCACTCTCAATTTTCTACTTCTATGAAATACCTTTAGGGTAAATGGAGGGAAGTAGTTACATGCAATAAGTTCTTGAAAAACATAGCCATGCTTTTATACACCTGACTATATTCATTCCAGTACTTTGTCACAGACTGATGTATATGCTTCTCTAATTGATTCATCGTGAATCTTATACCTTGCAGGTTTGGGAGTGAGAGTAAACGGACAAAAGAAAGCCAGTTAAGGACATACGTCCAACAAGGTTCCTCCATCCCTTTACTTTGGTAGCAAACAACTTGTAAGCACTTCTGTATAATGTTTGGAAACTGATAAATGATTGCAAAGGGTTTCAAACTTTGTAAGACAAGTAGTCTGGTTTTTTATCTCTGGAAATTTCTGCTTTAACTTGATCCTCACTTTTCATGAATTTAGGATCTCTATTTCACTGTCTTCTGTTGTCCACCTTTAATCAATGGAATTCCATCCTCATCTCCAGACAATACTGTACACCATGGAACCTGAAAACAGACGGAATCACAGAACTTTCTACAAACAGGAATTAATCATATCTCATTTGTTGTGATATACAGATACAGGTATCTACAAAGAATAGTAAACATAGGTAATAAACAAAAAGATGATAGAGAAAACTGATTATGTGCATGAGCTAGGTAGACCTGGGTTCAAGTCTTAGATCCATTATTTACTAGCTGTGTATCACGGGACAAGTTCTTTAACCTCTATGAGTATCAGTTTTATCATCTTCAATAATATGACCTACCTCATAGGGTTACTGAGGATTATCACAGTGTTTGCCATATAATAAGGGCTAAAAATCATAGATAGTAGTAACAATGGTAGTGGTAGTAAAAGTAGAAATAAGAGATAATGTGTTGAGTGTTTACTCTGTGTCAGCATTGGTGCTAAGTGCTTGTCAGCATTCCCTGAGGTAGACACTGTTATCCTTGCTCCTCTCCAGGCCTTTCTCAGTTACTAGCACCATGATTCACTCAACTGCTTAAGTCAGAAACACTTGAGTCATACTTTATTCAACTATTTCTCCCAATTCTCACATCCAGTGCATCAGTATGTCCTGGTGCTCATCCTTCAATGCATATCTAGAATGCATTCACTTCTCCCCATCTCCAAGTTACCACCCCAATCCAAGCTTACCATCACATATCTGTTCAAATAACACAATTCCGTCCAAACTTTGTCTCCTTGTTTGTCTCTCTACAGTCCCTTCCCACCAGAGCAGCCAGAGTGATCTTTAAAAGTGGAAATCTGATCGTGTTACTCCCCAGTTTAAAACAAACAGACAAAATACAACACTCCCTTTGCCCCTGATTACTAATAAAAATCAATTTTTATCCTAGCCCACAATATGCAACAGGATCTGGCCTCTGCCTGCCTCTCCAGCCTCATCCAGTACCATTTTCCTCCAGCTCACTGCACTCCATCCAGACTGGCCTTCTTTAGCTTCCTTGAATATAAAAAGGCTATTCCTGTTTCATGACCTTTGCACTTGCTGTTCACTCTGACTGAAACACTGTTCCTGTAGATGTTCACAAGGCTGGTTCCTTCCTTTCATGCATGTCTCAGCTTATAAGTCCCTTTCTCTGGGAGGCCCTCTAGACCACTTAACCAAAAATGGCCTCCCAGTTACTCCTGCAACATGAGCCTTCTTTTTTTTTTTTTTATTCTCACCATACACATTACCCAATGTAGTCTTGTGAATTTGTTATTTGTATGTTTCCCCTACTCTAGAAGGTAATTTCCACGAGAGTAGGAACTTTAATCTATTTTGTTTAATGCTATATACCAAATAGCTAAAACAAGTGTTCAAAAGATGGCGGAAGAGTAAGACGCGGAGATCACTTTCCTCCCCACAGATACACCAGAAATACAGCTACACGTGGAACAACTCCTACAGAACACCTACTGAACGCTGGCAGAAGACCTCAGACCTCCCAAAAGGCAGGAAACTCCCCACATACCTGGGTAGGGCAAAGCGGAGAGATTCCCGCAGAGAGGATCGGTGCCGACCGGCACTCACAAGCCCGAGAGGCTTATCTGTCGCCCGCAGGGCAGGCGGCGCTGGGAGCTGAGGCTCGGGCTTCAGTCGGAGCGCAGGGAGAGGACTGGGGCTCGCGGCGTGAACACAGCCTGAAGGGGCTAAGGCGCCACAGCTAGCTGGGAGGGAGTCTGAGGAAAAGTCTGGACCCGCCGAAGAGGCAAGAGACTTTTTCTTCCCTCTTGGTTTCCTGGTGTGCGAGGAGACGGGATTAAGAGCGCTGCTTAAAGGAGCTCCAGAGACAGGCGCGAGGCACGGCTGAAAGCGCGGACCCCAGAGACGGGCGTGGGACGCTGGGGCTGCTGCTGCCGCCGCCAAGAGGCCTGCGTGTGAGCGCAGGTCACTGTCCACGACCCCCTTCCGGGGAGCCTGTGCAGCCCGTCACTGCCGGGGTCCCGGGATCCAGGGACAGCTTCCCTGGGAGAACACACGGCACGCCTCAGGCTGGTGCAATGTCACGACGGCCTCTGCCGCTGCAGGCTCGCCCCGCACTCCGTGCCCCTCCCACACCCCCCGCCTGAGTGAGCCAGAGTCCCCGAAGTGGCTGCTCCTTTAACCCTGTCCTGTCTGAGCGAAGAACAGACGCCCTCTGGCGACCTACACAGAGAGGCGGGGCCAAATCCAAAGCTGAGACCCAGGAGCTGTGAGAACAAAGAAGAGAAAGGGAAACCTCACCCAGCAGCCGCAGAAGCAGCGGATTAAAGCTCTACAATCAACTTGATGTACCCTGCATCTGTGGAATACATGAATAGACAACAAATCATCCCATATTGAGGAGCCAGGAGTCAGTGCTGTGCCTCTGAGATGGGAGAGCCAATTTCAGGACACTGGTCCACAAGAGACCTCCCAGCTCCACATAATATCAAACGGCGAAAATCTTCCAGAGATCTCCATCTCAGCACCAGCACCCAGCTTCACTCAATGACCAGCAAGCTACAGTGCTAGACACCCTATGCCAAACAAGTAGCAAGAGAGGAACACAAGGCCTCCCATTAGCAGAGAGGCTGCCTAAAATCATAAAAAGTCCACAGACACCCCAAAACACACCACCAGACGTGGACCTGTCCACCAGAAAGACAAGATCCAGCCTCATCCACCAGAACACAGGCACTAGTCCCCTCCACCAGGAAGCCCACAAAACCCACTGAACCAACCTTAGCCACTGGGGACAGACACCAAAAACAACGAGAACTACGAACGTGCAGCCTGCAAAAAGGAGACCCCAAACACAGTAAGATAAGCAAAATGAGAAGACAGAAAAACACACAGCAGGAGAAGGAACAAGATAAAAACCCACGAGACCTAACAAATGAAGAGGAAATAGGCAGTCTACCTGAAAAAGAATTCAGAATAATGATAGTAAAGATGATCCAAAATCTTGGAAATAGAATAGACAAGATGCAAGAAACAGTTAACAAGGACCTAGAAGAACTAAAGATGAATCAAGCAATGATTAAAAACACAATAAATGAAATGAAAAATACTCTAGATGGGATCAATAGCAGAATAACTGAGGCAGAAGAACGGATAAGTGAGGTGGAAGATAAAATAGTGGAAATAACTATGGCAGAGCACAATAAAGAAAAAAAGAATGAAAAGAACTGAGGACAGTCTCAGAGACCTCTGGGACAACATTAAACGCACCAACATTCGAATTATATGGGTTCCAGAAGAAGAAGAGAAAAAGAAAGGGACTGAGAAAATATTTGAAGAGATTATAGTTGAAAACTTCCCTAATATGGGAAAGGAAATAGTCAGTCAAGTCCAGGAGGCACAGAGAGTCCCATACAGGATAAATCCAAAGAGAAATATGCCAAGACACATAGTAATCAAACTGTCAATAATTAAATACAAAGAAAACATATTAAAAGCAGCAAGGGAAAAACAACAATTAACACACAAGGGAATCCCCATCAGGTTAACAGCTGAACTCTCAGCAGAAACTCTACAAGCCAGAAGGGAGTGGCAGGACATAATTAAAGTGATGAAGGAGAAAAACCTTCAACCAAGATTACTCTAACCAGCAAGGATCTCATTCAGATTTGATGGAGAAATTAAAAGGTTTATAGACAAGCAAAAGCTGAGAGAGATCAGCACCACCAAACCAGCTTTACAACAAATGCTAAAGGAACTTCTCTAAGTGGGAAACACAAGAAAAGAAAAGGACCTATACAAACAAACAAAAAACAATTAAAAAAAATGGTCATAGGAACATACGTATCGATAACTACCTTAAATGTAAATGGAATAAATGCTCCCACCAAAAGACACAGATTGGCTGAATGGATACAAAAACAAGACCCATATATATGCTATCTACAAGAGACCCACTTCAGACCTAGAGACACATACAGACTGACAGTAAGGGGATTGAAAAAGATATTCCATGCAAATGGAAACCAAAAGAAAGCTGGAGTAGCAGTTCTCATATCAGACAAAATAGACTTTAAAATAAAGACTACTAGAAGAGACAAAGAAGGACACTACATAATGATCAAGGGATCGATCCAAGAAGAAGATATAACAATTGTAAATATTTATGCACCCAACATAGGAGCACCTCAATACATAAGGCAAATACTAACAGCCATAAAAGGGGAAATCGACAGTAACACACTCATAGTAGGGGGCTTTAACACCCCACTTTCACCAATGGACAGATGATCCAAAATGAAACTAAATAAGGAAACACAAGCTTTAAATGGTACATTAAACAAGATGGACTTAATTGATATTTATAGGACATTCCATCCAAAAACAACAGAATACACATTTTTCTCAAGTGCTCATGGAACATTCTCCAGGATAGATCATATCTTGGGTCACAAATCAAGCCTTGGTAAATTTAAGAAAATTGAAATTGTATCAAGTATCTTTTCCGACCACAATGCTATGAGACTAGATATCAATTACAGGAAAAGATCTGTAAAAAATACAAACACATGGAGGCTAAACAATACACTACTTAATAACGAAGTGATCACTGAAGAAATCAAAGACGAAATTAAAAAATGCCTAGAAACAAATGACAGTGGAGACACGATGACCCAAAACGTATGGGATGCAGCAAAAGCAGTTCTAAGAGGGAAGTTTATAGCAATACAATCCCACCTTAAGAAACAGGAAACTTCTCGAATAAACAACCTAACCTTGCACCTAAAGCAATTACAGAAAGAAGAACAAAAACATCCCAAAGTTAGCAGAAGGAAATAAATCATAAAAATCAGATCAGAAATAAATGAAAAAGAAATGAAGGGAATGATAGCAAAGATCAATAAAACTGAAAGCTGGTTCTTTGAGAAGATAAACAAAATTGATAAACCATTAGCCAGACTCATCAAGAAAAAAAGGGAGAAGACTCAAATCAATAGAATTAGAAATGAAAAAGGAGAAGTAACAACTGACACTGCAGAAATACAAAAGATCATGAGAGATTACTACAAGCAACTCTATGCCGATAAAAGGGACAACCTGGAAGAAATGGACCAATTCTCAGAAATGCACAACCTGACAAGACTGAATGAGGAAGAAATAGAAAATATGAACAGACTAATCACAAGCACTGAAATTGAAACTGTGATAAAAAATCTTCCAACAAACAAAAGCCCAGGACCAGATGGCTTCACAGGTGAATTCTATCAAACATTTAGAGAAGAGCTAACACACTTCCTTCTCAAACTCTTCCAAAATATAGCAGAGGGAGGAACAGTCCCAAACTCATTCTACAAGGCCACCATCACCCTGGTACCAAAACCAGACAAGGATGTCACAAAGAAAGAAAACTACAGGCCAATATCACTGATGAACATAGATGCAAAAATCCTCAACAAAATACTAGCAAACAGAATCCAACAGCACATTAAAAGGATCATACACCATGATCAAGTGGGGTTTATTCCAGGAATGCAAGCATTCTTCAATATATGCATATCAATCAACCTGATACACCATATTAACAAACTGAAGGAGAAAAACCATATGATCATCTCAATAGATGCAGAGAAAGCTTTCGACAAAATTCAACACCCATTTATGATGAAAACCCTGCAGAAAGTAGGCATAGAGGGAACTTTCCTCAACATAATAAAGGCCATATATGACAAACCCACAGCCAGCATCGTCCTCAATGGTGAAACACTGAAACCATTTCCACTAAGATCAGGAACAAGACAAGGCTGCCCACTCTCACCACTCTTATTCAACATAGTTTTGGAAGTTTTAGCCACAGCAATCAGAGAAGAAAAGGAAATAAAAGGAATCCAAATCGGAAAAGAAGAAGTAAAGCTGTCACTGTTTGCAGATGACATGATACTATACATAGAGAATCCTAAAGATGCTACCAGAAAACTACTAGAGCTAATCAATGAATTTGGTAAAGTAGCAGGATACAAAATTAATGCACAGAAATCTCTGGCATTCCTATATACTAATGATGAAAAATCTGGAAGTGAAATCAAGGAAACACTCCCATTTACAATTGCAACAAAAAGAATAAAATATCTAGGAATAAACCAACCTAAGGAGACAAAAGACCTGTATGCAGAAAATTATAAGATGCTGATGAAAGCAATTAAAGATGATACAAGTAGATGGAGAGATATACCATGTTCTTGGATTGGAAGAATCAACACTGTGAAAATGACTCTACTACCCAAAGCAATCTACAGATTCAATGCAATCCCTATCAAACTACCACTGGCATTTTTCACAGAACTAGAACAAAAAAATTCACAATTTGTATGGAAACACAAAAGACCCCGAATAGCCAAAGCAATCTTGAGAACGAAAAATGGAGCTGGAGGAATCAGGCTCCCTGACTTCAGACTATACTACAAAGCTACAGTAATCAAGACAGTATGGTACTGGCACAAAAACAGAAAGATCGATCAATGGAACAGGATAGAAAGCCCAGAGATAAACCCACACACATATGGTCACCTTATCTTTGATAAAGGAGGCAGGAATGCACAGTGGAGAAAGGACAGCCTCTTCAATAAGTGGTGCTGGGAAAACTGGACAGGGACATGTAAAAGTATGAGATTAGATCACTCCCTAACACCATACACAAAAATAAGCTCAAAATGGATTAAAGACCTAAATGTAAGGCCAGAAACTATCAAACTCTTAGAGGAAAACATAGGCAGGACACTCTATGACATAAATCACAGCAAGATCCTTTTTGACCCACCTCCTAGAGAAATGGAAATAAAGACAAAAATAAACACATGGGACCTAATGAAACTTAAAAGCTTTTGCACAGCAAAGGAAACCATAAGTAAGACCAAAAGACAACCCTTAGAATGGGAGAAAATACTTGCAAATGAAGCAACTGAGAAAGGATTAATCTCCAAAATTTATAAGCAGCTCATGCAGCTGAATAACAAAAAAACAAACAACCCAATCCAAAAATGGGCAGAAGACCTAAATAGACATTTCTCCACAGAAGATATACAGACTGCCAGCAAACACATGAAAGGATGCTCAACATCTTTACTCATTAGAGAAATGCAAATCAAAACTACAGTGAGAAATCGTCTCACACCAGTCAGCATGGCCATCATCAAAAAATCTAGAAACAATAAATGCTGGAGAGGGTGTGGAGAAAAGGGAACACACTTGCACTGCTGGTGGGAATATGAATTGGTACAGCCACTATGGAGAACAGTATGGAAGTTCCTTAAAAAACTACAAATAGACCTACCCTATGACCCAGCAATCCCACTACTTGGCATATATCCTGAGAAAACCATAATACAAAAAGAGTTATGTACCAAAATATTCATAGCAGCCCTTTTTACAATAGCCCGGAGATGGAAACAACCTAAGTGTCCATCATCGGATGAATGGATAAAGAAGATGTGGCACATATATACAATGGAATATTACTCAGCCATAAAAAGAAACGAAATTGAATTATTTGTAGTGAGGTGGATGGACCTAGAGTCTGTCATACAGAGTGAAGTAAGTCAGAAAGAGAAAGACAAATACTGTATGCTAACACATATACATGGAATTTAAGAAAAAAAAGTGTCATGAAGAACATAGGGGTAAGACAGGAATAAAGACACAGACCTACTAGAGAATGGACTTGAGGATATGGAGCGGGGGAAGGGTAAGCTGTGACAAAGCGAAAGAGAGGCATGGACATATATACACTACCAAACGTAAGGTAGATAGCTAGTGGGAAGCAGCCGCATAGCACAGGGAGATCAGCTCGGTGCTTTGTGCCTGCCTGGAGGGGTGAGATAGGGAGGGTGGGAGGGAGACGCAAGAGGGAGGGGATATGGGAACATATGTATATGTATAACTGATTCAATTTGTTATAAAGCAGAAACTAACACATCGTTGTTAAGAAATTATACTCAAAAAAAAAAGTGGTCAGTGTATCTTAAGCTGAGTAAACAAATTAATCTTCATTTTCCAGGTTAAGAAAGCAAGGTACAGGTCACACAATTATATTATACCATCACTCCCTAGGTTAATGTTAGAGTTAGAATTTAGTAGTTCAGAGTTTGCTAACTATGAATCCACTGGTTGAATCTGAGTAGGGACTTTTTTGGGAGGAGAGCCCTGAAAATTTTTAAATTTGAGAAATTTCACATAAATATTCAGATTTAAAGTTTTTCTTTAAAAAATCAGAAGCTCTGGCAATATTTGGGCCTATATTCTTATACGGTAAAAATAATTTATATCTGTCAGGCAGCTACCTGACTTTAACAGGAAAATAGCTCATTCATTCATTATTTATTTATTGAGTATCTACTATGTGCCACACACTATTCTAGGCCCTTGAGATATATTAGTGAACACCAACAACAAAAAGGCAAATATCTCTGTCCTTAAGGACCTTACATTCTAGCATGGGGAAATAGACAAATAAAAAACAATAAATATAATACATAAAGTATATATATATTATATGTATAATTAAAGATGATAATTGCTGTGGAAACAGAAAAAAATAGAGGAAGGCAAGTATCAGTACAGAAGACGGGGAATGAGTGAAAGAGAATCTTAATATTACAAGTAAGGTAGTCAAGGAAGGCCCACTGATAAGATTAGAATAGAAGAAAATGAGGGAAATGAGGGAGAAGAAAATTGAAGGAAATGAGGGAGTTGGTCATGTGAGTATAGAAGAGGAAAACATTCTAGACAGAGGGAAGAGCCAGTGAAAAAAACCCTAAGGATGGAGTATACTTGACACGTTTGAGAAACAGCAAGCAGGTCAGAGTGGCTGGAGTAGAGTAAGCCAAAGAGATAAGAATGGGAAAGTAGTAGTTAGAATGGTACCAGGGACTAGATCACCTCCAGGGCCCTAGTAAGGACTTGGTTTTTAATCCAAATGAAATGAGAAGCCATCAGAAGTTCCTGAGCAGAACAGAACAGACATAGGTGACTTACGTTTTTAAAAGACCACTCTGACGATGGTGTTAAGAACAGATTGAAGGGACCTAGTGTATAGCACAGGGAGCTCTACTCAATATTCTGTAATAACCTATATGGGAAAAGAATCTGTAAAAGAATGGATATATGTATAACAATCACTTTGCTGTACACCTGAAACGAACACAACATTGTAAATCAACTACACTCCTATATAAAATAAAAATTTAAAAAAAGAATAGATTGAGGGCTTCCCTGGTGGCGCAGTGGTTGAGAGTCTGCCTGCCGATGCAGGGGACATGAGTTCGTGGCCCGGTCTGGGAAGATTCAACATGCTGCGGAGCGGCTGGGCCCGTGAGCCATGGCCGCTGAGACTGCACGTCCAGAGCCTGTGCTCTGCAACAGAAGAGGCCACAACAGTGAGAGGCCCACGAACAGCAAAAAAAAAAAAAAAAAAAAAAAAAAAAAGAAAAAGAATAGATTGAAGGGAGACATATGCGAAAGCAGAGAAACTAATTAGGAGTTTATTGTAACAAGAGAGATAAGAGACCTTGGCTTGGACCAGCAGTGGTATGGAAGGCACGGATTATGCAATCCCCGAAATTCAAGGTGGTTAAGACCCTGTGGAATAACCCCTTGAACAATGGGAGATGGGAGCTGAGAAATAAATTGTTCCACATTTCTTCTCCTGGATCAAGTTTGTCACAATACCCTTCCTTCTCCCTGCCTCACTTTCCTTTTCCTTCACTCCTGTTTTTCTGGGATTACACTCCCTAATAAATATTAGCATTTTGCCCCAGCGTTTACTTTCTAGGAACCAATGATAAGATAGGAGGAAGTTCAGGAGTTCAGTTTTGGACATATTGGTTTTGACACAAGTGGAGATGCTGAAAAGTCTGTTGGATAAAAATGACTGAAGAGAGATCTGGGCTGGAAGGTATACATGTTGAAGTTACCAGTGTACAGATGGTATATAAAACTATAAGACTGTATAAACAGGTTATGTAGGGAGGGAGTATGGGTAGAGATGAAAAAACCTAAGGACCAAGCCCTAAGGGCCCTCTAACATTAAGAAGTCAGGGGGAATATGAGTGGTCAACAAAGGAACTTCAGAAAGGATAACTGATGAAATAGAGGAAAACTAGGAGGGTGTGATTCTCTGAAACTCAGGTAAAGGACATATCAAAAAGAAGGGATGATCAACTGTGCTAAATGTGCTGATCATGTAAAAATTTCCTTGCAATACGGCATAAAGCAAGTCCCATGACTGTTGATGGAAATATAAGGCTCATTTAATATATGCTACATAGGCACTTTTAAGTCAGGATCATTTAAGAGCCATCAAAATCAGGCAAAATTACTGTATACTTATATTTACTTCTTATTCTTTTTAATTATGGAACATTTCAAATATATTCAAAAATAAAAAAAAATGTAATGAATCCTCATGGACTCACTGTACAGATTCAAAAGTTAGCTATTGATACATACTACATTTCTTATTTCGAATATCTCCAACTCCCCTCAATTCTTCTGGTAATGTTGTTTGGCTAGAGTAATAATCACTCAAATGTGATGAATAGCAAAGCAAATGTCATGCCTCGGAACTGTGTAAGTGCATTAACGAACCCTTTAGAAGGAGTTTGTAAGGCAATCAGATTTTGAGAACCTCATTTATTTCAACGATTACTAAAGACCAAAAATAGTTGGGTTATCTTCCTGTTTAAGAAGAGGGTTCCTTATTCCATTTACTTCATTGGAGAGGTAAATAGTCATGATGGTTTTGAACTTATGACTGATTCTCTGCACTTGGCCATCGTCATCCCCAAACACACAGGTTTCTACAGATATTCAGTTATATTTAATCACTCTTTTCAATATCTGTGAATTCAATTCAGGATTATACGAATACATCTATCTTCATCCACAGCTTAAGTCGCCCTTGTTCCAAGTTGTTGAGAAAGTGATATGTGGGATTTCGTCAGATAAGATTACTCTCATCATTTTTATTCTACTAAGTGCCTCCACTGAAACGATTTGAGTGGAGAGGGGATTGGCACAGCTCTCAAAATATAACTCACTTCTCCACCATTCCTCTATCACTAACCCACCGACATGCTGAGAAATTCAAGTAATCACTCTTGAGACTGGCCAAAGAAAAACACAAAAATGAGTAATTGGCTACTGAAAGGTCACAAAGAGTAAACCTTTCTTGCTGTGACTTAAATGGGTGGAGCATATTACTAAATATTTCATATCTGCATTTTTAACCACACTGAAATCAACAGAGTAACTTTTAATGAGGTCGATAAAGCATAGAAAAATCATTCCATAATTACCTTAAAATAGTATCAAATTTGGGATTATGTCAAATCCCTAAAGGTGACATAGACATTGCCAAATTCAGAGCCTTTTTCACTATAGATGTCATTCTCTTGCCATTCTGAAAGAGATTTCTATATCTCTGAGTTGACAAAAGACGGTTGCATCCTTTAGAACAGTGATTCCCAAATATTTTTTCTCCTTACCAAGACACACATGAGGGATAATATTCAAAATTTCCCCCACCCCATCAGTCCCAATCGTTCCCTAAGACCTGCTGCACGAATAAAAGAGGTCGCCACCTATGCTTGCATCTAAGCCTCTGCTCAGTGGAATACCACTCCTTTCTCTTCTACTGATCTAGATGTGAGGTGAGAATTACTGACTTGGATGATACCTACAAAAAATACAAGTAAGGTCAATCTAATATATACTTGAAAGAGGGGGCCACCTATAGGAAAGGATTTCAGGGGCATTGGGAAATCTCCCTTGTGTATGAGGTAGTACAAGTCTTTGTTTAAAAGCAAAATAGGCAGTCAGCTGAGAGGGCCTAGAAGCAACAACTCCCCAGTAGCAATGAGCACACCTAGCACCCAAATCTTGGTGTCTAATATCATTCTTCAATAAAAGGAATCAAGGCTCCTTGGGAAAATTGCTGATTCTAGGACTGGGGGCAGAGAATATATAAGATAAGCCTGGAGCATCTTAGAGTGCTGAAATATAAGAAAATACTAAACAAACAAACAGACAGCAACATAAAACAATGAGGAGGCTATGTCAGAGGGACAGATGTACCAACGGAAAGAGCTCCCAGTGGTCAAAGGTCGATGAATTTGACCCAGAAAATACAATTGCATTGGATTATTACCCAATGTATAATATAAATATCCATGAGTCCATGGTGATATAAATAAATGATTGAATAAATAAATAAATGGGAGAAAAAACCAAATATCCCATGCAGAAGCATTCTAAATAATTTTATGTAGACATTTTGGTCTTAATGAAGTGGAGCATAACTACCACTCCTTATGTATGGACTGTGAATAACTACTTTCTTCCAAAGAGGGCAATTTGAAAAGGGAGTGAAGAAAGAACTTTACAGTGGAGAAAGACAAATACTATCTTGAGCCAGATGATCAAGGTCAATATCAACAATGGAAAAGCATACTGATACTCCATATCCTTGTTATGATGTGATGAAAATAGTATTGTATCTCTGTGTTCTTCCTCCCCAAAACATATTACCCCAGTATAAACATGAAAAAAAATCAGATAAATCCCAGTTGAGGGACATTCTACAAAATATCTGAATAGTACTACTGAAACTGTCAAGGTCATCAGAAAAAAGGAGAGTCTGAGAAACCACCACAGCCAAAAGGAGCTTAAGGAGACACGATGATGAAATGCAAGGTGGGGTATCCCAGATGGAATCCTGGAACAGAAAAAGGGCATTAAGGAAAATCTGAGGAAATCTGAATAAAATGTGGACTTTAGTTAATAATGATGCATCACTATTGGTTCATTAGTTGTAACAAGTGTATCACAGTCATGGAAAATGTTAATACTAGGGGAATATGGGTATAGGGTATACAGGAACTTTCTGTACTATCTTTGCAATAATTCTGTAAATCTAAAACTGTTCTAAAATTTAGAAGTGTATTTAAAAGAAAATTGGGAGTTTTAATTGCAGCACTTTTTATAGGGACAAAAACACTGGAAACAAAGTATATGCACATCAATAATGAAATGATTGACTAAATTGTGGTATCATAGACTATTAAACAGCACAGAATATTATGTACTTAAAAGGATGAGTGAGCTCTCTATCAATTGACTTGTAAATATTTCCACTACGTATTTTTAATAAGGAGAGAAAATGCATGAAAATATGTAACTCTCTTTTTATTTTGTAAAACAGTGAGGAGAAATCCCCATGTAGATATGCTTGTATAATTAAAAGAATAAGGGGAAGGTATGCAAGGATACACACTATATTGTTAGCATTTCTCAGGGTAGGGGAATGGGTGAGAGGAGAGGAAGGAAGAAAGGAGAGATAGCCAGACTGGGGAAATAAGCAGGGCAGGGGAAGTAAGCAGTAATTAATTCAATAATTCATTATATGTATAGCACCTGTATATAGTAGGCTGATGCTCTACAAATAAAATTTTAAATTTGTGAAAACAAAACAAACAGAGCAAATGGAATAGGGGGAGGAAAAGAGATCTATTTTAGATTGGCAGGATTTAATGAGGGTGGGAATGAAAAGGGTGTAAGCAGGGAGAGAGTAGCAGCACTGTAAATAACAGAGTGTCAGACAGTGGAACCGAATTACACCCACTTCTCATTTCTGCCAAGAGCTGTCCAAGGAGGTGAAAATACTGATTATTGCTAAGGGTGTGATCAGAATGATTGCTATTTTTGCCAATATCCTGGGGCTTTTGCCCACCGCAAAGAGACTAAACTTGCTCCCCCAACACTTCCTCCCAATATACATACAAAAGTGATTCTTAGAGCATCAAGAAGGTTCTCTGTTTATATACCACCTTGTTCTCCTGCCCTTTTGAACAATGAGGCCACACCAGGGGCTTCCAAGTGCTTTTGATGAAGAGGTGACATAGCTTTGGCATCAGACGAAGTCCACAGGAAACAAAAATGGAAGGGTCTGCATTTCCAAGAAGGTAAAATCAAACAGTAGAGTGCAGGTCCCTGGTGAGCAAGATCAGACACTTCTAAAATGGCAGTATTGAAGAGTGGTTTAAAGGTCACCTCAGCTACTTACTTCAACACCTAATGCAGTCTCTATCTGAGATTTGAGATCCTAGATCCTGACACTGGGATGGAGTGGGGGAGGAAGGACATATTGTAGAGTCGCTGGGGATAAAACAGACTGCTTTTCACTGTAAACTTCTAGCAAGTAGGAACTGTATCTGTGGTATCTTCCCAGAATAGTATATAGGAACACAGGATGACCATGTGCTTATAGGGTCCCATGTTGAATATTTAGATACAGTAGACTCAAATTCACATTGTAAATCCCATGAAGAATTTCACCAGAAGCATTTGAATCTATTTCCCATCAATAAGAAAGGAAAGACCCTGACCTAAATGATATTTTAGGTCATTTTCATAGCCAGATATGCAAAAAAAAAATTAATACAGGTTTTCCTGTACTAACAATTGGGGTTATGTCCCGATAAACCCATAGTAAGCTGAAAATATCTTAAGTCAAAAATGCATTTAATACACCCAACCTACCGAACATCATAGCTTAGCCCATCCTACCTTAAATGTGGTCAGAACACTTACATTAGCCTACAGTTGGGAAAATTATCTAATTCAAAGCCTATTTTATAATAAAGTATGCATATTTCATGTAATTGATTGAATACTGTACTAAAAGTGAAAAATGGAATGGTTGTATGGGGACAGAGTGATTTTAAGTGTATCAGTTGTTTACCTCATAATCACGTGGCTGACTGGGAGCTGCAGCTTACTGCCTGCCACTGCCCAGCATTATGAGATAATATCATACCGCATATTGCTAGCCCGGAAAAAGTTCAAAATTCAAAATCCAAAGTGAGGTTTCTACTGAATGCGTGTCACTTTTGCACCATCGTAAAGTTGCAAACTTCTAAGTCCAACCATTGTTAAGTCAGGGACTATCTATATAAGACCCTGGGGCAAGGGTGGAGTTGGGAAATAAATGAATCACAAAATTTTCTGAATTAAATGAGAATACATAGTAAATGGGGATCTTATTTTATAAAAATGTGATAAGAACTTGCTATATTGTTCCAATAAATAATGAGAAATGAATTTACTGAAGCTCCACATGCACTGCAGCCTTTCAAGAATATATCCACTGTATAACATGAGGCACACCCATACACACTCCAGTCCCAATCAAGACTACCACCTGTGACATTGAGCAGTTTTCACACAGCACTTACCTTAAAACACAAGTGTAGAATCCACTGTCTTGCGCCTCAGCTGAGTGAAACCATATTGAATCTTCCTCTTTGCTCATCCTGACCTCTGAAAAGATGATGGGCTCTTCCAAATCACCTTTGTTTTTGTACCACATCAGCCTGAGCCCAGTGCTCTGGGCCATGCTGTAGTTGGTACGAATGTAACTGTAGAAAAGGGCACATTTCACTCGGACTGGTTCACCTGCCAAAGCCATGTATGTCTTGAGATCCACTGACCAGTCAATGCAGCCATCCACTGAAAGAAAACCAGATTGGGCATGAGATGCAGTGAGCATTGTTGATAATAATGAGAAGAGCAACAATTATTGCCAACATGTACTGAGGACTTGCTATGAGCTAGACACTGAGTCACGTGCTTTACATAGATACATAGATGACCTCATTCAATCTTCCCAGTGATCCTATGAGATAGATCAGTATCCTCATCAGACCTGGGCAAGCAGGATTCCTGCCCTAGCCCTGTGCCTTTGGGGTATTTCCAGTCCTCTGCAGTAAACTTTGGGTTGACTAGATCCTCCAAGGAGCTCCAGCACTCATGCCTATGGGGTTTTCCTGGAGCTCCACAGATAGGTATCAATTCCAGTGGATCACTCCTGCCAGTCACGAGGCATCCGCTTAACAGGATTTTGTGAGATTGGATGGCTACAATGACACTGACGTGTTGATTTTTGGCAACTCAAATTGTTTATATAGACAGGAGCCCCACAAAACAAAGACTTCCTTAGGACCCATATAGAGCCTAGGAGCAGCCCTGAGATTGACCCTTTTATTATTCTTATGTTATAGATGAGAAAACTGAGACTCAGAAAAGTTCAGCAACTTTGCCTATGGACACAGAGCTAATAAGTGGTGGAAAACCAGTCTCTGATTCCTGAGACTGTGTTCTTAACCACTATCCTATACTGCCTCTGCCTGTAATTGTGACAGGAGCCATTGTTTTATTTATTTGCCTTTGAGAAAGTAGATGCCTGGGTTGAAAGCAGTGGATACCTAAAATGATTATTTGCCATTATCTACATGCCAGTTTTCCATGGTATGACCTACTAATAGCGGATATTTAATCACACTTCAATTTCTTTTTTTACCCTTAGGTCTCCCTTGCTGCTCAGCTGGTGTGCGCTCATGGGAATATATTATATTAATGTCAAGTTTAATCAAATAATATTAGGTGGGTAAATCTACCATTAAAGAAAGACATATACAATAAATTCTCTCTTTTCCAGAAGGGTTGGAAATGAGACACTGTGGCTAATTTTATATGCTAATCAATACAATTAGCATAGTTATTCTACCTCCAAATGCTGATTTTCAAAGAATTTCATCAAATTGTGCTACATTATATTACTTGATTACCCTTTATATAAAATAATCCTTTCATAAACTGTAAAACACTGTCATTTTAAAATTATATGTTTCGCTTATCATTTTGTGAACTGATCTGCTTCCTTTTTTAGATGTTGAGAACTCTGCAACCCAGGATGTTTATCTTTTAACCTCAGTTGACAGGAAGCTCAGAGCTAAATGCAATGCTCAAGTGAAATAACTATCTTACCTCAGGATTTTGCTTTCTCTACATAAGGGGCTCTTGACCTGGGGTTCAAGGACACCCAGGGGCAGAGTGTCTGGATAGACTTCAAGGTTGTGCCTATTTGCATAGCTATACTTTTCTGAGGAGATGTTCCACAGCTCTTTATCAGATCTTCAAAGGGGTCTATGGCCCAAGAAAGTTTTTGAACTCTGTGGTTTCTGATGTCTCTTTGTGACTTCATTTTTCACTGCCTTGCTGCATATGAGCTTTTATTATAAGTTGCCTCAAATCCTCTTATAGTATGTGAAGTATTCATTAGAAATAAATCAATAACAAATAAATAACTCATCCTAAATTTATAATGAAGGGCATTTGAACTTTGAGTACTCACAGGGCACCAGATGCATCACTATGAATTTTGATGACCATGGTGCACTGTTGAAGTCAAGAAGGTACAACTGAATTAGACTAAGTACATACTGATCTCTGGCTATCTCTTGGGGGACTTTTATATTCACTCCCAAGTATCAGTTGTTTACCTGTCATTTGTCATTCTCACAACTGTCAAGAACAGAGAGGGGGAAATCTGCTTTCTTTAAACTTTCTGGGTCATGGTGAATTACTGATGATACATCTCTGTATTAAATGCAATTTTAATATTCATTGTTTTATCATCTTTAAATTAATTTTATATTATTCCTTTTTATGGATTATTTGTGATACTGTTCCCATGCATTAACACAACTGAGAGGAAACATTTTTTTTAGGGAATATATTTTTTCTCATAGCTTTATTTTAAAAGTTGGTTAATAGAAAGAAAATATGGGGATAATTTTTTTAAACTCCTTAATATTCCAGTTTTTGTTTTCTCCTAACCCTAAGATGCACAGCAAGTGTTTCTGAATTAACACATTTGTCTTGGTAAAGTAGCTTCAAAACTCTTTAACTACCTGCTAGAAAAAAAAATCTGGAATGTTTTTTCATTTGCACCCTAAATCCCTTTAGTTACTTCCTCTAAACAATCTGTTGCATAATCTATACCTGTACAATGTTTAACAGGCTGGTTTGTCCCATTAGTGACAGGACATGGCTGGTATAGAAAATAATCAAAAATCTGCTCCTAGGACACAACCATCATGTTCAAAGGCAGTTGAAGACACTTAACTGCCATTACAACTAGCTCTGTCATACGGACCTTGCGAGTACACTGAGAATTCATTTCCTTCTAAGTACTAGCTGAGCAAAATGTATTTGACTTCATAAATTTATGGTTCCTTTTCTTCTGTTCCCTAGTTTTAGGTAGCAGAGAGGGAGTCTTTAGTTATAAAGTAGTCAACAGACAGAGAATAGATATTCAATAATAAGGACAACAATTTCCAAACGTTATTCCTTTATTCTTTTCTCTTAGTATAGTCATACCTCAGTATCTGCAGGGGATTGGTTTCAGGAGCCCCATGGATATTAACACCTGTGAATGCTCAAGTCCCTTATATAAAATGACTTAGTAGTAGCATATAACCTACATATACCTTCTGATACACTTTAAATCATCTCTAGATTACTTATAATAGCTAATACAATGTAAATGTGATGTAGTTGTAAATGCAATGTAAAAGTTGCCAGTGTGCAGCAAATTCAAGTTTTTCTTTTTGGAACTTTCTGCAATTTAAAAAAAATATTTTCCATCCACAGTTGGTTGAATACAAGGATCTAGAACCTGCGAATATGGGCAGGGTTGGGGGCGACTGTACTCACAATACATGTTACAATATAATGTATCTCAAGAGACCTCAGGCGATTTTCCCAAAAAAAGTAGACAAAGTGTATGATACCAGGGAGCCATGAAGGCCCATCTGACACTGAATATTTTCCCATGCTGAACTTTACTCATGGGAAATCCATTCCCATGAGTAAAGGCCTTGTAGCCTTATATCTAGAGAGTATAGGACCACTACTAGATTCCAACAAAGTAGTATGATTTGTTTTTAATGGATTGCTATTCCTAGGAAAACCAACAGAGAGAGGGGCAAGATGGGATGAAATACTACAATGTGGTGCATTTATCTTTAGACTTGGGACTGATGAAACAACTAAAAAGGGCCTACTAAGGTAAGAGGCCTGGAAACTCAGGTGGCAAGGGAACATGATGGGATTGAAACCTTGAGGTTAAGAGAGAAGGTTAAGAGAAAGCAAAAGGGAAGAGATATGGGAACATATGTATATGTATAACTGATTCACTTTGTTATAAAGCAGAAACTAACACACCATTGTAAAGCAATTATACTCCAATAAAGATGTTTAAAACAAAAGAGAAAGCATGAAAGGGTCACAAAAAGTCAGGAAGAGGAGAAAACTCATATAAAACTCAATTTGCCAAGGGCCATTCCAGGGATCAAAGATGGTGCCATCAGAAGTCACCAGTACAATTCACATTTCTGTCATGAGAAGGAGTTTGTAATACATGCCACACGTTCAGAGCCCTTTGCACTTTGACACTCCAGATATATTTGGCAAATAGGTGAATGAATAGATCTGCGATGCAGCTGACAAGGGAGCACGCTATGGCCAGGTTGGGGACATAGTGGAACTGAGTAGCCCACAGAGGAAGCCCACCTGCAAGCTTGACCTTATCAGCAAGGCCTCTCATTCACAGAGGGATCCAGCCCTATTCTGTTCACAACTCCAGTCGTACCTGTGTAGGTTTGCCCCCGAAAGGCTCCTAAGAAAAGTGGTTTCTGGACAGATTGGCTTCTCCTACAGGTGGTTTGATAACTACGTTTCACTAACCAGCCACAAGTGTAAATAGAGGCACTGTAAGAAGGAAAATAGTTTTCCCCCCAAAAAACAGCAACATTCTGCAGTTGGATTGAAATTTGCTACATAGCAAACCCATCAAAAGCATCAGTGAATGCATGCTTGTCCTCTGCTTCACAATTTCTCAGTATGGCTATAAATATTCCCATCATTCCATTAAAAAATACCTATTTCTAAATTATCCATTCCCTGTTCACTCTTGAGTCTTGTTATGAACAGCAATTCAAGTATTTAAAGAACAATTGTGTTTCTCTAGATGCTCATCTCTGTTCCCTTGATTTAGGTTTCTGTAAGGCTTAAAAATTATCACTCGTAGTTTGGTCTTGTTGGTAGAAATGCTTTAATATCTGAGCTATACAAAACAATTACAATGCAGCAAAGAAAGCCACTTCTTTAAAACCCAGTTCTCTATTTTAATCATTTTCATTTCAAACTGCAAAATAAGTGAATGCTTAAGGAGTTTGACATGAAGATTCAAAAAAAAGGAGCATATGAAACATATAAAGGGACATGCCAATGTCCACGCAATTTATTTTACCAAGAGGCGATTCCTAGGGGTAAAACTAATGCAGTATTCTGGAACGTGCCCTGGATGATGAAAGCAAACATATTTAGCCTGTTTATAGACAAGCCTCGGCTCTCTCCTCAATACATCTGGAAAAGCAAATCCTGTCACACCTACCTGCTGTGAAAACAAAGTCCTGAGGAAAGTTTTTAATCCCTAGAATAGGATAAGATGTTATTATCAACAACAACAATTATATTATTTTAGAAAAAAAAGAATATTGCATGCAGTAAAATTACAAGCTCTAATGGCTATGTACATTACAGTTTTTATTGGGAGATAGGATATATAGGTATGCATAGGATTGCCAATTTTGGAGTTTTGCCCCAAACTGGGAATCTCTTTAGGTAAAATGGCTAATTAGCATATGAAAATATGCAATCTCCAGATATCTTGATAATGTTCACTACAACTTAAGTCCTTTGCCTGAGATGTACATCCAATATTAGTTTATTATGTGTCCTTGATTAATAAATTGATTTGTAAACCAGGTGTTTTCTGGTAACTATGTCAGCTGTATATATCTCATTCATTTGTATGGCCAGCTCTCCTGTTTGTGAATCAAAGGGGCAATTGTTGGGGGCAATTCATCAAAATACCACTAGAGGGCGGGCTGTCCAAGTTTTTGTGTAGCACGGTAGATTTTCCCCACCTAATTTCTAAAAATAAGGATTTGCTATCTGCCAATCACTGGTTGCTGAGGAGGGATCACAGCAGCCTCTGGGGATGCGCCCTTGGGGGTGGGTGATAGGGGGAGCCAAAAGTTGAGCATGTAGCTAAGGTCTTGCTCAGATTGGATGACCAGGTTACATACGCCAGGTAAATGACCCAGCTTAGAAAGGTGCAACAGTAGCTACTGGCATTCATTGAGTCCTTAGTGCAAAATAGGTAGGTACTGTGACAGGTGCTTTGCCTGTAGTTTTCTCATTTCATTATCATGTCAACTCCAGGAGGTAGGGACTCTTGCTCTTCTAATTTTACTGAGGAGAAAAGAAAAGCTCAGAGACTTTAAGTGACTTGCTCAAGGTCACTCAGGTTGTGATGGCAGAATTTTGACCCCAATGCAGGTGAGTTAGACTCCAGAACCTACGTTCTTAACCACTGTGTGTTCTATATACTGCCTCCTATACTCCTCATCCCAGTCCATGAGACATTAAAATATTAAAATTTGCTTGGTGCTATCCAAATTGTCATATGTATTCCAAATAGCACATCCCTGTTCAGTAGAGCAGACCTTTCCAGCTGAGTAATAGTCTATCCCTAAATAATAACCATCAAATAATGTATGCCAATTATTTACCTCTGAATTATACACAGTTTTTACAGAGTAATGAATTATTAATAATCTGTGTACTTGATTTAACCTCTGAAGATCAGTCCTAAAACTTGGATAAATTATATCTGACCCATATTGACTCATTTAAAATTAAATATCTAAGGATGATCACCCAATTCCTAACATTAAAGTCTAGAAATAGAGTTCTCTGCTTAATATTTGTACTTATTATGTATTATGCCTATTGAATACATTACTCTCCTTATTTCTAATATTTTAATGTGGGAGTTGTACACCTTCTGTTTCTCTCTCAGCTCTCCTTCAAACACATGCCTAAAGACAAAATTCTTTTTATTTATGCCCATCACAGTGTACACCGTCTGCCTCTAGTGGGCAGCCTCAGAGCACAAAAAGTCAAACTCTCCAAGAAGTGAGTGGCCTGTGCCCCAGCTGCTGGACATATGCCTTCATGCCCCCAGCCTGGAAATATGGACAGAGCTGTTTCGTCATTTTAAAAATAAAGTTCTGACAGTGGGGGAAATTTCCTTGATTTTTAAAATTTCATCTGCACATCCGTATCTATCAATAGAGAAACTATCCCCCACTCCAGCTCTATAAATACAATGAATGATTATTGCTTCAGATTTTAAAAAGCATTTCCACATTTTTTATGGATTGGATTATACGCTTTCCTTTCACTCTTTTACCCCCCCCACTGTTCATCAATGGGAAAGTTCTGCCTAAATGAAGTCCTTCATCTCATTTCAACCCAGTTATCACATTTAATAATGGGCTGGCAACCATCTTCCTTAACCTTTCATTACAGGATCTGTACTATGCTTTGTCAAGATCATTCCTTCAATCTTTATCTGACAAATGAGAACCTCAATCATGTTCTGGAGGTGTGGCCACGTGAGGCATTACAACCAACTCTTCAACTCCTGATTACCTCAGGCCTGATGAGCCTCCTTGGGTATTACCCACTAGCCTGAAGCTCTTCTCAAATGCACTGATGTTAATTTGAAGGCTGCAGCTGCAAATGTGTCTGTGGGAGAGAGGATATCAGCACTGCCCACCAACCCCTCTAGCCGACTTTCTGCTACTCTCTCAAATCCAGGATGCTTGCCAGTGAGCTTATCTCCAATGCCAAATCTTCTCTGTCTCTCATGTTCACAGTCATCCAAGCCAAAATTTTTGGAAGCCATCCCTGAATTTTGTTTTCCATTCCAGTCTGTTCTTTAAACTACTACCAAAGTGATGTTTCTGATGTACAAGACCATGTCCCTTTACTACTCAAAACCTGCAGTGGCTCCTGGTACACAAACCCCTAAGCCTAGCTCCCCTGCCTCACCAGTGACTGACTGTCCTTCCTGTCCTCAGCCACAGCTCTTCACACACGGTACCCTTCAGTAAATACTCACCACTCCCCGACATGCCATTCACTTCTCTGCCATTGTTCTCTGGTTCCTTCCACTTTGCCACTGTGCCTATTGATTGAGATTCTACTTATCTTCCATGACAGCTTCAAATGCCACATCATCCAAAGAACTGCACTTCACTGCCCTGTGTGAATTCTTTCCCTGCAGTGCTCTGACCACATGTTTGTCTACAGATCTCCTTCCCAGTTAGATGGGTGTCTCATTTCCTTTGTATCTCTAGGACAAGGCCCAGTGCATTGCACATAGTAGGCACTCATTAAATGTTTATGGGATGAAATTGTGTGGGGATTCCCCCCCCAAAGTTCACTAATAATCAAAAGTTGTTTGCATGTGTTGACCTTAAGATTCCTCCTACTGCTTCCCACCAGAGCAGGGATGCGTCCAAACTCTGATAGGAACGCTAGGAGCCAGGCTCCAAGGTACAAAATGTGTTCATAATAACAAATGATTGCTACTTTCCCATTAGCTAGCATCACAACACACAGGAATCACAAAATAAACTCACTGCCATATCCCTGCTCCAGAACTCATGATTCTATGGTAAGTCGATCAAAATCACCAAGTCTATCACCCAAGCCCTTTCAAATCAGGCCCCACCCTATCAAAATGGCTGCCTATCACTTTCCAAGAGAAATGCTGTTGAAGCGGACCTCCACCCTCACAGAGCTACACTAACCCTCCTTGTTAGGAAGCAGTTATGCTGTGGGCCCTTGCCCATTCAACTCTTTCCTGTCTCCACCCTCATACCACTTCTCCCACTTTCCATGCCTCTCCCAAACCAAATCTTAGTCAAGTCCTGAGCTTAATTTACCTAGGTGTCAAGTTAGAAATGGCAGCTTGGTTTTCCAACAGTATTGACTAGCACATTAGTCAAGGTCAGAGACTTCTCATGCTTTTTTTGGTTTGTTTTTTCTTTTTTTCTTTTCATCTCTCCTCAAACACCTCCCAGACCAGACACTTAGTAGGTCTTACTAAATATAGGTTGATATATTCTCATCTCATGAGACTTAGCTTAATTAAGTACTATTACAGTGAACTGCTTTGGTTAATTCATTTTTGCATTAGCTGAAGTTTAACCTTTGGATTGTTGAAGATCTTTTTCTGAAAAGTCAAAAAAAATATAAAAATACATTTTTTGCCCAAGTAGAGAATCATGATGAGAATAAAATTTTCTGGATTGACTAAGGACTTGTCAGGTCCTTAGGGTCATCACCCTAGACCTTGATGCCAAGACAGTATAAGAATAGAGCCTGGCGGTGTGAAAAGAGCATAGAGCTAGCTGGGGATCTGAAACCCTAGGTTTACATTTCACCTCTGCCTCCTCAAGGAGATACGTGACTTTGGGAAGTCAGTTTCTACTCCCAAAAGAAATGAAGACATTAAACTAGACAAGTTCTAACCCAGCACCAAGAAAACAGATTATATGATGGTTGCTGAGGTCTTTGGTCAAGAAGACCAGCTGCATATGTACTAAATTGGAAAATCTCTCCCTGGCAATCTTCATTTTTTTCTATCTTACTTTCAAAGTTACACAGAAATAAAAAGAGTACTATTACAAACTCCCATGATCTCAGCATCCAAAGTTAATAATGTTAACTTTTTTCAAATTTGCTTTCAGTAGCTTTGTTTTATTAAAGAAATAAAGCATTGCAGATATAGCTAATGTCCCCTTTTAACCACCATACACAGTCCCATCCTTATCTCAAACCCCTGCCTGGATGTAGCCACTATTCCTTCCAACTTTTAGACTCTTACATATATAGGTGGATACCCTGAAGAAAAAATAGTGTAGGGATTAAAAGTTTATCTTACAATAGGGAGTAGAGGTGGGAATAAAAGCCAGTTAACTGAGGGCTCTTATGAGGTGGGTTCTAGTCAACTGAGGTCTAAGAGAGTATACTTACAGCTGCACACACCCCCCACACATGTGCAACCTGCACCTCTAACACACAGAGCCTGAGTGGGGACCAACCTCAGAGTCTACAGGGGTTTTCTGCCTGAAGTTAGTTGTTTCCACACCATGTGTGGCCACACAGATTTCAGGATGAGATCTCTGGTCCTGATGGAGTTCTGCTCTGTTGTGGGGAGAGTTCTGATTCACGGCAGAGACACAACTGTTACTCATCAAATATCCAGGCTCTAGAAGTTACAGGCATGAGGCAGGGTACACATCATATGTTCTACACTTGGCTGCCTCTATTTTAAATCAAATTCTGGGTCAACTAGGATATACAGACTCCAAATAAGTGCCCAATAGGGCTTACTCTTATTCTTTAGATAACTTATTTCCCTCTCCATTTCTAAGTTTAGCACACCATTCAGCTACCATAAACCCCTCCTCTTTTTTTTTCACATCTTTATTGGAGTATAATTGCTTTATAATGGTGTGTTAGTTTCTGCTTTATAACAAAGTGAATCAGTTATACATATACATATGTTCCCATATCTCTTCCTTCTTGTGTCTCCCTCCCTCCCACCCTCCCTATCCCACCCCTCTAGGTGGTCACAAAGCACCGAGCTGATCTCCCTGTGCTATGCGGCTGCTTCCCACTAGCTATCTATTTTACGTTTGGTAGTGTATATATGTCCATGCCACTCTCTCACTGCATCCCAGCTTACCCTCCCCCCTCCCCATGTCCTCAAGTCCATTCTCTACGTCTGTGTCTTTACTCCTGTCCTGCCCCCAGGTTCTTCAGAACTATTCTTTTTTTAGATTCCATATATATGTGTTAGCATACGGTATTTGCTTTTCTCTTTCTGACTTACTTTACTCTGCATGACAGACTCTAGGTCCACCCACCTCACTACAGATAACTCAATTTCTAAACCCCTCCTCTCAACAAACAGTGGAAGCCCTCTCCAGGCTCTGACTATCAGGGGACTGTGAAGATTAAATACATTAATGTACTTCAAGTCCTTAGAACTAGAACAAACGGTGACTTGCACACATACAATGATCAGTAAATCTTTCCTTTACGACCTCAACTACTACTATTTCTTCTTTTAATTATATATCTATTTTTTTAATTATTCTATTATACTTCTCAAGTCTTTACATACAACAATATACATTATTTCAATGAAAATTGTCTTTTACACCATCTTTATATTAAAGTTAGGTCATTAAATTGTTTTATAATTAAATTGTTTTTTTCAAATTTGGGGCATAGGTAAGTCATATTACTTATAAATTTCATTTCAGGACAGTAAAGGGCCATTAAATAATATTTTAGCATGATATATATGTTTCAATATTAACTGTATATAATTGTATAGAGTAATATGTGTGTATCACTCTACACTACTATAATATATATACTTGCTATATTATAACAATATTATATTATTGAAGACTGCATATATTTATATGTATAGATTATATATACATTTACTCTATTACAGATTGCTTATCGGAGTTTATAAATTTGCATATATTTATATGGGTTTATTTTAAGTTTATGTAGTTATATAATGTGTATTTATAATATAAAATAAATATCTGTAACTAAATATATATAATTATATTTATATGTTTATTATAATAGGTTGAATAATATGAGATTGCTGTTTAAGTCAAAAAGATCAAATACTGGGACTTCCCTGATGGTGCAGTGGTTAAGAATCCACCTGCCAATGCAGGGGACACAGGTTCGAGCCCTGGCCCTGGAAGATCCCACATGCCGTGGAGCAACTAAGCCCGTGCGCCACAACTACTGAGCCTGCACTTTAGAGTCCACGAGCTACAACTATTGAAGCCTGTGTGCCTAGAGCTCGTGCTCCGCAATAAGAGAAGCCACCGCAATGAGAAGCCTGTGCACTGCCACGAAGAGTAGCCCCCGCTCGCTGCAACTAGAGAAAGCCTGTGTGAAGCAACAAAGACCCAATGCAGCCAAAAATAAATAAATAAATTTATAAAAAAAGACCAAATATTGACAACTTCATATGATTCATCCTAATATATATCTTATATAAGATGTCATAAATTCAAATAAACGTTTGTTATATAAAATTGCAACTATCCTCAAAAGAGAGAGTAGAACCAGATAGAGTTGAGAACTACTCTGTTAGTTGGTTAATATTGTTATTATTTGTCATTACAAACTGGTCCATGCTAGGGCCCTTCAGATAGTTCATAAAATCAGCAGAGCTTCTTTTAACTCCAGGCCTTTGCAATGGCTGTGCCCTATGCCTAGTACACTGTTCCCTCAGACATCCACATGGCTCATTGGCTACCAACCTCCTTCACTTATCTGTTCAAATAATTTCGGGGTGAGGAGAATTTACTGATTCCAGGATTGATCAGACAAAGGAATGTGTAGCTTGATAACCTCCTCCAACTCACTTCATCTCCAGAAGAACCTTCCAGACCCTGAGCATTTCCTTTCCTTCCCCCATCTCTCAAGTGCATCTGATCCCTATCCACTTGCAAAAGAATTTGTGGTCTGTACTGTGAACCCCTGCCTCCCCCAGGTAGGGTTCCAGGAAAGGAGGAAGGGTGGTAATGGAAGGGGGAAACAGGTTTCCCTCTTTGTCTCTACCCAGTTGTTCCCCCCACCCCCAGTGTGGTCCTCCAGTCCACCTCTGTGGCTGGGGGCAGTGGCAGCCTTGGGGCACCTGGAAGTGCCCATTAGTGGGTTAGTCCACGTGGCCTTGAGGAAGAAATGTCCATGGCTTTGGTTCCATGGAGTGCCACTCCTCAGTGACTACCAGAGGATAGCACTTTCTGGGGATAGATGCAGAGGGTCACTGTGAGCTGAGGGGATGCTGGCAGGGTGTCAAAACCGGTGCCTGCACTCCAAGTGACTGGGAGGTACTGTGCAGTGCAGGTACTTACCTATAGCAGATATGGCCTAGGTGGTGCTCAAGGGGGTGCCACCCACTGTGGAGCTGGCCCTGCCTTCCCTGCCAGGGAAATAGCCGAGTTCAAAGCACTTTCTGGGTTCCAGGGTATAGACTGTACCTGCAAAGTGTTAGCACCATTATCGTAGTTTCACTACCTAGGATGCTGGTCTTTGCCTCACAGAAATGGGTATGGTTACAGGACATCCTACAATGTTGCTATATGCATTTAGGTTAACATTAGAGGATTAATATATGTCTCAGTGTACAGGTACTGATTGTCCCCAGGGTAAAAGGGGCATAATTATTGCATATCCATAATATTATTATTTATAACTCTACAATATTATAATGTTAGCCAGGACGCACCACCAGGGAGGCTTGTGTTATGCTTTACTTGCTGTTAACTGGGGATAATCACTGTGCATTATTATTATGTGTGTTTACATTATTGTAAATTACTTATATTATTTAATTATTTTACCTTTATAATACCCATTATTATAATTAAGGTCATAATTAAATGATTATATGATTAATCATTATAATGATTAATAGTAATAGTAATACAATCACAACTGTATTACTATGTATACTATAATTGTATTAAGTATTACAACTATTATAGTATTATAGTAAGTGTAACACAGGTTAATAATTTAGTAATAAATATAATTAGTAATAAATTAATTCTGTACTGCTAAGAAACACTGCTGTACCATATTGCTAAGAAACCTTTTATCTCATCAGAATCAGGATAACTGAGGTAGAGCATTAACGCAGTTACTTGCATTATTGTGATATTTTTAAAACACTATCGTAACTACCACTCCTGGTAATGCTTTTGTGGTATTTTCTTCCTGGGAAATGGCATAATTATTTCACATAGTTAATGTTGTTATTGCTGTTGCTGTTGTTTTTATTATCACTAATGTTATTTTATCATCTATCCTAATGATGGACACCAATATACAAATAATGGTATTATCTGTTCCTGCCTGTGAAATGGAGATGATTTTGGAATATTGATAATTTACATTCTATTGATATTATAGTCATAATTAATACCACTACTGAGAATCTTGGTATGCATCTGTAAAATGGATATAATTTTGAGGCATCATTGATACTGTGACTATTTGCATTTACATTAGTGCTAGAGTCACAATTACTATTAGGAATGAGTATTTCTTGTAAACTATGGAGAAATTCACACCTCAGAGGGTTTTTGTCAGACTTAAATGACTTTGAACTTGGTACACAGTTGTAAGGATAATAATATTAATAATAGGAGAGTTTAACTCCTTACTGTGTATCAGGCACTGCTTTAAGCACTTTACATGCATTGACTCATTTAGTTGTCACAACAACCTTATAAGTAAGATAGGTATTATAGACATGCCCAGTTTACATCTGTGCAAACTGAGACTCAGAGAGGTTAAATGTCTTGCCTGACATTCCACAGCCAGTTTGAGTCCATGTTCCATTCTTTTAACCACTACTACTCTCTTGGGTATTAATGGGAATAATTATCACATGTAACTAATAATTTTAGGCAAGTTATAATCTTATTATTATGATGTATCAGACAAGAATGAGGATTTCTTTCTTTTTCATCATAAAACGGTCACAGGCACAGGCAGTGGCTAGTGTTGGAGGTTCTAATGTTGGGGATCCAGGCAGGGGTGGGATGACCAGTATAAAGAGGGGCTGAATCTCTCCCTCCTGATGTTGTCAGGAGACTCATTTAAAGTAGCTCAAGCCAAAAGTACCTGGTACAGTGTTGGTGCACAATAAATACCTCTCAAAAATGTGTTAATCCTTCATTGTAGCCCTTAGCTCCTAGTAGCCCAGGTGAAAAGCGTGAGCAAATTTTAAAAAGGAGAAATGCAAAGGAAAGATATTCCCGGTGCTCAGTCAGTGAGTGTTCTTTTCTCTCTCCGTCTGTGGCAGCCACCCTCTCCACTTTATCCACCTGCCCTGCCCTCCCTGCCCAAAGGACAACTCATCATGTCAACAGTCTATTGTTCATGGCTGTTTATGTAGCTAGTATTTGACATCACACAATGGTACAAGGTTTCTAGGCTGCATGTGTCCGATATGTACTTGGATAAGGCCCAGCTCAATTGATGTAGCCTGGAAGACTATGGGGGGAATGGAATGAGTCTCATTCCCTGGGGCACTGAAGAGATGAATGATGATGATGTCTGGGTGAATGAGGAATTGAGAGAAGGAAGAGGGGAGATTTGTTAATGGATAGAGTTTGTCAGCAAGAGTTCCCTCTAGGAGTGGTGGGAGGTTGAATGTGAGACTTACCAATAGGATTGGTTAGAAGTCTGCTTAAGAAGCAGTCAGAACCCCAGGTACACCACCCCAACATCAGTTCCACACACTAGTAGAAGGCTGGATAAAAGATCTCTAGAGGGTAAAACAGAAAGAGTGTGATTTACATGGGCATACCTACCCACACCAGGCCACGGTTTCCTGTTAATGATTATTTATCTGCCGCTGAGATTGGGCATTTTACAGAAACTTTGAAAGTAACAAAGCCCAGACTGCCAGGGTTTGGACCATTGGGACACAGAGCCCCAGATTCAGAACCCCTTCCCTCCACCAGACCATAGAGGCCTGACCACTTATTTCCCCTCCTGCATGACCCCTGGAAAACCAGAGTTAGATGCCAGAGACCACATTTTCTTGTTGGTCTCTGCTTTGCTTCTGGCTCTGTCCCAAACCACTCCTGAATAAGCCTGCATTTTTTACCGACTGTATCTCTAGCTCATTAAATGTGACTCAGACAAAGATGTGATCCTGGACACCAGATATGTCCCTACCACATAGGTCTCACCATGCAATTCCAGAGGGGCAAGGAATGACCCCATTTAAGTGGCTAGGTGGGGAGGAAGGCTTTTCATACTCTTTTTTTAGGAGACTTGGGAATGGGAGAATCTTAAGTCCCAGAACCCTGCGAGCCCTCCTGACCCATTTCTCCCTCTTTCAGTCCTCACCTCCAGTCATTGTAGCTCAATTTCTGGGGCCCATCAATATCACTAGATCATAAGTTGTTAAGAGATAACCATTGCCAGGGTATGTCTACCATCTTCTCTCTACATCCACCTCCCCAGCCAGAACATAAGCTCCTGGACCCTGCTTTGGCTGAGGGTGTGGGGTAGGTCTTTGGAGCCTGATGTTCCTAGTGAAATCCTAATTCCCTGCCCCCCAAACCCATAAACTCTCTTGTAGTACAATGACCCCCCAAATGATGCCCCAGCCTCATCCTCAGAACCTGTGAATAGGATGAAATATCACTTATGTGATAATGTTATGTTATACGGCACAGTTGACCATAAAATAGAGAGATTATTCAGATGGACCTGATCTAATCACATGGGGGCTGAAAAGCAGCATGTTTTCTCCAGCTATAGCAGAAGGTGGAGTCAGAGAAACCTGAAGTGTGAAAAGCACACGATGCAGGATTGCTGGCTTTGAAGATGGAGGGGGCCACTTGAGAAGGAATGACACCAGCCTCAAGGCACAAAAAGTGGCTCCCAACTGACAGCTAGCTCAGTCCTCCAGTCAGCAAGAACTGGATTCGCCAGTACCCTGAATGAGCCTCCAACCAAGAGCCCAGCTCGGGTGACATTTGACTTTGGCCTTGTGAGACCCTAAGCGGAAAACTCAGGTGAGCCCAGCTGGACCTACCAAACAGTGAGTTAATAAATAGGGGCTGTATTAAGCTGCTAAAAAATTTGTGGTAATCGGTGATGGCAGTGGTAGAAAACTAACATAACTTCTTAATCCCTACCTCTTTTCTTTTCCCTTCACAGATTATTAGGGCCCTGAGGAGGCCTCACACATCAGCTCCTCTCCTGGTCCATCCAGGAGGATGTCTGGTTTTGTCCATAAGGTAATGTCCCCAGCCTCTTGCCCTTGCTGCCTTTGCCCTGCTCAAACTCTTTGGCCTCAGGTCTTCCACACATACATTTCATCCACCGAGTACTCTCCAACTGTCCTGCCAGGACTGCCAAGCACAGCTGATGCTCTCCTCACCTGAGGGCATCCAGGCCTTCTGGTACTGATGGTTGGCAGATCACAGGGTGTTCTTGTCCTGGGGCATACCGTGCTCACCCTCTCATCATGGTCTCTGCCCCTCTCCAGGATCCTTGGGGGTTGGGAATAGGCAATTCTCAAAAACACAGTAAGGTATACTTTTGTTTGAGCTTAGCTGAGATAGGGTCTCCTGGAAAGGATGTGACAATTCTGTGAATGTGTCCTTCCCAGGTGATCCCACAGCCTCAGGGGCTGCTCCCTGTGACTTCCAGCTGTCCCCGATCCCTCTAGCTCTCTTCAGGTCCCTGTTGTTTCCCCCTTTTCAGGATAGAGAATAAGGACAAGAGGTAGTGGAGGGGGGAGAACTGTGGCCCTTCCACCCACAGGTGCTGCCCTGCCTCCATTGCCCAACCTCATGCTCCAAAGCCAGTAAAGCATGCTGCCTATGGGTGGATGCATGCATGAACCACCCCATCAGTTAAACAATGCCACATGCTTCAGCTGCCTACCCAAGAGGCCTGGGAAATATGACAAGATCCTCATAGATCCCAGTTGTCAGCTTCACACTTGACTAAAGACTCACCAAGACTGGCTCCCTTCGCAATGATGATCATCTTATTATTATTACTTGCGGGACAGCAAACAGCATGAACATCAGCATATTTGCATAGGTTTCCGTGTCCCTCAACTCCCACAGGAATGACACAGAACAGTCCAGGAGGCTGCTGTGTAACAGAGTCGAGGAACACTGAGCTTGGGGAATCCACTAATCCACAGCAAGCAGCACGCCCAGTCTTTACCCTGAGAGAGATTTTACCACATTCCTTAAGGTTGTGTGTTGCAAACAGTACTGAGAAATGGTCCAGGTAAAGGACCTCAATGCCTTGCATTCTTGGCATCCCCAGCAAGATGTGTGGGAGCATGAGAGTCTCCCCCAACAATTATCCTTCAATAAAATTTCCCCCCCAAAAAATACCCTGACTGACAACACCCCCCACCATTAACAAATCTTCCTCCTCCTCTCAACTCCTCATTCAATTCTTTCTTCTCTCTTTCACTCACTGCCTACACGCCTGGTGCTATTCCTTTTCCAAATGGTTCTCTCTCTCCTCATCCCAGCCAGGGCATGAACTCTAAGCCAGAGAATGCGCTGGATTCAGAGAGATGTGGGATTGGACACTGTAACATTGTGAACCCTGGGGAAAGATTTCCCGAAACATGAATCACCTGTGGTGGTGGCAGCCAGGGAGGGGCATTCCCTGTTGCCCCAGCACTAGCCTCCACCCTTCAGCATTTGTATGTGCCAGTCAGACATAAGCAGGTAGGCAGGCCAGGAGAGCCGGGGTAGAGAGTAGAGGGAGCGTGCTCAACAGGGTCTGCCCAGGCCACACTCACACATGCATACACACAGAGGTGCTGACTATTTTAGTTAGCATGGAGCTTAGCATGCTTGCAGCCTAAATAGGAACAAATGGGGATATCGGGACCAATGTCCCCAGGTATGCTCCCTAACATATGTTGGAGGCTAGATCACCTTCCTCCACAGACCCCCCAAAATACAGGGCAGTGGAAAGAGACTACCTCTCAAAATACAAACCTAGCCTTATCCTCTGTGCTGCAGAAATATAGGGAGTGAGGGGACAAAGGGAAGATGAGGAGCAAGCTGGCCTGGGGGAGCCCTGTTGTTTCTGCCACGTACCATGAGCCCCACCTTCTTCCTTACTTCTGCAAGCCTGTGCTTCAGTTTCCATATCAGCAAAACAGAAATAATATCTGTGCCTACTTCATAGGGTCATTGTGAGGACTTAAAGATGAATACATGTCAGGCACTTAGAACACACAGTACCTAACACCTAGTAAACACTCAATAAGTATTAGTTATGGTTAATAGTAGTGATAATAAATATAATTTGATTTATAACTATAGCAGTGATGATTATCAGTAATATAATTTATGATATTTGAAATAATGTTTAATGTTAGAAATGGTACTGCATATTATTAGAAATAATATATAATAGCAGTAGTGATAATTCAATTCTCACTGGTAACCATAACAACTCATTATCTTGCTAATCCCCCCCTTAGGATGTTATAAATTCTTATACTCGTTTGTAATTTCTCCTATTATTATGATATTTGCATAGTACATATACAAAAGATTCAAACGACTCTCTCCCTTTTTTACATATCTCTTTGGATGGGGTCACATTTAGCAAGCTGCATGGAAACTTTCTGTAACAAGGCAGAAGCTGTGGCTATGTCGTTTATGACATTGACTTCAATATAATGAGGTGGCTGGGAATGGGGACTGGAAGTGGACTCGTTTGTATCTGCTGACTTTCAAAGATGCAGCTTACAAAGCTCTTCCCAACTGTGCCTGGAAATCAGCTCAATTTATAGGAGGAACAAGCAGAATCCTGCCCCCTGCACCACAACTTCTATCTATTAGGTCTTGTTCAGTTTGAGAGGCACTGAAAACCTTCCCAGACAAAGGGATTTACCTGGGTTTATCTCCTCTGTGTCACATTTTATAGTGTTTGGAATCATGCCGTTTTACTGAATTAGAATGTCTTGCTCCCTAGGAGTAGTGTCAAACCTCCTAACAGAGATATTATATATGAGCACAAATTCCTTAATCTGATTAACCCATTACTCTCTATCATCACCCAGCACAAACCTATTGATAAAATATGACCCTGAATAGTTTTGATTAAGTAGAGATGCGAGTAGGAAAAAGGAAAGGGGTACTTGGCCTTTGGGTGTTTTCTGGCCCTTAGTAAGTCATATCATCACCAAAGAGTGGTATGGCAGTTAGATGGTAGAGGCCAAAGGGCACAACACTTGAGGATATCTGGGTTTGATCCCATTTTATAATCTGTAAAATGGAGATACTAGCTCTACTTACTGTACAGACTAGATGTAAAGATCCAGGAAGTGGACCTGAAGGGAAGAATCTTTATTAAGTCCTTACCAGGTACCAGGAACCACTGCTAGGTGACTATGATGGTTAATTTTATGACTGGGCTGCAGATTGCCTAGCCATATGGTCAAACATTATTCTGGGTGTGTCTCTGAGGGTATTTCTGGATAAGATTAACATTTTTTTTACATCTTTAATGGAGCATAATTGCTTTAAAATGGTGTGTTAGTTTCTGCTTTATAAAAAAGTGAATCAGTTATACATATACATACGTTCCCATATCTCTTCCCTCTTGTGTCTCCCTCCCATCCTTCCTACCCCACACCTCTACGTGGTCACAAAGCACCGAGCTGATCTCCCTGTGCTATGCGGCTGCTTCCCACCAGCTATCTATTTTACGTTTGGTAGTGTATATATGTCCATGCCACTCTCTCACTTTGTCAGAGCTTACCCTTCCCCCTCCCCATATCCTCAAGTCCATTCTCTAGTAGGTCTGTATCTTTATATCTGTCTTACTCCTAGGTTCTTCATGACATTTTTTTCCTTAGATTCCATATATATGTGTTAGCACACGGTATTTGTCTTTCTCTTTCTGACTTACTTCACTCTGTATGACAGACTCTAGGTCCATCGACCTCACTACAAATAACTCAATTTTGTTTCTTTTTATGGCTGAGTAATATTCCATTGTATATATGTGGCACATCATCTTTATCCATTCATCCAATGATGGACATTTAGGTTGTTTCCATCTCCTGGTTACTGTAAATAGAGCTGCAATGAACATTTTGGTACATGACTATTTTTGAAATATGGTTTTCTCAGAGTATATTCCCAGTAGTGGGACTGTGGGGTCATACGGTAGTTCAATTTGTAGTTTTTTAAGGAACCTCCATACTGTTCTCCATAGTGGCTGTACCAATTGGCATTCCCACCAGCAGTGCAAGAGTGTTCCCTTTTCTCCACACCTTTTCCAGCATTGATTGTTTCTAGATTTTTTGATGATGGCCCTTCTGACCAGTGTGTGATGATATCTCATTGTAGTTTTGATTTGGATGTATCTGATGAATAATGATGTTGAGCATTCTTTCATGTGTTTATTGGCAGTCTGTATATCTTCTTTCGAGAAATGTCTATTTAGGTCTTCTGCCCATTTTTGGATTGGGTTGTTTGTTTTTCTGTTATTGAGCTGCATGAGCTACTTATAAATTTTGGAGATGAATCCTTTGTCTGTTGCTTCATTTGTAAATATTTTCTCCCATTCTGAGGGTTGTCTTTTGGTCTTGTTTATGGTTTCCTTTGCTGTGCAAAAGCTTTGAAGTTTCATTAGGTCTCATTTGTTCATTCTTTTTAATTTCCATTTCTCCAAGAGGTGGGTCAAGAAGGATCTCGCTGTGATTTATGTCATAGAGTGTTCTGCCTATGATTTGCCCTAAGAGTTTGATAGTTTCTGGCCTTATATTTATGTCTTTAATCCATTTTGAGCTTATTTTTGTGTATGGTGTTAGGGAGTGTTCTAATCTCATACTTTTACATGTAGCTCTCCAGTTTTCCCAGCACCACTTACTGAAGAGGCTGTCCTTTTTTCACATTCATGGCTCCTTTAACAAAGATAAGGTGACCATATGTGCGTGGATTTATCTCTGGGCTTTCTATCCTGTTCCATTGATCTATATTTCCTTTCTTGTTCCAGTACCATACTATCTTGATTACTGAAGATTCGTAGTATAGTCTGATGTCAGGGAGCCTGTTTCCAACAGCTCCGTTTTTCGTCCTCAAATTGTTTTGGCTATTTGGGTCTTTTGTGTTTCCATAAAAATTGTGATTTTTTTTTGTTCTAGTTCTGTGAAAAATGCCAGTGGTAGTTTGATAGGGATTGCATTGAAGCTGTAGATTACTTTAGGTAGTAGAGTCATTTTCACAATGCTGATTCTTCCAAGCCAAGAACATGGTATATCTCTCCATCTATTTGTATCATCTTTAATTTCTTTCATCAGTGTCTGATAATTTTCTGCATACAGATATTTTGTCTCCTTAGGTAGGTTTATTCCTAGATATTTTATGCTTTTTGTTGCAATGGTAAATGGGAGTGTTTCCTTGATTTCACTTTCAGATTTTTCATCATTAGTGTACAGGAATGCCAGAGATTTCTGTGCATTAATTTTGTATCCTGCCACTTTACCAAATTCATTGATTAGCTCTAGTAGTTTTCTGGTAGCATCTTTAGGATTCTCTATGTATAGTACCATGTCATCTGCAAACAGTGACAGCTTTACTTCTTTTTTTCCGATTTGGATTCCTTTCATTTCCTTTTCTTCTCTGATTGCTGTGGCTAAAACTTCCAAAACTATGTTGAATAAGAGTGGTAAGAGTGGACAACCTTGTCTTGTTCCCGATCTTAGTGGAAATGCTTTCAGTTTCTCACCACTGAGGACGATGATGGCTGTGGGTTTGTCATATATGGCCTTTATTATGTTGAGGAAAGTTCCCTCTATGCCTACTTCCTGCAGGGTTTTTATCATAAATGGGTGTTGAATTTTGTCGAAAGCTTTCTCTGCATCTACTGAGGTGACCATATGGTTTTTCTCCTTCAATTTGTTAATATGGTGTATCATGTTGATTGATTTGCATATATTGAAGAATCCTTGCATTCCTGGAATAAACCCCACTTGATCATGGTGTATGATCCTTTTAATGCGCTGTTGGATTCTGTTTGCTAGTATTTTGTTGAGGATTTTTGGATCTATGTTCATCAGTGATATTGGCCTGTAGTTTTCTTTCTTTGTGACATCCTTGTCTGGTTTTGGTACCAGGGTGATGGTGGCCTTGTAGAATGAGTTTGGGACTGTTCCTCCCTCTGCTATAGAGTTTGAGAAGGACAGGTATTAGCTCTTCTCTAAATGTTTGATAGAATTCGCCTGTGAAGCCATCTGGTCCTGGGCTTTTGTTTGTTGGAAGATTTTTTATCACAGTTTCAATATCAGTGCTTGTGATTGGGCTGTTCATATTTTCTATTTCTTCCTGATTCAGTCTTGGCAGGTTTTGCATTTCTAAGAATTTGTCCATTTCTTCTAGGTTTTCCATTTTATTGGCATAGAGTTGCCTATAGTAATCTCTCATGATCTTTTGTATTTCTGCAGTGTCACTTGTTACTTCTCCTTTTTCATTTCTAATTCTGTTCATTTGAGTCTTCTCCTTTTTTTTCATAATGAGTCTGGCTAATGGTTTATCAATTTTGTTTATCTTCTCAGAGAACTAGCTTTTAAATTTATTGATCTTTGCTATCATTTCCTTCATTTCTTTTCCATTTATTTCTGTTCTGATCTTCATGACTTCTTTCCTTCTGCTAACTTTGGGGTGTTTTTGTTCTTCTTTCTCTAATTGCTTTAGGTGCAAGGTTAGGTTGTTTATTCGAGATGTTTCCTGTTGCTTAAGGTAGGATTGTATTGCTATAAACTTCCCTCTCAGAACTGATTTTGCTGCATCCCATAGGTTTTGGGTCGTCGTGTCTCCATTGTCATTTGTTTCTAGGTATTTTTTTATTTCCTCTTTGATTTCTTCAGTGGTCACTTCGTTATTAAGTAGTGTATTGTTTAGCCTCCATGTGTTTGTATTTTTTACAGATCTTTTCCTGTAATTGATATCTAGTCTCATAGCGTTGTGGTCAGAAAGGATACTTGATACAATTTCAATATTCTTAAATTTACCAAGGCTTGATTTGTGACCCAAGATGTGATCTATCCTGGAGAATGTTCCCTGAGTACTTGAGAAAAATGTGTATTCTGTTGTTTTTGGATGGAATGTCCTATAAATATCAATTAAGTCCATCTTGTTTAATGTATCATTTAAAGCTTGTATTTCTGTATTTATTTACATTTTGGGTGATCTGTCCATTGGTGAAAGTGGGGTGTTAAAGTCCCCTACTATGAATGTGTTACTGTCGATTTCCCCTTTTATGGCTGTTAGTATTTGCATTATGTATTGAGGTGCTCCTATGTTAGGTACATAAATATTTACAATGTAATATATTCTTCTTGGATCAATCCCTTGATCATTATGTAGTGTCCTTCTTTGTCTCTTCTAATAGTCCTTATTTTAAAGTCTATTTTTTTCTGATATGAGAATTGCTACTCCAGCTTTCTTTTGGTTTCCATTTGCATGGAATATCTTTTTCCATTCCCTCACTTTAAGTTTTTATGTGTCTCTAGGTCTGAAGTTGGTCTCTTGTAGACAGCATATATATGGGTCTTGTTTTTGTATCCATTCAGCCAGTCTGTGTCTTTTGGTGGGAGCATTTAATCCATTTACATTTAAGGTAATTATCGATATGTATGTTCCTATTACCATTTTCTAAATTGTTTTGGGTTTCTTATTATAAGTCTTTTCCTTCTCTTGTGTTTCTTGCCTAGAGAAGATCCTTTAGCATTTGTTGTAAAGCTGGTTTGGTGGTGCTGAACTCTCTCAGCTTTTGATTGTCTGTAAAGGTTTTAATTTCTCCATAAAATCTGAATGAGATCCTTGTTGGGTAGAGTAATCTTGGTTGTAGGTTTTTCTCCTTCCTCACTTTAAATATGTCCTGCCAGTCCCTTCTGGCTTGCAGAGTTTCTCCTGAAAGCTCAGCTGTGAACCTTATGGGGTTTCCCTTGTGTGTTATTTGTTGTTTTTCCCTTACTGCTTTTGATATGTTTTCTTTGTATTTAATTTTTGACAGTTTGATTAATATGTGTCTTGTTTGATTAATATGTGTCTTCGCATGTTTCTCCTTGGATTTATCCTGTATGGGACTCTCTGAACTTCCTGTACTTGATTAAATAATTCCTTTCCCATTTTAGGGAAGTTTTCAACTATAATCTCTTCAAATATTTTCTCAGTCCCTTTCATTTTCTCTTCTTCTTCTGGAACCCCTATAATTCGAATGTTGGTGCACTTCATGTCATCCCAGAGGTCTCTGAGACTGTCCTCAGTTCTTTTCATTCTTTTTCCTTTATTCTGCTCTGCAGTAGTTATTTCCACTATTTTATCTTCCAGGTCAGTTATCTGTTCTTCTGCCTCAGTTATTCTGCTATTGATCACTTCTAGAGTATTTTTCATTTCATTTATTGTGTTGTTCATCGTTTCTTGTTTCATCTTTAGTTCTTCTAAGTCCTTGTTAAATGTTTCTTGCATTTTCTCTGTTCTTTCCAAGATTTTGGATCATCTTTACTATCATTATTCTGAATTCTTTTTCAGGTAGACTGCCTATTTCCTCTTCATTTGTTAGGTCTGTTGGGCTTTTTTCTTGATCCTTCATCTGCTGTGTGTTTTTCTGTCTTCTCATTTTTCTTATCTTACTATGTTTGGGGTCTGCTTTTTGCAGGCTGCTGGTTCGTAGTTACCATTGTTTTTGGTGTCTGTCCCCAGTGGCTAAGATTGGTTCAGTGGGTTGTGTAGGCTTCCTGGTGGAGGGGACTTGTGCCTGGGTTCTGGTGGATGAGTCTGGATCTTGTCTTTCTGGTGGGCAGGTCCACGTCTGGTGGTGTGTTTTGGGGTGTCTGTGGACTTATTATGATTTTAGGCAGCCTCTCTGCTAATGAGTGGTGTTGTGTTCCTGTCTTGCTAGTTCTTTGCCATAGGGTGTCCAGCACTCTAGCTTGCTGGTCGTTGAGTGAAGCTGGGTGTTGGTTTTAAGATGGAGATCTCTGGGACATTTTCACCATTTGATATTACGTGGAGCTGGGAGGTCTCTCGTGGACCAGTGTCCTGAAGTTGGCTCTCCCACCTCAGAGGCACAGCACTGACTCCTGGCTGCAGCACCAAGAGCCTTTCATCCACACAGCTCACAATAAAATGGAGGAAATGTAGAAAGAAGGAAGGAAAGAAAGAAAGAAAGAATGAAAGAAAGAAAGAAAGAAAAGAAAGAAAGAAAGAAAGAAAAATGATAAAATAAAATAAAATAAAGTTGTTAAAAAAAAATAATTATTAAGAAAAATTTTTTTCAAAAGTAAAATAAAAAAAAAGAAAAAAATACAGCAGACGGATAGAACCCTAGGGTAAATTGTGAAAGCAAAGCTATGCAGACAAAATCTCACACAGAAGCATACACATTGACACTCACAAAAAGCGGAAAAGGGGAAAAAATAATAAATCTTGCTCCCAAAGTCCACCTCCTCAATTTGGGATGATTCGTTGTCTATTCATGTATTCCACAGATGCTGGGTACATCAAGTTGATTGTGGAGATTTAATCCTCTGCTCCTGAGCCTGCTGGGAGAGATTTCCCCTTCTCTTCTTTGTTCGCACAGCTCCCGGATCTCAGCTTTGGATTTGGCCCCGCCTCTGCATGTAGGTCGCCTGAGGGCGTCTGTTCTTTGGTCAGACAGGAAGGGGTTAAAGGAGCAGCTGGTTCGGGGGCTCTGGCTCACTCAGGCCGGGAGGAGGGAGGGGTGCGGATGCAGGGCGAGCCTGCAGCGGCAGAGGCCGGCGTGATGTTGTACCAGCCTGAGGCGCGTCCTGCATTCTCCTGGGGAAGTTGTCCCTGGATCCCGGGACCCTGGCATTGGCGGGCTGCACAGGCTCCCTGGAAGGGAGGTGTGGATAGTGTCCTGTGCTCGCACAGAGACTTCTTGGTGGCAGCAGCAGCAGCCTTAGCCTCTCATGCCCGTCTCTGTGGTCTGTGCTGTTAGCCGTGGCTCGCGCCTGTCTCTGGAGCTCCTTTAAAAGCAGCGCTCTTAATCCCCTCTCCTCGTGCACCAGGAAACAAAGAGGGAAGAAAAAGTCTCTTGCCTCTTCGGCAGGTCCAGAATTTGCCCCGGACTCCCTCCTGGCTACCCGTGGTGCACTAGCCCTCTTCAGGCTATGTTCACACTGCCAGTCCTCTCCCTGCGCTCTGACGGAAGCCGGGGCCTCAGCTCCCATCTCCGCCCACCCCGGCGGGTGAGCAGACAAGCCTCTCTGGCTGGTGAGTGCCAGTCAGCACCGATCCTCTGTGCGGGAATCTCTCTGCTTTGCCCTCTGCACCCTTGTTGCTGAGCTCTCCTCCGTGGCTCCAAGCTTCCCGCTTCCGCCACCCGCAGTCTCCACCAGTGAAGGGGCTTCCTAGTGTGTGGAAACCTTTCCTTCTTCACAGCTCCCTTCCACTGTTGCAGGTCCCATCCCTATTCTTTTGTCTCTGTTTATTCTTGTTTCTTTTGCCCTACCCAGGTACGTGGGGGTGTTTCTTGCCTTTTGGGAGGTCTGAGGTCTTCTGCCAGTGTTCAGTAGGTGTTCTGTAGGAGTTGTTCCACATGTATGTATTTCTGATGTATCTGTGGGGAGGAAGGTGATCTCCGTGTCTTACTCTTCTGCCATCTTTCCCCTCTCCTCAAGATTAACATTTGAATCAGTAGACTGAGAAAAGGAAATTGCCTTCTCTCATGTGGCTAGACCTCATCCAATCTGCTGAAGGCCTGAATGGAAGTAAAAGGCCAACCTTCCCCTGAGTAAGAGAGAATTTCCCCCTGGCTAATTGCTTTGAGCTGGGACACTGTTTTTTTGCTTGCCTTTAGACTCAAACTGAAACATCAGCTCTTCCTAGTTCAAGCCTGCCGGCAATAGGACTGGAACTTACACCATTGGCTCTCTTGGGTCTCTGCTGACTATAGATCTTGGAACCTATCAGCCTCCATAATTGCATGAACCAATTCCTTATAATAAGTATCTTTATATACATATATAGGGACAGTCTGGGGATAGGTAGGTAGATAGATAGATGATAGGTAGATAGATAGATAGATAGATAGTCTCTGAAGAGTCCTGACTAATACAGTGACTTATATGTCTCATTTCATATGCACTAAAACCCTAACACATAAATATGATTAGTCCCACAGTATAGATGAGGACACTGAAATTCACTGCCATAACTTTTTCATGTCATCCTACACATAGAAAATGATAAAATGTGTTTTTTCATTGTGATAAAATGACAAGGTTTCTAGCAGCTTGAAGTAACTGGCCATCCCCGACCTTATTGGCCACCCAAGAGCTGAAGAATCAATGTGCTGTCATCCCTGTAGCTTAGCTCTAGCATACTGGTTGGGAAGCTCAGGGTTAAATACTTGGCCATGGTCACATGTTTGTTGGAGAAGCAGAAGAGGAAAAATGTTAAGAATTTAGGCATTGGAATTAGACATACCTATGTTTGAATTCAGAATCTGCTATTGTTTGTGGCTCTATGACTTTGGGCAATTAGGATAACCTCTCTGTGCCTCTAGTTTTCCCAGCTATAAAATGGGGATCATAATAGTACCTTTCTCCTGGGTCATTAGAGAATGAAATGTAAATTATATGAAGCACCCAGCATAGATTTTGATACCTAGTAAACACTCTATACATACTAATACTACTAATAATAACAATAATAACAATAATAATAAGATAGAAAACAGTATCTTGCTGTTCTTTCACTGCCTTTTCTGAAGACACACATCCCCAGCTTTACAGTTTTGAGATAAAGCTGCCCGCATTTACATTGGAGGCAAGGCTGTTCTAGAAGTTTCTGTGTTGGTATGTGTATGCATCCAGGGGATGGGATGGGGTGGAACAGTGCTATGCTTTCTCAGTTCTGTCTGCAACTATCCCAAAGCCATTTTCACATAATTGTGTTTGTTTGTCATCTCCTGTTAAAGTGACTGACCAGTAGATTGACTGAATCAACCAAATCAACCAGGTGCTTTGCCATCATTAGCAACAGTCTAAGAGTGTGGTGTTGTAGCTAGAACAAATTCATGAGGAAAATGTCTAAAGGAAAAGAAACAAATCTGACTGAATAAAAGTAATGATTATCTCCTGAAAATTGTGTGTCAGCCCGTAGAGCCAGCTCACAGAGTTAGAGAATCATTCCTTAGGAAGAGATCCCTTGCCAGGGGCCAGCAAAATTGTTGGTCATAAAAGATAAATGCTTCCACCTCTTCATCACATAATATTGGGCCAACCCTTCCCCACTTCATTTTCTCTGAATATGAGAGTTCAAACAGTTATCTCAGTGCTCTAGTCAGTGATCTGGGATGCCTTAATTGTAGGTTCAGACAAGAGGTGAGAGAAGTTGGAATACAAAGCCCAGCTTGCCTAGTTATCTCCTTGAGGAAAGGCAATATCAAATCCCACAGAATAGTAACAATGAGAAAGAGAATCGGACTGAAGTAAGGTAATAATTTATAATAAGGCTTGTAACAATTCTATGGCATTTTAAAAGTGGTCTTGCAGTGAGTTTGGATTAAGTCTTAATTATAGAAGGTTGCCAGTCAAATAGAAGATTCCTCCCCACTCCCCATTAACAGTGTCATCAAGCAGGCTTCTCCTGTGTAACTGTATTGTCTCCAATCTAGGTCAGCCTGTCTACATTAATGCGAAGCAGAGATGTTCTTTTTGCTGTTCTGTCAGTCATTCCGGTTCATGTGCTTTCTGATTAATCTGGAATCTGGCAAATTCTCGAAACCATCTCTTCAAGTGTCTAGAATGAGCAGGATGGAGCACAGCTAGCTCCATGACTAAGAAGTCTTTCCACTCTTTTTTTTTTTTTTTTTTTCTTTAGCGATTTGCTAGGATTTCACTTTTGGAACTGGAATGGTGTCATCCTTTGATTATTTTCCCAAGTCTTAAAAGTGATAACAAAGGTAAAAACTCCTGGCATTGAAAAATGGAGCTGAGCCTGCATACTTTCCCCCAAATAGCACAGTAGACATTGCATACGCCAAAAGAAAGGGCCAGCTGCAGACATTAGCCTCTGCCTCTTGCAGGTACATGAGGCTAAATGGGGATTGGCAAGTTGAGAAGTTAAATGCTTTTGGTGGGGAAGGCATTTCAGTTCTCCATTTCTTTATTCATTCATTCACTGGATCATTTTTCAACAAGCATTTATTGAGCACCCATGTAGCAGGCACTAGAGTAGGCCCTGGGGCTATACTGTAAGTAATACATCGTCCTTACTCTCAGGAAGCCTACAGTCTAGTGGGATTATTAAATTAAAAGGTATGGCAATAATGGTATCAATAAATGACACAAAGTGCTTACCACGTGCCAGGCACTATTCTAAGCATTTTACATGTATTAACTCATCTAATCCTCACAACAACACCTTGAGATAGATTTGATTATTTTTATTTCCCCAGTTTTTAAACAAAGACACTGAAAATTAAGTAACCTACCCAAAGCCACATGGTGGTATGTGTGAGAGCCAATATTCAAATCTAGGGAGACTGCTCCTGAGGCTATGTGTTTAACCATTAAGCAGACTGCCTCTTTAGTGTGATACCGCAGACAAAATATGGTATCATAGGAGCCACGAAGTCAGATTGGGAGGTCAGGGAGAGCTTCACAGAGGAGGTGACCCTTGAATTAAGTTTAGAAGAAGGAGGAGCCAATAGCTAAATGAATACAGAGGAGAGAACATTCCAAGCAGAGGAAACCACACGTGTGAGGTCACAGAGGGCTGAAACAATGTGACGTGTTCAGGAAACTACAAGTAGTTCCATATAGCTGGAACATATGCATAAGTGTCAGGAGAAGATTCCAGTGAGGTAAATAAGAGACAGATCATAAAAGTGCTTTGTATGGTAAGCCAAGAAGTTTGACAATTATCCTGAAAGCTATGTGGAGTCACTGAAGGATCTTTTGAATAGTTTTTTACAACAATCATTCTGGTAGTAGTATTGAGCAAAAACTGGGAGAGGTCAAGACTGGAAGCAGAGATGGTTTATGAAATTACCACAGTTCAGGTAAAAAAAATGTGAACATGGTTGAAAAGAGACTAGTAAAGGATATAAGCAATGCTGAGGAGGTAGAAAGTCTGGCCTTGGAGAATGAGAGAGAGCATGGGGGTAGTGGCTCCCAGGTTTCTGCTTGGTTGACAGTAAGACCAAGCTCCCAAAACTTATAGCACAGTAAGTGGCACCCAATAAATGTTTTATAATAAATGAAGAATATCTATATCAAAGAATGAATGAATGGTCAGTGTTTGATATTTAGGGAGTATGAAACATCATTGTCTGGATGTAGGGGGTGAAGGAAAGGAAGGAGTCACGAACAGTCAAAAGTTTCTGGCTCAGGTAACTTTCTTCCTTCACTGAGATAGGCAACACGGGAGGAGGAGCAGCTGGGGACAAGGATGAGGAGTTCAAGTTTAAATACATTAAGTTGGAGGTGCCTATAAGACACCTACATGATGGTGATATGTGCAAAGGAGAATACAGATGGACATAGATGTATCATAATAGTAGCTAACACTAAGTGCATGCTAAGCTCCAGACACTGTTCTAAGTGCTTTGTAAAGACTTGTTTAATATTTCTCTAAGTCCCACTATTACTAATAGTTATTACTATTAGTATCCTTTTTAACAGATAGCGAATACAGAAACAGAGATGTTAAATAACCATTCAAAGTCACACAGCTTATAAGTGGTAGGGCCAGGATTTAAACCCACACTATCTGATTCCCAAGACTGAGGTTTTAAGCATTGTGCTATATTGGCAATCCGTAGCAGAGATAGCACATGAATTGAAAGTACTTAAAGGAGACTGTGGTTAAGCCAGGGAGTCCCTGTTATGTGACCCACTGCAGTAAGCCAGCAGAGATTTTATCATTGCTCTGTTCACTTTGCTTGTTAGCAGATCTCACTTCTGTCACTAGCTGGCATTTGGTCGCCTTTTTCCACATTTCTTTGCACAGTATCTAGGGTTGAACTATTGTTTTCTCCAATAGTCACACCTGGGGTGACCAACTTGTCCCAGTTTGTTTGCGACTAAACGGTTTCCCAGAACATGGCACTTCTACTTTGAAAACCAGAACAGTCCTGGGCAAACCAGAACAAATTGGTCACCCTGGACACATTTAACCATAATCAAAAATGGGAAGCTTTGGGATCAGCTCAGGACACTTCCAATCTTACCAACACCTCTCTTCCAAAGAAGGATATGAGAACTCCATCAATCACTGCTTCTGAAGCACAGCCTGATTACTGGGCAATCTGCTGCCAGCTAAGAATTGGGGAATTCCAATATAGTACAAGATTTCTGTTTTGTTTTTCAAAAGCACTTAAAATCCTTTTAGATTATTCTTCCCCACCTTTAGCTGTTGACAGGAACAGGTGAATGTCCTCAACTCGTTACAAAAAGTGTCTAATTCATCAGTTTCCCTGATACCTTATATAGAGTTTGATATCTTCAGAAGAGTTCTCTTAAGTCTCCTCTTTAGACTTTAGGTGGGGCATGGGAGGGGGCTCTTAACCAAATGGCAGGCCTCTAGATAGAGATCAGTGATATGATGGACAAGCACAAGGAGGAAAGGACCTTGGACCAGTCTCTTCATACCTTGGGCCAAGCCTGACTCTGAACAGTTCCTCCCTTTCCTGAGCCTGAATTGGTCACCATTTTAGGAATGGGGTGTGAGTTGTTCAGACACCTGCAAGACCTAGGGATCCAGAAATGATGAAAGCTCACAGACACCAGGGTAGAAAGCACAGAGGGTATCTGTTGTGTATTGCACTTGCAGGTTCTGCTAATTCGACATAAAACATGAATATTAGCAGAAATATATGAAAGGTACTAGAAAACATGAATTATCCCCCAACAATATTCGTACATAAAGTAAAATCTTTCAAATTTGCTAGGGAACTCCAGTTAGTGAAGATTAGCTACTGTTCTTTGGCCATGGCTCACGGGCCCAGCCGCTCCACGGCATGTGGGATCCTCCCGGACTGGGGCACGAACCCGCGTCCCCTGCACCGGCAGGCGGACTCTCAACCACTGCGCCACTAGAGAAGCCCTGGCTACTGTTCTTATTGGCTATATGGGCAGAGTTGGAAAGAGAATTGGAAGGAACCAAAACCAAAAGCAAGAGCCTCAACAGCTGATCCTTGCAGCTTCTTTCATTGGGTAAAATTAAGCCCTTAAAAAAGCTGGTACACATCAGGGGAAAAGGATGCATTTCATTTGAAAAGGGGGAGAAATTTTTGAGAAACCTTTTCTGCAAGGTATAGAGCAGGAGTCAGCAAACTTTTTCTGTAGAGCCTGATAATAATTTTTTCAACTTTGTATGCCATACTGTCTGTCAGAAATACTCAACGCTCCCACTTTAATGTGAAAGTAGCCATAGACAGTATATAAACAATTAAGCATGGATGTGTTCCAACAGAACTTTTAAAAACAGGCAGTGTGCCAGGTTTGGCCCCTTGGTTATAGTTTGCCTATACCTGACCTAGAGGCTAAAGGAACTCCAAGACAGTTGCCTAACTCTACCACCATACACAGCATTAAGCATAGTGTCTATATTTTCATAAGTGTGAGTTTGTAAAAGAGAATTCATTAAGTTTCCCTCATTATGTATTTTTAAAAACATGATAATTCAGTTACATAAAATAATGGATGAAGCATTGGTCATATTATCATTCAAGACACAGAAATAATTGTTTAAGGAAATTTGTGTTTATTTTCTCTTCAGAAAATTGTGGCCACTATATATATAAAACATGCCCTGGAATATTTCTGTGCCTGACTTTGAGTGAGGCCTAAATTCCAAAGTTGTCCCTGGCCACACACACACATTGAATAGTCTTATAAAGCAATTGATCTTCATTTCAGCAGCAAAAGAAATATTCTCCATTCTACACTTATGAAGCATTTTCTCAATAATTTGCATTTCTTCCTCACAACAGCCATGGGTGATGGACAGAGTACATGGTAATTCCAAGTTACATGGGACTCTGAGGCTCAGAGAAACTATGCAACTTACTCATATCACACGGTAAGTTGAAGCCCCACTCTTGACTTCACAGCCAGTGCTGCTGCCACTGTAGCATAAGTAAGACAGCTAAACACTTTATATTATTATACAACTCTAGACTTACAGTATCATCCAACAATGGTGAGTGGACATAAACTGGGTTGAAGAACTAGACATTTATTCTTGAGTTAAGGAAATTTATTCCAATCATAAAACACAGTTAGAGAAGATATGCAGAGATAAGCCTGCCAAAGCCTCCTGTAACACAGTTTTCAGGATCAGAGCCCGGAAAGCCACATTATAAGGGAAAGTACCTTATGCCATCCAGTAACTAAATCCCCTTGGAGAGGGTCCAAGGCATACCTATCTTATAACGAACTCTAATTTATGGCAAATAATATTTTAGTGAGACTTCAGTGTCAGATATTTCTGTTGTGGTTCTGCAAGCAACGTGGTCTTAAAAGCTGTCATAAAATGAAGATTTTGATAGCTAGGTAATAACAAATAAAATAGTCACACAAAAATTGCCATGTCCCAAGGTTAATCTTCATTTTATACTGCAGATTACATTTTCCAATTCCCAACAATTTGCATTTTTCTTATTTAAAATAAAAACGTGTGGTATAGACAAACTGGGTGAATTTTAGCATGAACCACAATAATTTATGAGCAATTATAGAAGCACATGTACACAGTCTCTGAGTAATTTGTCTTTCTGCTTGCTGTCAAACAAATAATTTTTGCATCTTGAATCTGCCTGTAGTAATCGTGCTATGGCACCGTCACCTGGAGCAATTTATACTGTACAGTTGTTACACCTATTTGTCATATATCTTGTTACCTAAAATCCAATTTTAAGTTCAAGTAAATGAGAAAAACCATAGTAATTTGTGGATGTACTTTCTAAAACAGGCTAGTGACTTAAGTAGCAACTTTTTTTAACTACGCACAGTTCAAAGGGAGCTCAATCTATCAGGTAACAACCAGAGGTTACAATCCAAATGGATCATTTCAAATAGTTTTATGTCTTGGGCAAGGAACACAAATTCTCAATTAGATATTCTGTTGAGTTTCCTTTCTTATATGTTTATGAATTAAGTTGGTAGACTTCTCCAGTTTGAAAGCAAAGCAAATGGGAAAACTTGATGCTTTTTGGTGATCTCAGATAAATCAAAATCAAGTAATCAATCTCAATCAATATCCCCCCATCCCTCCCTCCCTTCCTTCTTCTCTCTTAGATCTATGGCTTATTTGTTAAATTCCAGATGACTAGTTTTGGGGAGGATGAAAGAAGGGCAGATGGATAAACTAGTTTGTGTGTATATATACAAACATATATATAAATACTTGAATATTTCTGTGTGAATATATATATATATATGTGTGTGTGTATATATATTCAGAGAAACTTCAAAACACTTGCACAATTAAAATAGGGAATGAAAGGTCTAAAAGCATAAATTAAAATATATATCATATCAAGGCCATTCTCACATTCTTCTCTTGAGTTGTAGTACTTCCCCTAAATGGTGCAGTCATCCCTGGATGTGGTGTAAACACACTTATACTATTTCATCACATTGCATAACAGAAATAATGTGGTAGAATGCATCCAGGATGCCAGAACAATTTCTACATCTGCTTGTACTGGGCTGTGGAATGAATGCAGGAACCAATGAGTCATTAAAACAAGCTCACTCAAAATCATCCACGAGAAACCTAGAACTGAATCGCATATTTGTAAATGGACTGCAGAGAAAGTTTAACAGTTCTATGGATCTTCATCGCCAACTTTTGCGGGAAAAGAGGAACACAGGCAACAGAGTTGGTAAAGGATCTAGAATAATAGCAAATGTTCAAAGCAGCACGGGCCACAGGCTGGATCACTAGGTCAGGCCCTAATAGATTACGTTCTGTGAAAGTAAGCATTTACATTACAAACAAGTATGTTGGCTATTTAAACTAGTTCTATGTAATTTTTAACTGACTAACCTTAGGCAAGTCACTTAACCCATGTAGTCTGTTTCCCCTCATGAAAAAATGAGGGGCTTAGGCTCCAGGAACTTTAAGGTCTCTTTTCATTCAAAGTCTGCAATTTTATGATGAGGGCAAAATAATCACCTGTTCTCAGGTATTGGGTTAAGCCAAATGTCAGGGAGCATGGCAAGGCTTGCAGAAAGCAGAGTAAACTGCAGTGTATGTGGAATGAAGAGCAGCAATCTGCCCGAAGTGCTTCACATGTCAGTCCACAAATGGCTCTTCCACTGTCCAGCCTTGGCACTTAAACTTCCCCTTCTATGACAGTAAGGGCTTTGTGTAAAAGTAGTGTGTTTCCAGGAGGCCAATTTGGAAATTTATGAGAGGTGCAACTTTTTAGCCCACTGCCACCAAGTTAGTGCAGACTAGTTTATTCCTAAAGAAAAAGAAGATCCCTGAAGGGATCTGGTACAGGGCAAGGCTATTGTTGTATCTTATTCTCTCATTCTCCCTCCTCCCTTCTTAACATTTTATTTATTTTGGTAGTAAAGGAGGCAGAGAAAGACCTCTAGTAGGAATCTTTAGGAGGAGATGGGGATTTCTCACTTGCTTGGCTTCTCAATCTAAAGGGAATAATGTCAGCACTTGATAGTTTTCCCACCTCCACTCTGGACCTATATTATCAAAACTTCCTACCAAACTTTAGGCCGTAGAGAAATGGAAGGATACTCCCTCTTACAGAGAGCCTGGAAAAGCCTGGTCTAACTCTTATTCATTTTATAAGTTGGGTAAGTCATTTAATGTCACTAGAGCTTAGTTTCTTTATCTCCAAAATGGGAAAAAAAATACCTACTTCACAGAGTTGTGGAGAGGTTTAAACAAGATATGTATGTAAAGTGCCCAGTATAATTCTTGGTACACCATAAGGGCCATAAGTAGTGGAATTTCCTCTCCCACAACCACCAGCCTGGAGCATTGGGTGCTGTGAAGGGAGAGTCCCTCCAGATAGCCAATGGATAGGATCACAGGAGATCCAGAAGCAAGGTGATGAGGGCAAGTAAGGTGGGGAAACACAATGCTGTGAGGGAAAAATATCCTTTAGAAACCCCTTCATGTTGTAGAGAGGTGAAATGACTTGCCCCACTTTGCACAGTTAGTTAATGGAAGAGATGGAACAAGAGCTCATATCATCTGACTCATTCTAGAGTTCTCTTCCCTAGTCAAACCACCTCCTAAACAGCTACTTTAGCTATTGCATTATACAGCCAAAAGCAGGCAATCACACAGGCTCTCGCAATAGTCCCAATAAGAGATGATGATGGCCTTGACCAGCAAGATAGCAATGGAGGAGATGATGGAATTTGGAATCTATTCTGAGGAACTGGATGGTAGATTGGATATGGTAGAAATAGAGGAACCAAGAAAAACCCTTAGGTTTTATGCCTGAGTCAAAATGAATGGGATTATCAATTACTGAGAGAAAAGAAGTGACAAGTTACACATGAGGGAAAGGTGAGAATCAAGAATTCAGTTTTGAATATGTTAGGACTGAGATGCATTACTGAGTGCCTTGTCTAGACTTTGAAAGTAAGATGTAAAAAAGGGCCTAACCATAGATGAAACTTTTTTGTCAGTTCCTCATAGTTCTGCTCTTTTTTAAACTAGTGCTTGATACTAGCTCCCAAGGGGTCCATATTCGTACTTCTCAAACAAAAACCTCTTTTTCAAGAGGAAGCTAAAACGCATCCACCCTAAAGATAACTAATTAATAACATCTCGAAATATGTCTGATATTTACAGCAAATTCTGTGTTTTAACAAAAACAACAATGAAAATCTCTCCCACCCGTGAAATGTTACCTATTAAGCACTATCTCTTACTGTTCAATAAGAAATGGTACTTACTTTTTGATTCATAGAAATTCAGTGTTGGAAGATGTATTGGGTATGGTTCAGGGTATCTGTATGCCTGTTCATATACTTTTCTGAAATATATCTTTTGCTGTCCTTAACTCCTATTTTGTTTTTTTATATGAACCAACCTCTTACCCCCAAAAGCCAAAACTAATTGGACCATTGTGGACACAACACAAAAGCATTCATTCCATAGGCTGGGCAACAACATATGACTTATGAGCTCTGGCTTGAAAAGAGCCTGACCAATCATTTTCTCTCCTGAATTAACTGGAAATTGAGAGGATGAGGCTGATAATTGTGGGGATGGAGTTAGAAGGTCATGGGAGACTTAGAGCTAGAACCTTAGTGGGCCATGTGTAAGCCAAAGCTATAGTGGTAGAAAGACAAGAATACTAAGAAGAATACTGCAGATATGTGGAGAGAAGAACAGAAAGAGAGACGGAGGAAGGGAGAAAGGAAATGGAGAGGGGAAACTGAGGCAGAGAGAGAGAGAGAGAATGAACAAAGTAGCTTTGTAATTAGCCAGATCCTGACAAAAAGTAACTTCCAATCTTGCTTGGCTTCCTGTCCCCATTCTAATTTCCATGAGGCCTGGGTGTGCTGGAGCAGAACCTGTTCTTAGAGTCCTACAAGTCCCTGAAATTTCCATTTTATATGGTTTTCAAGAGGCTTTATTTTTACCCTTGATCTAACTTGAAGCCCAAAATAGTGCTAAGATAGAAAGTGATTTAGTTCAACACTCTGGTTTTGTAGATGGTGGGAAAAGAGACCCAGGAAAGTCAAGTACCATGTCTAAGTTCTCATAACACTTAAGGGGCAGACCTGGCACTAGAATGCAGGGCTCTCAAATTTAGCCATAACAGAGAAATTCCTGTAACAATTTCCTCTAATGGGAATTACTGTCAAATACATTAAATCTTATCAATATAAATTGTATAAAACTTATCAATATAAATTGTATAAATCTTATCAATTTAAGGTAACATTTATATGTATGTAGAAATTGGCATCAGTATATGAGGGAAAGGTACTTGGGGAAAGAGTCTCAAGGTCAAATAAATATCTTGTTTACAGAGATACTCCATTCCCTGGTTGCCCTATAATATTAGGCTCATACAGCAAACTGTATTTTTCAGGCAGAGCAAATCTCTTCAGAGATGAGTAGCCATATAGTTCACTTGAATAAAAATATTTTGAAAATGAAAAGAAATGAACAAAATTTTAAACAGTTTACAAAAGTAAACAAATGAAATCTGTCATTTCTGCAAATACATTCACTTTTTGGAGTGTAGCTAAAGTATGCAAATGGCATTAAAGCTGCATGAGCTATGAAGCAGAGCCCACACCACAGCCCGTAATGTGAGAATAAGTCAATCAACATTTACCAAGCACCCAATGAAACATAAAATATGTGCTTTCATTCAGTAAACACTACCAGAAGAAGAAAATAGACTATGTAAGAAGAGATACTGAAAGTCTCTGTAAGTACCTGAGATCCAGATGTGATAGTATAGCTAAACTGCAATCCTCATCAGCATAATGTATAGGGAAATATGCCTGTAAGTTAACTGATCCAAGTCCCCTGAGTGAATAAAAGGAAACAATCAAGGAAAATGTTTTTAACAACTACTATGGGTCTAGAACTGGACGAGGTAGGATGGGGATCTAAAGAACAAGACATGGTTTCTGTCCTCAAGAGGCTCCTGATTGCTCTCACCATAGAGGTAAAGTGTACACAAATTAAAAGCCAGTTGAAGGGCTTCCCTGGTGGCACAGTGGTTGAGAGTCCGCCTGCCGATGCAGGGGACACGGGTTCGTGCCCCTGTCCGGGAAGATCCCACATGCCACGGAGCGGCTGGGCCCGTGAGCCATGGATGCTGAGGCTGCGCGTCCGGAGCCTGTGCTCCGCAATGGGAGAGGCCGCAACAGTGAGAGGCCAGCATACCACAAAAAAAAAAAAAAAAAAAAAGCCAGTTGAATAGAAGGCATGCAGTTTACGCTGAGTACTCACTAAAAGTACGATCGTAAGGTCTCTAGAACTTCAAAGCATGCAAAATCACTGCCAGCTGGAGTGGGCATTCACTTAATCCTGTTTGAGCATCTATTATGGACAAGGTGTCTTGCTCCCAGTGCTTTTTCAGGACAAACCCTCTTACAGGAGGAAGCACTGAAGCTTGAAGGATAGGAACATTTTGATAGATACTTTCCTGGTCATTTGGACTCTAACCCTCCCACTCTCCTCCCTCAGCCCCCACTCGGGGGGTGGGGGCAAATTCAGCCTTTCACAAAACCTTATCAAATTTCCTGCCATAATACTTCTCACATCTGCATCCATCTCATCAGTTCTGTTCCCACTGCCATCCTATTGAAAGCCTTCATTAACTCACATCTGAACTCTATTATAACCTCCTAACCAGGCCTCCTCTCTCCAGTCTCTCCTCCCACTAATCTACCCTGCACACAGCTGCCAGATTCATCTTCCTGAAATGCCAATTTCATCATGTCTCTATGCATTTTCTACAGGATACATTTTAATTTCCTTTGCCTGGTATGCAAGACACCCTACAATCAGAGCCCAAGCTACATTTGCAACCTCATTTTTCCTGCAATAACGTTCTGGTTCAGCCAGGACTACTAACTGTCCCCAAACTTTTCCTACATTTCTATCTCAAGATTCTGTTTACACACTTTTACCAATCTTAAATGCCTCCCTCAGGCATTTTTATTGATATAAAATCTAAATTCCATCTCGTTCATAGCGTTTTCCCTGATTACCCTGGCCAACAATGAGAGCTTGCTCCCCTGACTTCAAACTATTCTATTGGCACTTACTTTAACTCTACTTTATTATGGGTGTATTCCTCCTACCTAACCTCAGCACACAGGTGATGAGGAAATGAAATCAGAAAAGGCACCAGGTGGTAAGCACCTTGGAAGCCAGGAGATCAATTAGAAAGTTATTGTACTCTTGCAAGCAAGAGACAATGATGACTGGAAAATCTTTAGGCCCCAGGAATACAAAGGAACTAATGGTGAGATACATTACCAGAAAAAGGATCAGCAGGAGTAGATTGAGGAGATAAGGGAATCAGAAAAAGGAATAATGATGAGTTTTGAGGCTGAATCACACCAGTAAAATTTAAAAAGGAGAGTCAAACTGGTTTGGTAAAGAAGGTGATGAGTTTGTCTTAGGCCAGTTGAACTCCTATCAGGGTATAGTAGATGGTTAAAGAGAAAAGAGCTTGTAAAAGTGATTAGAGCTGGTGATACTGGTTGGAGAGAAAGCTGCATAGAGGTAGTGACTAAAGTCATGATTATAAATGCATTTATAAAGAGCAAGAATGAATGAAGAATGAGAAAACAAGTGGGAGCAAGAGAAGAGAATCCGGGGGAGGAGACACAGGAACAACAGAAAGAAACAGGAGAGTTAAATAATCAAAGAGCTTGACAACAAAGAAGAAGAAGAAAAAAAATTCAACAACCCTAATTCTCATCCTTAGAAGATCAATAGTAACATCTAAGATGCCAGATTTAGGGATCAAAGCCATCGGCATTGGATGTAGGATGCCCTAAGTGGTAAGAAAATGAAGGCAATAGGTGTTTGGCACTGAGATTAAGAGAAGAAAAAAAAATGGGACAGAAGCAAAAGGGCACAGAAGGGCAAACCAGTAATTTTGGTGTAATGGGGCTCTACCATATCATGTGCGACACTGCTGAATTCTATGGTTTAGTGATCAAGAGTATACATACTAGAGTCAGGCTAGCTGAGTTCATCCCAGGTCTGCCACTTTTAACCCCTGCACAATTGGACATTCACCCGCTGCTTCATGATTCACTTTCCTCATACATTAATCAGGGATAATGAAAATAAAACCTACCTGATTGGGTTGTTGTCAGAATTAAATAAGGTAATATAGATCATGTGATTAGGATATAAACTGTGTTCAATACATGTTAGCTATATCATAATGGTAGTTCATCATGATCCAGTTAATACTGGGGTCCTTTGCAGATACCTGCACCTTTGCTCAGAAGGCCTCCAACTTGGAAGAATTATTCAAAAATCAACCATGGTGTTAATGCCTGTTGAAAGAGGACTAACATACAGATGTCAAGTTGTCTCAAAGGTCAGCTGACCTAAATAAACAAAACAATTAACTCATTAAATTATATTTGTGCTGCTCAGAAATTGAGACATTTTCTAACTAGACTTTTAAATGTCCTTGAATTGTGCCCATGTAAGCTTCCTATGAATAGTCAGGATTTTGCATATCATCTCTAACATGTATGATGTTTTAAATGAATTGCAGGATACATAAAATGCCTCATTTAATTTGATTAGAGAATTTAGTAAACAACAAATGAACTAGATGTTGCTATGCAGTGGCTCCTTAGAATAATACTGTATCTAATAATAAAAATGTTCCTTGTTTTTTATGGGCTATAGAGCACATTCAGTGAACTGTGAATAGGATGATAATCAACCAGCTGAAAATTCTATCTTTTACAAGATGAACTATATGCACTCATAGTCAGCAGTATATAACTGAACAAATAATTTTTCTAGGAGTTAAAATTTGTCATGTAATCATATAGCCCATTTTATAATACTTTGAAATAACATGGGCTCTGGGTACTGTCCCAATTTTATATTTATCATCTTACCCCCATCCCCAGTAGTCAGTAAAATAGAGGAAGTAGAACTTTCTTTCTAGCTGAATTCTCTCCTGTCCACTATGATAAATCTCCAGACTTTAAAAAACCTTCTACATCATAAATGTTCCCATAGAATGTACACCATTTTGGTTATTGTGATCTCTCTCTCTCTCTCTCTCTCTCCCCCCTCCTCCTCCCTCTCTCCTTCTCCCTCTCCCCCTAATTTTTCTACTAGAATACAGTCTTGATTAACCAGATCACAATTATCACAATTAAGAGAACTCTCAATTCATGATTTGAATACTTAGAAAAAGAAGTGGCAAGTCACATGGAGACCGAAATCATGGCAGTAATTTCATTAAAAATACTTTTAGGTAATGAAGGAAGAACTCAGTGCAATTCAGCTCAATCTCCTAAATCATCTCCATCAATGACTATGGACATTGTTCACTGATGGTCAAAGCAGTGGTCCAGACACTGAGCACCACAGTTGCATAATGAAGTTGCTCAAGGACACTACAAGAAGAGTTGCCATCATTATACAAAGGTTTCTTTCAATTTGATCAACTGTTTATTAAGACAGGAAAGTAAACACAATTTAGAAAGGTATCCTAATAATTTGAACTCTAAAGCAAACTTTGAAACAGTGACAAATAATTATAACAATCTCTTTAGAAATATAACGTGTGTGTGTGTGTATGTGTGTGTGTGTGTGTGTATCCCCTAAAAAATACAGTGATGTTCTCTGTTTCTCCACAAATTTAGGACATTCCTATCACTTGCTTCTTTTGCCATTTTCTCACTTTTCAAGACAGGTCAAGGAAATAGTGTGGCAAATGGTTTAGGCTCTGTTTGTCACCCGTGGTGATGTACTTTGACATTTGGTTGCTATATTAGTAATACAAGTGTTGTTTCTAAGTGCATAACCAAAAGGGTTATTTATTAAGATCCGTGACAGATTGAGTGCTAAAGCTTGAGCCAGTATAGAGGAAGCAACCAACATAAGTGCTTATTAACCTCCATGAAAGACAGACTACTTTGTTCTTTCCCTAAAGGCTGAGGCAGCCTGAGAACTGTCAGCCCAGTCCAGTCTGAGACAGACAGTGTATATCCTTTCTACTTAGGCAGCTGTTCATTTACTCAAAGGAACGAAGATGTTGAACAAGATCAGGAAGTAAAGAAACGTCAGAAAGAATGCATTGCGTAGAGAAAGAAAGACACCTGGGGGCCCTTTAAACAAGCAGTTTCCAGCTCCAGTGAAATATTTGAATAGATGGATGTTTAACCCTCAATGGGCCTGGTGAAAACAAATCCATCTGGGACCGGACTTGTTATTCAGGACCCTGAAGGTAGAGGCTGCTCCTCCTTGCTATCACTGCCACACTGGCAGAAGAGAGTTAAATGTTGAACGCTGACCCAGTTACCAAGGAGAATAACTAAAATCAAGTCCTGAGGGCACAATGTGTCTTTTGATCATAGTATTTGGATGTTTTAGTGCTTTCTTAATTAAATAGCATTTGATTTAATTGTGTTTTAAATGATTTCTCTGCTTGGCTGGTGATTCTATATTGATCTTCAGCCTACTGATACTTGAGCGTCTTCATTTCATACATTTTACTGTGAAGTAAAGGGAAAGAGTACAAAAGCCTAGATTTTGAAAGGAATGTGTGTTAACTGATAAAAGTTTAAATTCATGTAAATCTAGGCTTCCCCTTCACCTCATCCAGATATCGTAGAATCTCCTTTCTACAAAGAACAACATGTTATCATTATTAATTAAAATTTCAATTTCAGTTTTAAATAATTACTTAAATGCATATTTGTTTTGTGATTTGCTGTTTGCATAGTGCTTTCTATACATGTCCCCATTTGATCTCCACAACCTTATAAGGTAAGTATCATTATTATTTACCCCCATCTTACAGATGAGGAAACTATAGCACAGAATAGTTAAGGAATATACTCAAGGTCATATACCTAGTAAGTGGAAGAGGTTGGACTTGAATCAGATGCTAAGTCCACTGCTCTTTCTCCCTTTTTCCTGCTACTTTTTACAGATTTTGCAGTTTAACTTAAGGTTTTCCATACGTTCCTTTTTCCTGGTCCTCAGGTCCCTCAAGTGAAATTTCACTCTATGGGGATCATGCATATAGATATACCTTAAATAAATGTTTGGTATTTTATTTTCTTTTTTTAATTTTTTAAAATGATTCCATAGATGCTATCACAAAAAAAAAAACAAAGAAAAGGGCTTCAGACTAAAAGAACAGTGTGGTTTGTTGTCTATAAATTCTCTGTCTCTGAGAAGTTGGCTTCATCTTTTCATTCCTCATGAATGCAGTGTTTTGGCTTTCTTTTCTGCTTCACAGACAGAGACAAAGAGCATGTACATCCAATGACCTATGAGAATTTCCTTGCTAATCAAGGAAACTTTCTTTAAATGATGTCTTAGATTCAGGAAAAAACTCAAACCCATTAGTGGGTATGAAATAGCAAATCAGAAATCTCTTTAAGGGGAAATTATAAACCACTGTCTTCCCCACCCTCACAGGATTGTGGAATCCTTTGCACCAAAACAGGTTTCCTAGATTCCAATAAAATGTTAAGTAAATTTAAGAAGAAAATAGGTTTTATGAAATCTATTGGGTGACACATCCATAGCATACTATTTATAAAATCCAAATAGTATATTTTCAAATAAATACTCTCAAACCACTGTTGCTGTTCAGGTATAAGCTGAAAGTTAAAACATTACATTTTTCATCAGAATTATAATTTGTAGAGAGTCTTGAGAAGACAGAACGTGTTATAATTTATCATTGACTTTTGATAAGCAAAAAATCCACAATTACCTCATTACATAAGGTTTATAAACATAATAATTCCATGATTTGATTATTTTGAAGGCAGGAAAAAAGCAACTTCCTCTTTTCCTTGCAACTTTCCTTTAATAATTAGGTTTGTTTACTGATTTAGAGGGTGGGGGTGGCAATGTGTTCCTCCTCCCACCATCATAATGGAACATAGTGGGTATTTGTGTTTCTATAGACGTCTGGAGTCTTAATATTAAAAGTGAATTAGCAATTCCACTCCGAGGTACATGCCAAACAGAAATAAAAACTTATGTGCATGCAAAAATGTGTACATGAACATTCATAGAAGTTTTATTCAAAATAGCCAAAAAATGGAAACAACCCAAACGTCCATAAGTAGATGAGTAAATAAACAAAATGTGACATATCCATACAATGAAAAATCACCGTAAAAAGGAATGAAGTTCTGATACATGCTACAACATGGATGAGCTTTGAAAACATTACACTAAATTGAAAGAAGGCCCCAAATCCACATATATGATTCCATTTGTATGAAATGTTCAGAATAGGCTCAGAGACAGAAAGTAGATTTAGTGGTTGCCAGAGGCTGATTTGGAGGGTGGGGAGGGATTGACTGTTCTGAAATGTTCTAAAACTGATTGTGGTAATGGTTGCACAATTCTGTGAATACACTAAAGACCACTGAATTTCACACTTTAAATGGCTAAATTGTGTGGTATGTGAATTATATCTCAATAAATGTGTTATATTAAAAAATAAGTGAATTAGAAGACAGGAAGTGTGGTTTCTGAAGTACAATTTACAAATATAAGATTTGTATTAGCCAGATAAGATAATTTGGAAAATTCTAGATTGCTCATATAGAAGGAGTGGGGTATCCAAGACTCTTCTCCCACCCTCTCATAGACTAGGACTGTAGAATACATTCTCTGACTTTCTAATCTTAGTAGAGCAGGGACAGGAAGGGGAAGCTCTATGAAGGACTAGAGGAAAATTCGGAACCAGAATAGGGCATACAATCAGTACCAGAGGGATCAGAACCTGCTTGGACCAGGCCAGTTTAAAGGCAGAACAGGATATACCTAGTTTTCAGGAAATAGCAGAACACACAGCCCAGAATGAACTTCTTAGGAGTGAGAGGTACTCTAGTCTTAGTAGCAAAGGAGATAACTGACATCAGTGCAGGCTGGATCACAGTGGTAGACTTGGGCCCCGAAAAGAAATTACCTGACTTCTACAGAGACAAAGAGCAGAACATACTATACCTCTCAAACACTCAGAAGCATATTAAAAGGAAGCGACCATGCTAGGTGTACCTAGTGAATCTGTTTAGTGTTTGAAATCTGAGTCTGTAGGGCCATCTCTGCAGCTGGGTGATTCTGAGTCTAAGAAAGTTGATCATAACTAATGCTATTCTTCTTTGCAAATAATCCCCACTCTGACAGTCCCTCACCAGTCTGCCTCCTTCTCTGTACTGAACTACTGCAGGAGAATTCTAGGAGTTTTAGGAACCAAAGGGAACAGGGGAAGGTTAAAGTAGGAAAGTGCAGGGTTCTGGCTTTCACTGGAAGTGCTCTGAGTCATTTCTTTCATTTGACATGTACAAAATAGATAATAATGCAACTCATCAGTTTAATACTTTAGAATTTATAAAGCAGCTTTATATCATAAAGCACTATCTCAATTTAATATCCACAATAGTGACCACTATTAAAAGGACTTAAGAGTTCTGGCTTCAGGAGTCTGGTCTGGTGTTAGAAGAGCAGAAATTAGGTTTTAACTTGACCAGGGATTTTTTTATTCTTGTTCTCCAAAATAAGATTTGGGTTCAAGAAACACTTATTGAGCATTCCTTCTAGGAAAGGCCCTTTATCAGGTGTTGGGGGCACAGAACAGAATAAAACATGGCCCTTGCCTTTAAAGAAGTTCACAGCTTTCCTCTATGGTAAGTACTATGCGGGGTGGGAAAGTATGGGATGCTTTGGGAGAAAAGAGAGGTTCCTGCTTAGCCTGGATTGGTGGAGAAGGTATGTGGATGTAGTCAGTGAAGGAACCCATGAGCAAAGTCTTAAGAGGTACATAGAAATCATTCAGTCATTCAATCATTCAACCAATCTGATTTTAGCAGCTACTATGTTTCAGATTCTGTGGTAGGCACTGGCTATGGGTAGTTGGCCAAAGAATTAGAATAAGAATGCTCCTGGTATAGGAAACACTGTGAACAAAAACAGGGAGGCACCAAACCACAGAGGGCTCATGGAGAAAGCAGAAACCATTCTGCAGGACTAGAAAGCAAAGTGAGAAGATAGTGAGTGATAGTGAAAGATAGATAAGAGGTGCTAGGGCCAAGTCCTGGAGGATCTTAACTATGCCAAGGAGCAAAAATTTTATCCCATAAACAAGGGGGAGCCAACAAAGGTTTGAGCAGGATATGTGAGTTTTAACACCACCACTCTGGCTGGAGAGCAGATGATGAATGTGAGGGATATACACTTGGGAAGCTATTGAAAAAGAACCTGCATAAGGACAGTGGCATGAGGAGATAAATTATACTCTTCTCGAGAAGACCCCATGCACTGGCCCCTTCCTTCCCCCTTGGCACCCAAACTTATCTATCTTTGGCCTCACCCCTTAGAGGTTGATTGATAGTGAGGCTAACCTCTAACAACATAATTAGCATAGAGGAGTTAATAGCTGAAACTGGTTTAATGTGCAGCCCTCCCAAATTTTGCATCTGATGTAAGAGCTTGAACTGCCTGTGATTCAAAGGAGTGAAAAGAAAAGACCAAAATATTTTAGCCCAGAATCTCCCAATATTAATGGTAAATCTTTTGATTTATCTATCATAGGTAGATGGAAAGAAGAACACAGAAAAGTGAAAAGTAACTCAGAAAAAAAAAACTGTTGCTAATGATGAGGCATTGGTGTCAGTAAGTGGTTGCTTCCACCAAGGCGAGAAGGAGAAGAAGCCATGTGCACTGGAAAGGTTGGCAGGAGCAAATAGGGAGGCAAAGAAACAGAGGGAAGACAACAGAGTCACACACACTCCACACCGTATGTCCAAAGGAGACTCTGGCTGTAATCTCTTGGGTACAGGAGGTATAACAAAAGAACTAAGTATTCTGTATAAAGGTATCTCTATGCAAAAAAATAGAAAAGTCCCACACACTGGAAATGTCTTCTGAAAGTTACAGATTTAAACAACCCTCACTGAAGCTGCAGAGGGACTGTTTCCTTGGCTCCACCTCCCTTCCCACCTTGTGCCTAATGATGGAAAAATCATAGCATCTAGGAAGGGCCTCTCCAACAAGAAGTGAAAGATGAAATGAACCCAGATGAATGAAGTGGAAATTGCTGGAAAAATGAACAGGACAAAACTTTATTCCTGTTTAAGTGATGAGGAAAAACATGAGACACCTGGGAAATAAAGTGCAATAAGAACAACCAGTAGATAAGAATAAAGGTAGTTACATGAGTACTTTATGGCAAAGTCCCCTTCAAAGGTGCAATTTGTCTTAGCAAAAGTGTTGTGCACCGGGCTTCCCTAGTGGCACAGTGGTTGAGAGTCCTCCTGCCGATGCAGGGGACACGGGTTCGTGCCCCTGTCCGGGAAGATCCCACATGCCACGGAGCGGCTGGGCCCGTGAGCCATGGACGCTGAGCCTGCACGTCCGGAGCCTGTGCTCCGCAGCGGGAGAGGCCACAACAGTGAGAGGCCCGTGTACTGCAAAAAAAAAAAAAAAAAAAAAAAAAAAAGGAAAAAAAGTGTTGTGCACCTAAAGGACTATTGGGATACAGATGAAGACTAAGGAGAAAAATCTGAATGTCAAAATCATTCAGTGATCAGCTCAATTCTTCTTCTTCTTCTTTCTTTTTTTTCTGAGGTTGGAAGGAAAGAGCACATCTGACACATCTACACATCTGAGAGAAAAAGCAAGCAACTTCAGGGAAAAGAGAATTTGTTCTTCCTCTTATGAACTTAACGATGAAAGCAGTCATTTCTCTTACTTTGTCTGATGTGCTTGGTTGTAAAACAAAGAATCAGTATTTGAGCTTGCATTTGACAGTGTAATAAATGCAATTATATTCATTTGCATATTAAAGCCATTATTATTACTTCGTGGCAAATATTTCCAACAAGTTTGAATTGAAAAGAATCCCTCCTCCCAAGCGGGCTACACATGTTTTGTAGGATTTGACATAATCTGAAACCATGCTGTGTCAAACTGTCAATTGCAGGAATTCTCCAAAGCTACCACAGATCTTGTCCTAATCGCTTTTAAGACTCATTTGATGCCACATAATTGAAAATAACAGTTGGTTGTGATGTGTTAATTTTATGCAAGGAAAATAATAGGGTACTGATGTTATACTTTCAGCCAACTACTTTTGGGGGAAAACTGTACAAAATTTTTAGTCTCTACGACAGCTCGCCTTAGGGTATATAACCCTTTATAATGTCATTTTGGGGCCCTATTTAAACCCAAATATCCTGAAATATGGCACCCAAAATGATGAGATCTAAGGTTTCCTTTCTCTGAGACATAGTAGCGTGCCTTAGGTACTCTACATAAAATTGTAGCCTAATTTATTTCGACTTACAAACTTAAGATGGGAAAAGAATCTCTCTCTCTCTTTCTCTCTCAATCTCTCTGTCTCTACCTTTCTCTTTCTCTCTCTCTCTAACTTACAATATCACTGGTTATTTCACTTGACATCCCCTAAGTAACCTATAAAGATAAACCTCATCATTCAAAGGCTTGCAACACTCTAAGCCTCCTAAGCTAATGTTCACCTATGTGTTTCAAATATTTCTTCCTGTCTATCTGGGGTATTTCAATAAATTACATATAGTCTGTAGCTTAAAATCTTAATGAAAGATGTAGCTTAGACAGACCTTGGAAAACAAGGTGAAAATTTAATGAGATATAAATTAGTAACAGCTAAAGCTTTCCCTTAAAGAAAACATTATTGATTTTAAAGAACTTACTAATGAAAAAGAATGGCACTCATTCAGGCCTGAGGTACATCACAGATTCATTTATAAGAATAAATGAGGATGTGGATCCCAGGGAAGGGGCTTTGCATTCTGGCCGTGTCACTCCCCTGCAACTTCTTTTTGGGCCTATTAGGTTGGAGGGGTTTCTAGTTATTGTTTGGGCCCCATGATATCTGATGTCCCCTCTACACCACCTGTATCTTTTTACATACCTACATCCACTTCTCATACCACTAATATTAATGTATTCCACATTTGGATTTCTTTAAAATGCCTTCCTCTCATGAACATAATTTTATACTACAACCCCACATTAGCATTTGCTATCAAACATCTGATATTGCTCCTTTAATCCTTCAAAGCTTCCACCTAAGCATAAAAACTCTTCCATAAAGCCTTTAGAGTGTTAGCATTACAGATTCATTTGCACTTTGGGATAGTCTACTCCATGAGCATTGTATCAGCTGGGTATGCATTTGGCTTTGAGTAGTAACAGAAAATCCAAATTCAGTGGTTGAAACAAATGGGTGGTTTTTTGTTTGTTTGTTTGTTTGTTTCTCCCTCTCACATAACGAAAATGCCAGAGGTAAGCAGTTCAGGGCCAGGGACAGCTCCTTCACAATGTCATCAACATTCCAGGTTCATTATACCCTTACAGTTTATCCATGACGTTTGATTTTCATCCTTGTGCTTGTCATTTCCTGATCCCAGGATGGCTGCTCTACCTCCACCCTAACAGTGTCTGCATTCTAATCAAAAATGGAAGGAAAGCAGGAAGAGGTAGTTCCTAATCTCAGTCTATGTGCCAGTCAGCAGGAAATTATTACACAAACCACCATAGCTGCAAGTGAATCTGAGAAGGCAAGTTGCTGTCAACAACAAAATTGGGGTCCTTAAAAAGGTAAAGAGTAGAATGACTATTGAGGTTTCAGTGGCATTTTCTGCTACAATGTTCTTCAGTATGTTGTGTGACTACAATCTATCCCCTAATTAGGCTATAAACTCTGAGATCAAAGGTCATTAATTAAGTGTATTTCTTTTGTATCTTCTTCCTCCCATTGTCATACTTGAACCCTTTCATGCCTAATGGTAACTGAATGAACCAAGTAGGCAGCTCTGCCACATGTCCTCTTCTACCACATAGCTAGATGATATTTGTCTATGTCAATATGAGATTCATCTATAAAAAGAGAGAGCAAACAATAATTTCTCATTTTTAAACAGTTGGGGTAACATTAGTTGATGGTTTGAGGTTTTTTTTCTACCAAATAAATTCCAACCACTTACTTAGCTTTTGAGACCTTCCCCAACCTAGTTTATTTCTACCAATCTCTACTGCTTTACGTCCCACTTCTCCCTTCCATATTCCATTTCCTTTCTCAAACTGAACTATACACTGTTATGAATTTAATCTGAAAATGACTTATTTTGTGTAATATGCTCAAATGAACAACAAAGGAACAAACAAGCAATGACAACAACAAAAATCCCTGACACTTGAATTTGTCAGTGTATATACAGTGTCCTCTTAGCATATTCAATATCCAAATTCTTCTGTGTCTCCCATAAATCCTTTTCTGATTAGGTGAGATATTGTGAGTATTGGGAGAGGGCACAGGATGAAGTGTCATGCCCCTATAGCTCCTTTCTAGTCTTACCCTTCGGGTATAGTAAGGGTTCTTTTTAGCACCATAGGCAAAATTACACACCCAAAATTATCAGTATTAGCAAGAAAGAGTTTTATTTGTCTTTGTGCTACTCCAACATCAATAATCCAAAAGCATTTAACCTTATTTCTGTGGAAGTCTAAAAGAACAGGCAAGGATCCAGGAAGGATAATTTCACAGGCTTCCACCATATGGGCTACTAGCATGATGGAGCCAGGACTCTGGGGAGAGGGCAGAGGAGTGGAAAGGGGAAGAGGGAAAGTAGTACCAAGTGCTAATTAGAGTCTGACTTTCTATGGGTTACAAAGTCAAGAAATGATATATACCATCCTGTGGACTCTAAGAATATTCATATTTAGCTACAACTGAAAATGTATGACTTCTATAACAGAATGTACCTTTTTAGACATGGTGGAGTATTACATAGGGTTACTTAGGTTAAAAACCTGGCATGTACTAAGTTGCCACTCAATAAATGGTAGCTACCCTTCCAGTTCCCTAGCCCCAGAGGGGTTTTCCTCCTCTCACTTTTCATAGCACTTTGCCTATGCCCCTCTATTAGTGATTTCCATTTTTCTCTCTTTTTCTTTTTAACAGTTATCCCATTGGATTATAAATACCTCAAGGGCAGGTAGTGCCTAATTTAACCTCACAAACTCCACAAGATCTGCTAATAGTGCCTCAAAGATGGTAGTTGCTCCACTGTTGAATGAAAGAATGAAAACATAAACTAATGCTTTAATTCATCCAAAATAACAGTTGAACCATCTAAATGGATTTTCTTGCTGGTCAATGGAGGCATTAGGGAAGGGTGCAAGGGAAGACAACAGTAGTGTTCTCACTTGCTCACACATACAAAAAAAGGGTTTTGTGGTCACTCTGGCACTCATAGCTCTCTAAGGGCCTCCTATCACTTAAGGTGTCAAATAGTTATTCCTGCCCATTGCTTTAGAACAGTGCTTCCAATAGAATTTTCTGGGGTGGTAAAAATGTTCTGTATCTGTGCTTTCCAATATAGTAGTGGTTAGCCATATTGAGCGCTTGAAATGTAGCTAGTGTAACTAAGGAATTTACTTTTCAGTTGAATTGAATTTTCATTCATTTACATTTAAATAGACACATGTGGTTAGTGGCTATTGCACTGTACAGCACGACTCTAGAATATGTAGAAAGGCCCCTTCTTACAGGGCTGTCCGCTCTCACTACCTGCCTCAGGCCATCTTGCATTCCTCCCTCTCCATTCATCAAGGTTCTCCTCCTCTGTAAGTCTTCATTATCCCACTAGAAAGCACACAATGACTTGGATGGATACCACATTCCTAACTTGGTTTACTTGGCAGGGCAGGGGACAGCTCAGTGTGTGGGAGTGACTCTATCCACTATGAGTTTATATAGCTTTATCTCTGCCCAAGATCTCTCCATTCCCAGGCATAAGAAAACCCAGCAGAACATAGTAACCTGGCTCTACTGCCCTCTCACCCATATCCCTCTCATAAGTTAATTTAGAAGTTGATTTCTCCAGAAAATTTCCCTAACGAATCCTGCCCGTTCTCTATTCCTCCTCCTCTAATCTCTTGCTACTCTATTTTCATATGTAGTGTACACAGTGACACAAGGGGGAGGAGTTAGAAGAAAATAGGAGTTTGCTGTTGTCACAACCTACTTTCAACTAAAATATTGAGATAATACTGTAATTTTCTGACGATGGCTTCAGTTCTTCCAAATAACCTGAATACATGCACCATGAGCAAATTATGATGACACTCTTTTGAGTCAATTAGTGCATGTAAATAAACACTACACTTGAGCACAGCCTCCTTAGCGGTGTGTCTCACTATAGTCAATCAAATGCTCATTTATTTCATCGCATTTGTTGCACTGCCTGTAGCAGAGTGTGACAGAAAACACAGATCACATTTGCATGTGCCTCCGTGAATGATATTTACTGCACCCATTTACAACTGCCCAAAAAGGAGGGTTTAAGATAAACAGACAATAAAGGTCAACGTAAACAAAATCAGTACTAGAGAAAATCTAATATAAGCCTGGGCCTTATAACAGTTGTTGGCTGTAGAAAAATCTATACCACCTCCTGAAGTCAGCTGGATAAACGTGAATGAGCACTATCCTAACAAAATCTCCTTTCAATAAGAAAACGTTAACCTGGATGCATATTCAGGTGCAGTGAGTAATCATCTTGTTAACACTTGAATACATTCAATAATGCACAAAGTCACAAAACACTATCCTCCCTGATGCCCCTGGTTAGTCTTAATTCCACGCTTTATTTGACATACATGGAGCTGATTCCATTAAAGATGATGATACTGCCTTCTAGACCCACTGTGGCAATCTCTCTCCCAGGTCTCATTGTAATGGCAATCTTAAGAAAGTGCTAAAGTGTGGAGTTAGTTCCAAGTCCACAGCTTGAGTTTTTAGAACCTCTGCTTAAGGTTTCTCTAGAGTAGAACAGTAACTAGTAATTAACCCTAAACTCCTCCTGACACAGTGTGCAAAGGCAGTAGTCTTTGGGAGGATCTGGCCATCTGCATAGAATATCTTCTCGTGGAAGACTATGAAAGGTAAATATTTTCCAAGCTTCCTCTGAAATCCCTAAGCTAGAGCAGTAACACATTATCAACTTTTTGATATTTTAAGTTTATCAAATCATTTTTGAGCACTTGTGTGCCCATCACTATGCAGTTATTAAAGATTACAAATATGATTTAAGGTACAACTCATATCTCCAAAGACCTTAGAGTTTAGTTCTCCACTCTAGTTCTACTATCATGTAGTAGTAATGGCAAAAATATTTATTTAGCAATTATCTGTACTATTGCAAAATGAGTCTTTCCATGTAATGCAGTCTGCAAATGGATAATGAGATGCTTGGACGGCATAAAGATTTGCTTTTAAAATTCTACTTTTATTTTAATCTAGATAAACAACCAACTAGATTGGCATCTTGCTAGCCTTTGAAAGAAAGAAATGCAAAAACAGTAACATGTGTTTCTAGGAGAGTCCTACAAACACGCCAAATCATTTAAAGGCTGCTCTAAGTACTGAACCACCAGTCACCAAATCTAGCAGTTAAACTCATGAGACAAACTGAAATAAAAGCACCAGGTGGGGGCCTCCCTGGTGGCGCAGTGGTTGAGAGTCCGCCTGCCGATGCAGGGGATACGGGTTCGTGCCCCGGTCTGGGAGGATCCCATGTGCCGCGGAGCGGCTGGGCCCGTGAGCCATGGCCGCTGGGCCTGCGCATCCGGAGCCTGTGCTCCGCAACGGGAGAGGCCACAACAGTGAGAGGCCCGCATACCGCAAAAAGAAAAAAAAAAAAAAAAAAAAAAGCACCAGGTGGAGTCTCCTCATGCTAGTGTATCCCACAGGGTATGGCAAGGCATACTTATTAAATACATTAAATAGTAACGACCATTACCTGGAAATGTTTAATTTTGTTACCCAGGAGATGGCATAGGCAAATAGCACAAATAGTACCAAGCGGGGGGTCCACTTTTTAGCTCTGAATCCAAGTAAGATATGACTTCTCCAAAGTAGCACCCCTCATTTTTTCTGCCCCATGTTGGCCCCAACCAGCAGAACAATTCTGGTAGAGAGATTAGAGAGATAACAAACTCCTGTTGGAGAAGCAGGGATATAGCAATTTTACAGTAATTTCTGAAGTTATGGACTTAGAATGAACAGCCTTACAAGAAAATAAAAGGCAGAGATTAGACTCAGTGGAATACATACAAACATAGGGCACACACAAGATCCATACCTGGCCAGGACTAGCACTAGATTCTTTCTGAAAACTAAATGGAAGCTGACATTATAATTCACTGTAAAGTCTTGTAAAATGTATATAGTCCTCATTACAGAGTGTGGGGCCTCATAATTATCATTTCTTTATTTTATTGTCCATAAAATCTCCCCTGCCACTCCTCAGATTAAAAACCCTAGTAAATAGTATTAAGAACCTGACCTAGTGAAGCCTACTTGGCTATTAGAATCACAGTGTTGATACCAGAGTGGGGAAAACTAAGCAAGCAACTGCTCTTGAATAATCCTTTTTTTCCCCTTTTATGATGTTGGCCAGAGAATTTAGTGTTTAAGTTTTCCTGACAAACTGATTAACAGTTAACACAATACAGGAGGGTGGAAGCTCTGTCAACTTAAAAACCTCTGCTGGCTCTCCCTTGCCTATCAAATCAATTCTGATCTTAGTGTGGCTCATCTGCCTGTTGTACTGGCCTCATCTTTTGCCAAAGACACCTCCACCCGCCAGCTCATTTCAACACTTCCCACCACACTTTCTTAAAAATGAACTGACATGCTTTCAGCATATATTTTAATTATTTTAAACTATTTATTATTTTACTAGTGATAGAAAGAGGCTCAACAAAGCAAAATATCCTGCCTGAGGTCACCCACCCAGTAAGTGGCAGAGCTGTCATTCCAAAGCCACTCCTCCTTTCCTAAGCCCTCCCCTCCTGTGCCTTGGCTTACATCATTCCCTCTGCCAAAAGGGCTCTCAAACTCACCTGGCAGTGAGCACTTACTGACTCTTTAATGCCAGCTCAGTCTTCTCTTAGTACTTCTTCATGTCGACCCTGAGACATAACAAGCCACTGGTCCATTTGTGTACCCACGGCCCCTTGCCTACTTCTATTAGGGAAAGAGTAAAACCCTCTGTATTTATACCTCTGTTTACTCCATTGCCACATGGCTCTCGAAGGCAGGGCCCTCATGCCCTTGAATAATTCTGTCTATAAGCATACTAAGGAGAGGGACACTGTCCTATTCCTCACTGTATCTCTAGAACTTAGAGCAGTGTCAATCACATAATAGGCAATCAATAAGCATTTGCTGAATGAATGAATGTGCAACACATTACTCTGGTTCAATGACATGGAGTTGGGGGATGGAAGCCCATAGTATGGCTGTGTCTATGTGAAACTACTTTTGCTACAATCTTGATTTAATTGACCAGAAATTTCATTCAAACCATTGGCCAATTCCATCAGAAAAGAGGTTGAATTGGTTCACTAGATTGATCAGGTAATTAACTAATATGAGTGAATCAACTTTCGATTATTATTGCATCACAGGTAAATGTTTACAGTTAATAAAAGCTGTTGGTGGCATCAGAAATCATGCAAGTTGAAGAGGTCAATCAGAAAATGAAAATAAAATGCAGTCAGAGATTAGCAAGACAGTTTTACAAACACTAGGCAATAATATATCTCACAGAAAAGTGACAGAATGTCTCATTTTCTGATAAAAATACATTTAAAGGTCTTCCTGTGATGGTGGATTATAAATAAATATATCATTTGAAATTATTTGATCGTTGGTCCTGAGAGAAAATTTATATGAAAGACACTTGGGGTGTATACACACACACATATGCACATACTCCTATACACACACAGGTAGAATCCATTACATAAAATCCTAAAATTAAGAGCCCATAAAATGAGATGGCTATTTGTGTAAATATTGTTTCCACCATACTCAAAATATTAAAGTTGAATTGCCTTAAGTTCCAAGTACATTTAAATATTTGCTTATAACTTGCTATTTCACAATAGTTATGAGTAGGACGGAAAAGATACAATGCTAAACTGTTAGAAATCACAGTCTACTGAAGATCAATAAAAATAACATTAAATTTCTCTCCCAAATCATGAAAATCAGTGGGGAAACAAAATTTGATTCAGAGGTTTTATTTACACCCAATATTTCCAGTAATGTCTTTACTGGGCAAAATTAATTCTACCTCCACTTCAATATCTTAGTAGGTTTTTAGATAATTATAGATATCTTCAGATTTGTAAACTTTTGGATGTTTACAAGAAAAGAAGCAATAGTGGAGGGAGATCAGCTCGGTGCTTTGTGACCGCCTGGAGGGGTGGGATAGGGAGGGTGGGAGGGAGGGAGACGCAAGAGGGAAAGGATATGGGAATAGATGTATATGTATAACTGATTCACTTTGTTATAAAGCAGAAACTAATAAAAAAATAATAAAGTAAAAAAATGTATGCAGGAGATTTGAGCAGGGATTTCACAAAAGAGGAAAAAAAAATTATTGTGTTATTGGCAGAAATGAGCACATCGTTCCTGCAAGTTGTTTTGTAAACCTAGTTCCCTTGAACATTTTGAAGGCTAAATTTCTCCATTTAAACAGCCCAGCTTCTAAAAAAAAAAAAAAAAAAAAAAAAAGAAGCAATAGTGGTGATGCTGATGCTCGACTAGTGCCAGTGAACTAGGGAGAGCAATGTAATTTCATAGAAACATTTTTATTGAACAAACTTCAACTCCACAAGGAACTCTATACATATCACGCTTTTAGCTGATTAAAGTTTCCTATGTTCAGAGCAGCAGTTTTTACTCATTGCTTTTTCCCAGATTGATTTCAATTAAGTTTCACCTCTGAGAACCCAAGAAACATCAAATTGTGCTCTTCTACCCCTAATGAGTTTGATCAAAATGTCTTCTCTCTGCTATAATCAAAATACAGGGAATACAAGAAACAGCATGACCAGTTCTTAGTAAATATTCTGAGAGTTTAATTCTTTCTTTTACATATATGCCTAGTAAAAATTCTTTTCTAGGTTTCCTTGTGGGATAACTTTTTATGAGGGAAGTCATGGGTTTGGGAAAGGAGGAAGGGTAGGAAGCCAGCCAGGCACATCATCCTTTCTCCTTGGCCATCTTCCTGTTGCAGCTGGTTATTCCAAGGCTGGGCAGTCTGCAAAAATATCATGCTGGAATGGACAAATTCATGCTTGTGTTTTCTCCCTGAAACCTATTTTTTTAAAGAACCCTGAATTTTACATTGATTGTTATTATTATATGGACACTTACTGACTTTTAAATGCTGAAAATTATCTTAATTGAACCATTTTAAGAAGAGGAAACCTACCCACCATTTTCAATAAGGCATACAAAGGCTAATGACATTTGATAGCATTCTGGTTGGATTTCCAACTGTGATTTCCCTTTGATTAAAATAAATAAAGAAAGAAATGGTGGAGCACCAACTTTGTCACCTAAGCATTGTTAAATCTGACATTTGCAAAACATCTACGCTAATACGATATTTTCCCTTTTTTTCTTGGTACTTTGGTGTGATATGACAATGAACCAAGAGGACTTCCCTTGAAACTTTTGGTATTTCACCAATTGCCACCTGTACATCAGTTGCTTTCAAACTATTGTCATTTTCCTGCTTCCCTGTCATGAATTAAAGGAACAGACTGCATTAAAACTTCAGCATATTCCACATCCCCTAAACTGTGAGGAGGATAGACCATAGACTGCTTTAAAGAATTGAAAAGTCCTTTTAATAAAAAAATACTACTATGGCTATGGTGAAGCAAATTGCTTTTTAGCATGCTTACTTATTTGGGCTTTCCCCATTTCTGCCTGGAGATTAGAAATAACTTAGCAATGCATAAATATCCACTCATAAGCAACCATATGTCTCTTTCTGACTGTTGGCTTTCTTTTGCAAATAAAATTCCTGCAACACCACTAACGCTGCAAGTGAACTTTGAAAGACTACTTATTTTCCACGTGATACTCAAGAAATAAATACCTGCTCAATTTGAGGAAATATATTAGCATTTGATTGGAAGAACTAATTTATAGGCAAGATCAGCAAATTACGGTCCGTGGGCTAAATATGGACTGCTGTCTTTTTTTTTAATTTTGAATTTTATTTAATTTATTTTTTCATACAGCAGGTTCTTATTAGTTATCCATTTTATATATATTAGTGTATACATGTCAGTACCAATCTCCCAATTCATCACACCACCATCCCCTCCCCCCTGCCACTTTCCCCCGCTTGGTGTCCAAAAGTTTGTTCTCTACATCTGTGTCTCAATTTCTGCCCTGCAAACTGGTTAATCTGTACCATTTTTCTAGGTTCCACATATATGCGTTCATATACGATATTTGTTTTTCTCTTTCTGACTTCACTCTGAATGACAGCCTCTAGATTCATCCACATCTCTACAAATGACCCAATTTCGTCCATTTTTATGGATGAGTAATATTTCATTGAATACATGTACCACTTCTTCTTTATCCATTCATCTGTCGATGGGCATTTACATTGCTTCCATGACCCGGATATTGTAAGTACTGCTGCAATGAACATTGGGGTGCATGTGTCTTTTTGAATTATGGTTTTCTCTGGGTATGTGCCCAGTAGTGGGAATGCTCGGTGATATGATAATTCTATTTTTAGTTTTTAAGGAACCTCTATACTGTTCTCCATAGTGGCTGTATCAATTTACATTCCCACCAACAGTGCAAGAGGGTTCCCTTTTCTCCACACCCTCTCCAGCATTTGTTGTTTGTAGATTTTCTGATGATGCCCATTCTAACTGGTGTGAGGTGATACCTCATTGTAGTTCTGATTTGCTTGTCTCTGATGATTAGTGATGTTGAGCGGCTTTTCATGTGCTACTTGGCCATGTGTATATCCTCTTTGGAGAAATGTCTATTTAGGTCTTCTGCCCATTTTTGGACTCGGTTGTTTGTTTTTTTAATATTGAATTGCATGAGCTGTTTATATATTTTGGAGATTAATCCTTTGTCCGTTGATTCATTTGCAAATATTTTCTACCATTCTGAGGGTTGTCTTTTCATCTTGTTTGTAGTTTCCATTGCTTTGCAAAAGCTTTTAAGTTTCATTAGGTCCCATTTGTTTTATTTGTTTTTATTTCCATTACTCTAGGAGATGGATCAAAAAAGATCTTGCAGGGATTTGTGTCAAAGAGTGTTCTTCCTATGTTTTCCTCTAAGAGTTTTATAGTGTCCGGTCTTACATTTAGGTCCCTAATACATTTTGAGTTTTTTGTGTGTATAGTGTTAGGGATGGTTCTACTTTCATTCTTTTACATGTAGCTGTCCAGTTTTCCCAGCACCACTTATTGAAGAGACTGTCTTTTCTCCATTGTGTATCCCTGCCTCCTTTGTCATAGATTAGGTGACCATAGGTGTGTGGGTTTATCTCTGGGCTTTCTATCCTGTTCCATTGATCTATATTTCTGTTTTTGCACAAGTACTATATTGTCTTGATTACTGTATTTTTGTAGTATAGACTGAAGTCAGGAAGCCTGATTCCTCCAGCTCCGTTTTTTTTTTCCCTCAAGTCTGCTTTGGCTATTCGGGGTCTTTTGTGTCTCCATACAAATTTTAAGATTTTTTTGTTCTAGTTCTGTAAAAACTGCAATTGGTAATTTGATAGGGATTGCATTGAATCTGTAGATTGCTTTGGGTAGTATAGTCATTTTCACAATATTGATTCTTCCAATCCAAGAACATGGTATATCTCTCCATCTGTTGGTATCATCTTTAATTTCTTTCAGCAGTATCTTATAGTTTTCTGCATACAAGTCTTTTGTCTCCCTAGGTAGGTTTATTCCTAGATATTTTATTATTTTTGTTGCAATGGTAAATGGGAGTGTTTCCTTAATTTCCCTTTCAGATTTTTCATCATTAGTGTATAGGAATGCAAAAGATTTATGTGCATTAATTTTGTATCCTGCATCTTTACCAAATTCATTGATTAGCTCTAGTAGTTTTCTGGTGGCATCTTTAGGATTTTCTATGTATAGTATCATGTCATCTGCAAACAGTGACAGTTTTACTTCTTCTTTTCCAATTTGTATTCCTTTTATTTCTTTTTCTTCTCTGATTGCCATGGCTAGGACTTCCAAAACTGTGTTCAGTAATAGTGATGAGAGTTGACATCCTTGTCTTGTCCCAGATCTTAGAGGAAATGCTTTCAGTTTTTCACCATTGAGAATGATGTTTGCTGTGGGTTTGGCATATTTGGACTTTATTATATTGAGGTATGTTCCCTCTATGCCCACTTTCTGGAGAGTTTTTATCATAAATGGATGTTGAATTTTGTCAAAAGCTTTTTCTGCATCTATTGAGATGATCATATGATTCTTATCTTTCAATTTGTTAACACGGTGTATCACATTGATTGATTTGTGTATATTGAAGAGTCCTTGCATCCCTGGGATAAATCCCACTTGATCATGGTGTATGATCATTTTAGTGTGTTGTTGGATTCTGTTTGCTAGTATTTTATTGAGGATTTTTGCATCTATATTCATCAGTGATATTGGTCTGTAATTTCGTATTTTTTTTTTTGTAGTATCTTTGTCTGGTTTTGGTATCTGTGTGATGTTGGCCTCATAGAATGAGTTTGGGAATGTTCCTTCCTCTGCAATATTTTTGGAAGTGTTTGAGAAGGACGGGTGTTAGCTCTTCTCTAAATGTTTGATAGAATTCACCTGTGAAGCCATCTGGTCCTGGACTTTTGTTGGTTTGAAGATTTTTAATCACAGTTTCAATTTCATTACTTGTGATTGGTCTCTTCATATTTTCTATTTCTTCCTGGTTCAGTCTTGGAAGGTTATACCTTCCTAAGAATTTGTCCATTTCTTCCAGGTTGTCCATTTTATTGGCATAGAGTTGCTTGTAGTAGTCTCTTAGGAAGCTTTGTATTTCTGTGGTGTCCATTGTAACTTCTCCTTTTTCATTTCTAATTTTATTGATTTGAGTCCTCTTCCTCTTTTTCTTGATGAGTCTGGCTAATGGTTTATCAATTTTGTTTATCTTCTCAAAGAACCAGCTTTTAGTTTTATTGATCTTTGCTATTGTTTTCTTTTTTTCTAATTCATTTATTTCTGCTCTGATCTTTATGATTTCTTTCTTTCTACTAACTTTGCATTTTGTTTGTTCTTCTTTCTCGAGTTCCTTTAGTTGTAAGGTTAGATTGTTTATTTGAGGTGTTTGTTGTTTCTTGAGGTAGGCTTGTATTGCTCTAAACTTCCCACTTAGAACTGTTTTTTCTGCATCCCATAGGTTTTGGATTGTTATGTTTTCTTTCTCATTTGTCTCTAGGTATTTTTTGATTTCCTCTTTGATTTCTTCGGTGATCTCTTGGTTATTTAGTAACACATTTTTTAGCCTCCACGTATTTGTCTTTTTTACGTTTTTTTCCCCCTGTAATTGATTTTTAATCTCATAGTGTTGTGGTCATAAAAGATGCTTGATATGATTTCAATTTTCCTAAATGTACTGAGGCTTGATATTTGACCCAAGATATGATCTGTCCTGGAGAATGTTCTGTGTACACTTGAGAAGAAAGTGTAATCTGCTGTTTTTGAATGGAATGTCCTATAATTTTCAGTTAAATCTATCTGGTGTATTGTGCCATTTAAAGCTTGTGTTTCCTTCTTAATTTTCTGTTTGGATGATCTGTTCATGGGTGTAAGTGAGCTGTTAAAATCCCCCACTATTATTGTGTTACACTCGATTTCCGCCTTTTTTTTTTTTTTTTTTTTTTTGCAATACGTGGGCCTCTCACTGCTGTGGCCTCTCCCGCCACGGAGCACAGGCTCCGGACGTGCAGGCCCAGCAGCCATGGCCCACAGGCCCAGCCGCTCCGCGGCATGTGGGATCCTCCCAGACCGGGGCACGAACCTGCGTCCCCTGCATTGGCAGGCAGACTCTCAACCACTGCGCCACCAAGGAAGCCCTCGATTTCCGCTTTTACAGCTGTTAGCAGTTGCCTTATGTATTGAGGTGCTCCTATGTTGGATGCGTATATATTTATAATTGTTATATCTTCTTCTTGGATTGGTCCCTTGATCCTTATGTAGTGTCCTTCCTTGTCTCTTGTGATATTCTTTCTTTTAAAGTCTATTTTATCTGATATGAGTATTGCTACTCCAGCTTTCTTTTGATTTCCATTTGCATGGAATATCTTTTTCCATCCCCTCACTTTCAGTGTGAATGTATCCCTAGGTCTGAAGTGGGTCTCTTTTAGACAGCATCGATATGGGTCTTGTTTTTATATCCATTCAGTGAGCCTGTGTCTTTTGGTTGGAGCCTTTAATCCATTCATAGTTAAGGTAATTATTGAGGTGCATTTTCCTATGACCATTTTCTTAATTGTTTTGGGTTTGTTTTTGTAGGTCCTTTTCTTCTCTTGTGTTTCCCACTTAGAGAAGTTCTTTAGCATTTGTTGTAGAGCTGGTTTGGTGGTGCTGAATTCCCTTAGCTTTTGCTTGTCTGTAAAGCTTTTGATTTCTCCATCTAATGTGAATGAGATCCTTGCCTGGTAGAGTAATCTTGGTTGTAGGTTCTTCCCTTTCATCACTTCAGGTATATCATGCCACTCCCTTCTGGCTTGTAGAGTCTATGCTGAGAAATCAGCTGTTAAACTTATGGGAGTTCCCTTGTATGTTATTTGTCATTTTTCCCTTGCTGGTTTCTATAATTTTTCTTTGTCTTTAATTTTTGCCAATTTGATTACTATGTGCCTCAGTGTGTTTCTCCTTGGGTTTATTCTGTATGGGACTCTCTGCACTTTCTGGACTTAGGTGGCTGTTTCCTTTCCCATGTTAGGGAAATTTTCAACTATAATCACTTCAAATATTTTCTCAGATCCTTTCTCTCTTCTCCTTCTGGGACCCCTATAATGTGAATGTTGTTGTGTTTAATGTTGTCCCAGAAGTCTCTTAGGCTGTCTTCATTTCTTTTCATCCTTTTTTCTTTATTCTGTTCCGCAGCAGCGAATTCCACCATTCTGTCTTCCAGGTCACTTATCCGTTCTTCTGCCTCAGTTATTCTGCTATTGATTCCTTCAAGTGTATTTTTCATTTCAGTTATTATATTGTTTATCTCTGTTTTTTCTTTAATTCTTCTAGATCTTTGTTAAACATTTCTTGCATCTTCTCGATCTTTGCCTCCATTCTTTTTCCGAGGTCCTGGATCATCTTCACTACCATTATTCTGATTTCTTTTTCTGGAAGGTTGCCTATCTCCACTTCATTTAGTTGTTTTTCTGGGGTTTTATCTTGTTCCTTCATCTGTTACAAAATCCTCTGCCTTTTCATTTTGTCTTTCTTTCTGTGAACCTGGTTTTTGTTCCACAGGCTGCAGGATTGTAGTTCTTCTTGCTTCTGCTGTCTGCCCTCTGTTGGATGAGGCTATCTAAGAGGCTTGTGCAAGGTTCCTGATGGGAGGGACTGGTGGTGGGTAGATCTGGCTCTTCCTCTGGTGGGCAGAACTCAGTAAAACTTTAATCCACTTGTCTACCGATGGGTGGGGCTGGGTTCCCTCCCTGTTGGTTTTTTTGGCCTGAGGTGACCCAACACTGGAGCCTACCCGAGCCCTTTGGTTGGGCTAATGGTGGACTCTGGGAGGGCTCAAACCAAGGAGTACTTCCTAGAACTTCTGCTGCCAGTGTCCTTATCCTCACAGTGAGACACAGCCACCCCCTGCCTCTGCAGGAGATCCTCCAACACCAGCAGGCAGGTCTGGTTTTGTCTCCCATGGGGTCACTGCTCCCTCCCCTGGGTCCTGACATGCAAACCACCCTGTGTGTGCTCTCCAGGAGTGGAGTCTCTGCTTCCCCCAGTCCTGTCGAAGTCCTGCACTCAAATCCCGCTACACTTCAAAGTCTGATTCTCTACGCTGTCTTCCTTGCATTGCCAGACCCTCACGTTGGGAAGCCTGATGTGGGGCTCAGAACCCTCATTCCAGTTGGTGGACTTCTGTGGTATAAGTATTTTCCAGTTTATGAGTCACCCACCCAGCAGTTATGGTATTTGATTTTATTGTGATTGCACCCCTCCTGCTGTCTCACTGTAGTTTCTCTTTTGTCTTTGGACATGGGGTATCCCTTTTGGTGAGTTCAAGTGTCTTCCTGTTGATGAGTGTTGAGCAGTTAGTTGTGATTCCTGTGCTCTTCCAAGAGGGAGTGGCCTGCTACCTTTTTGTTGTAATGGTTTATGAGCTAAGAATGGTTTTATAGTTTAATTTAAAATGGTCTTAAAATCAAAAGAATAATAATACTTCACAAAAATTCAAGATACTTTGTCCATAGCCATGGTCACTTTATATATGCACGTGCGCGCACACACACACACACACACACACACACAATATATATTACTGTTTCCGTGTTACAATAGCAGTTGAGTAGTTGTGATGAGATGATATGGCCCACAAAGCTAAAATGTTTACTACCTGGCCCTTTACAGAATAAAGGTTTCCTTAACCTGGTCTAGAGTCATATTTAATTAGGGCAAAACAGTTATAAGTGTCGACCTCTTTCTCCTTAAATAAAGCAGTAAAAATACAGCTCTCAAACACTCAGGCCAAGATAGAATTGAGGATACTTTTCATAAACAAAAATTTCAATATGGAAAAATAAAACTCTAAACAAAATAACATTTGAGTTCCAGCTCTGCCACTAATTCCCTGTGTGAATTTAGTCACACTATCTTCCCTTTCTTGCCTTTCTTTACATATCATTAGAACTAAAAGTTTAAATAAAATTATCTCTCTGGTCCTTTTCAGATCTCAGAATCTAAGATTTTCTTCTCTTTTTAAGTTTCTTAGTTACATAAAAGAGATAATTCACTTTACTAAAGAACTCACTACTGGGTTTCTCTATTTAGTAAGCTCTTCCTTCTTTAAGTACTTTAGTATTTGTGTAAGTGGTCATTCCTTACCAAGTACTTGACTGATAAACAATGTTGAAGTGAATGCTATTAGAGATCTGTAAGAAATAAATAACGGCAGCACCTGAAATTATCATGAAAGTCAATATGAAAAAGGAATTCAAGTAACAGAAATTAGAATTGCAGGGGAGTTTTCTGATATATATCTATCATATAACATATTATTCAACTAAAATTAATTCCATGTTTATGCTAAACTCACATTCTATCTTGGTCCACTGACTAAAGCATGTAGTAGTGTAGATCTTTGGACCAGCAACATGAGTATCCCCTGGGAGCTTGTTAGTAATGCAGAAAGTCAGACCCTACCCCAGACCTTCTGAGTCAGCATCTGCACTTTAAGGAGATCCCCAGGTGATTCGTATGCATAGTAAAGTTTGAGAAGCATTGGTGTAAGACAGTACTTCTCAAACCCTGGGTTGTGATACCTCAGAATCACTTGGGGGTGCTAAGTGTGCATATTGCTCAGCCCTGACTCTAGACCTATTGAATCTGAATCTCTTAGATGAGATCTGAAAATCAGTCTCTTTTAAAGCACTCCAGGTGATTATTATGCATAATAACATTTGAGAAGTACTGGAATAGTGGTTAAGAATGTGAGTTTTTTTTTAGTGGAACATTTCTATTTTTCTCACTTAATAGCTCTGTAATATCATGTTACTTAGCCAATGTGATTCTCAATTTAGTCTTCTATAAAATAGGGATAACAAAAATACCTACCTTACAGGTTTTTGTGAAGATTTAACTAGAGAGTGAATGAGTCTGGCATACAGTAAGCACTCAATACATATTAGCTATTATTATCAGAATTATCATAATTGGGACTTCCCTGGTGGTCCAGTGGTTAAGATGCCATGGTTTCAATGCAGGGGATGAAGGTTTGAACCCCTGTGGGGAACTAAGATCACACATGCTGCGTGGCCAAGAAAAAGAATAAAAAGAATTATCATCATTGCCACCACTACCACTACTACCATGAGGAGTGGTGAAAGGTTAAGCTGAATATGTAGGTGCCCTATTTCCATACAAATCAACTTGTTCTTTAATCTGCACATACTGGAGAGCCATTGAAGGCTTTTAAGCAGAGGCATTACCGAAGCTTTGATGAACTTGGTTTTGGAGGATGGTGAGGGAGTCTAGACCAAAAATGGTCAAGAAGGATCACTTAGTTCTCAATAAGCTTGTGGTGTTCAGTTGCATACTGAGAACTCTACTCCTAGCCATCCTCAGTATGTAGGCTAGATAGTAATTGATGTGGGGCCGAGATATACCTCTTCAGCAATCCCTGAGTTACCAGAGATTTGGAATGGCCCTAGATCTAGAACTCCTGAGGTCTTTCTATTCTGTCAATAAATCAGTCACACTGGCTAAGAGTCAACAGAGGGATGAAGATAAAAATCAAAATTCCAAGAGGAAGCCATAACTTAATGGAGACCAAAAAAATGCACAGAACTAAGCATCATCACAGAAGAGATATAAATGAATTAAATGTCTGGCAGAAATAACAGTACAAAGAAAACTTAAAGGCTCTGAGATTCTTCTATCCTTTCCTTGTCTAGAGTCAGAGCTCTAAAACTTCTACTCCACTATTGTTAAATTATCAGCTGACACTCTTGCTCTGTGAACACGCTTGTTTTGTTTTTTTTACTGTGGCTGATATTAGACAAGTTCCACGTATGTCCTTAAGGAGCTTACAATTCATTTAAAAAACTAAGGCTGAAATACAAGAAATCACTAGAGGGCAATGGAAGACAGACTAGAAGCAAGTGCTAGAAGAGGTGGCTTAGTCAGGGAAATAGCAGGAAGAGACATGAGACTTGGAAAATATATAGAATCTGGAGTAGAAGTAAAAAGAGGGTGAGTCAGCAACATTATAAAATGTATGGAGTCAGGAAAACACTATAGGAATGGTTGAACAAGTTATGATACACTCACACCTTACAACACTACAAAGTAATTTTAAAAATAATGAGTTAGGGGCTTCCCTGGTGGCGCAGTGGTTGAGAGTCTGCCTGCCGATGCGGGGGACACGGGTTCGTGCCCCGGTCTGGGAGGACCGCGGAGCGGTTGGGCCCATGAGCCATGGCCGCTGAGCCTGCGCGTCCGGAGCCTGTGCTCCGAAACGGGAGAGGCCACAGAAGTGAGAGGCCCGCGTACCGAAAAATAATAATAATAATAATGAGTTAGACTTACCAGCTAACTTAGAGGGATCTCCAAGATGTACCATTCAATGAGAAGGCAGAATATATAGCATAATCTCACTTGTGTAAAACCAACAAAATCTCTTATGTGTGCGCTTATGTATAGAAAGTTACATATGGATATACACCAGCTTGTGAAAATTGGTTTGAGGATAGTGGTAGGTAGTTGGCTCCGACAGGAGAGGGTAGTAAAGGGTAATAGGGAGGGGAAAGAGTAAGTAAAAGACATCACACAGTCCAATTTTTGAGCAAGTGATTTAAAAAAACAAAATCCAGAAACTAAGAGTGAGCAATAGAAGATATTTCGCTAAGGTATTTCTTGAAACAAAAAGCTAAAACCTGGTTGGAAGAAATCCAGGGACACAAAAAGGAGGAAGAATTCTGTTAGATCCTTTTCTTAGCCACTGCCGTATAAGTTCCTTAAGCAGAAGAAATCGGAAGTAGAGAGTAGACTGTTGGATATTATTTTAATTTAGTTGCATACAAGTATACACAACAACTCACAAAGTATTTGCATCTCTCTCTCTCTCTCTCTCTCTCTCTCTATATATATATATATATACACACATATATATATGTATATATATATATATATAATAAAATTCCCCCTTTCTCTAAAGGGAATGAAGTCTAGGAGATTAGACTGAATATGTATGTAAGCAATGCACTCTGGAAGTTGACTGTTTTCTATTTGCAGTTGTTGATTACTTGTTTAAAATTCTCAATAAAAAATTTGTTTTTGTTTATTTTTCCAGAATGAAACTTTTTAGTTTGAGCTGTCCTTGTGGTATTCTCATGACTTAAAAGTTAACACAGCTATTAAGGCACCAAAGAATGTCCTTTATATAAGAACTATTTAGCTTGATACAACTTATTTAGCAAGGCTCAAATTTGTTATAAATCTTGAAGGGATTATTTTGGTGGCTTTTTTCCAATCTTTTGTAAAATGACTTCTAAAAGGGGTCACATAAAGAATTATATCATGGTTTCCAAAGAACCAGCTGTCAGACTTTGGACAAGTCACTCTTCTCCTCTAAGTGTATCATTTTTCTTAGTCTAATTTGGCCTGAAGCTCAAAATATATTAGTTTCTTCCAATTTTAAAAATCTATTGTCCTAAAAAAATCACCACATACAACTTACACTCATGCTCAAACTAAGGTACTAAGAGCCCTCAGTCACATAACTTATTCAGGATAAAATGCACACAGCTACACATAAAATAAGAAAAATCCATGATAAACATATTGAACAAATATTTGGTTGATAGTTGTTGGGGGGAAGTAGTTTGCAATACAGTTCTTCCTTTGTTGGAATGAAAAAATCTATCTCCCAGGCTGTCAGTCTTTCAAATATTGAAAGTATTGCTTGGGAAAAATGTTATTGGTTTCTAACTGCTTTATAACTTCACTGATTACCCTGTCCTTATCTGAGATCTACTCAAATGCATCTAGCATTACATTCCTTTCCTTGCTTGATCTCTGGGGAGTTGCTATAGCATACATGTAAAAATGGGAGGAAAATCACCATACTCAAATTTTCAGAAATAAAAAAGGAGGCAAAGATGAAGCTTTAGCTAATGTTCATAGCTTTTTGCTATACTGTAATTAATTTTCAACTCTCAACAACATTTCTGGGCAAAATATCAAAGGTCATAGAGGGGAGGCTTATGCTCATTATTATATATGGTGATGCCCTTCTGGCAGAACCTTACAGAAATACCTGATCAACTTGGGAAGAATACCGAGTCTCTGGTATTCTGCCTTGTTGTGTTTGTTAATAAGAAAATATTATGCTGGCATTCAGAGAAAATTAATACACTTGACACCTATGTCACGACATAAGCCTTCCCTGCCTAGTCATCTGTAATGAGAACTAAGATGAAAAGAATAGTTTCCACATTAAAATTTCTGGCCCATTTCAGAGGCATATTAATTCACTTTGATGCACCTGCTACACTCAACTCCAGCCAGTAAGAATAACACTTTCACCTCTTTAACAAATGGCTAGATAGGGAGCTTATTTAATCCTTAGCCAAAAAAAAAAAAAAAGTCATCACAATAAAACAGCATTGATACCACTAGCTTGGAGCTTGTAAAATTTCTGAAAGGAAGCTTGATGAAGTTTGCTTTTCAATATATGCAGGGAGGAAAAAGGAACACACTAAACAAATGAATGGTGGTCATAAGCTTACATAGAGAACATCTAATGTCAACTATCTAGTGTCAACTATGTAGGAATGTTCACCAGCATGATTCCATGTCTATATTCTCATGATCAATGAATCTTGAGAACTGATTCCCTGTGGAGAGGGGACAGATCAGGGAGAAAATTGTGGATATAATCTCTATTCTCCAAATGACTTCTTACAGCTTATTCCTTGCTTAAAATTTCCCAGACACGAGCTAGTAGAGATTAGTGTAGAGTTACATATTAGGTCAATAGGTAAGTCTGTCAGCTCCACTTGATGTCATCAAATAAATGAAGCATTTACATGCGGAAAATAAAGTAAACTTATGTTGTGTGGCTACAGAGGCTTAACTAGGACCAAATACAGAATAATTACAGGGAGGCAGAATTTGAGTCAATATTAGTGAAGGACTTTTCAACAGTGGAATACACTGCCTTTAAAAATAACATGTTTGCAGTCATTGCAGTGGATATTGTCAAAAGATTTCCTATACTGGGTGGGAGCTTGAACTAAATAGTTTCTAAGGTCCTTCTAATTCTGAAATTGTATTTTGTAGGACTATATTTAACTATTTGAAAGAAATAATTTTAAGTACCTTGTAAATACCTACTGAGAAAAAAAAGTAATAAATTACTATTACCTACTTCTTAAATACAATGGAACATCTATTTGGAAACAGTTTTTCTTAGCCTAGTTGGAATTTCTGTGCTTGAGTGAAATAAAATTGAATTCCTTCAAAAATGTTTTGTTATTTTGTCTGGCCTTCCTCCCATGGGATACCTGTCACTATAATCACAATTCAGCCAGAATTAGTGAAGAGTTAGCACATGACTTTGAGAAAAATGGATGAGCGTTGAAGAAGCTTGCAGGATTAGAAAGATTAAATGAATTTTTAAAACATTAAGCTTTATTTTCCAAATTAGCAAGATTGGTGCCTTATTATACATTCCACACACAGTTTTTGAGCAACTTCTGTCTGCCAGGTACTGTGCTAAACTCTGGGAATAGGCAAAGGAAAACAAAACAGAGACAACCCCTTCCCTCTTGGAATAACATTAAACACTATAACTTTAGTGAGGAAATTTATTCATATTTAACAAACAGTATCCACTATTCTAAATGTTTGGACATCAATGACAAGCAGTTGTAAGAGAAAGTAACACAACCTCTATGTCATTGGAACAAAGAATATCAAGACTGTCCTTTGGCAAACATATGGCTGTTTAAGGTGTGAGGTGCATAAAAAATTATTCTTTAAGTAAAAATAAGTGAATAAATAAATAAAGCAAGATAATACATTTAGGAGTCATAAAAACATACTCCGAACATTTTATTCAAAATGTACACACTTGTCACTATAACTAACTTAATGAAAAATCAAGTCTTTCAAAGTAGGTGAGAAAATTCAAAGAGAAATTCAAAGAGGGAAAAAAATAGAAATAGACACACTGTTCAATAATGTTAAAATATGATTATGTAAATGAGCCTATAAGTAGGCATACATAATGTTTACTTCAAATAAATAAGTTTGTGACTCATATCATCTTGACACTGAGACCTTGTAATCTGAGGTCTATGGATGGGCTTCACAAGTCTATAAATCCCCTGAAAATGTACGTAAAACTGTGTGTATATGTGCATTTTTCTTCTGTGGAAAGATTTCACAATTTTCTCCAGATTCTCAAAAATGACCTGGTCTACTCCCTTCCCACCCCCATCCACTGCAAAGTTTAAAAATCACTGTTTTAAAAGTAGCATGGTGAGAGACCCCCAGAAAGGCAAGATGGGCTATTGGCAGCATAAAGGCTTTTTAGTACAGGGAGGAATAATGACTAGTTAAGCACTTTAACAAAGTGCCCGGGCTGTTATGAGACAATTTGCAAATGATGGGAAGTCAAGGTTGTGCCTTAAAAAAGCTTGAAATTGTCCTGACGATGCCACATTTAGATACATGATTAATAGGAGTGAAGTTGATGAGAATTTTCTGCCTCCACAAAGAAACTATAAATGATTATAGCACTGAACTAAGCCAGGTTTGAGGTTACTCATCTCTAAATCATCTTGGGAGAGGCCCAGGAACAGATATGTTGATTAGTTATGGAGGGTCTTTGTTTAAAAGCCTGTAGGTTTTGAAGGACTGTAGAGAGGGATAAAATGAGAACTTTGATAAATGTAGCCCTACCTCAAGGTCACACAAGGAAAGAGAAATATTAGTTCACTTGCATTCCAGAATGCATAGCTTTAGCTTTGAATATTTAAATATGTATTTAATAATCCCCTTCCACATTACCACAACTATCAACACTCACAAAGAAATCTCTTTCAGTACTCTCTTTGTTCTGAAAGGTCTGGCAGTATCCATGGTTCTAATTCACCAACTAAATCTCAGATAATGTATCTACCAATTATTCCCATGCATCACTGATCAAACAGAAAGGGGATATGGTTGATCCATTCTTCTTTCCAGTAGTGGGAAATATGTACTCCTGCTTGTGATTTGTTCCTTGCATTTGTATGATGACTTGTTGGGGTAAGAGTTTGGGATAGATCTAAGCTAACTGGTTCGAAGACTGAATCTTGAACTATGAGGCCATCCTAAGATGGGGCTCCCACCAACTAACCTAAGCTACTTGGAGATTGTCCCAATATTAAAACAAATCCTTAAATATGATCACAAAAATAAAATTTTCCTGACCACATCCCCTCATCTTTATTTCTCTGGCTCAGACTCTCATTTTAATTTTTATCTTTTTTTAGAGATCACTGTTTTTCTCCACCAGGATATAAGTACCTTAGGTTTGTAGCAACATGGATGGACCTAGAGATTATCATACTAAATGAAGTAAGTCAGAAAGAGAAAGACAACTATCATATAATATTGCTTATATGTGGAATCTAAAAAAAGAAAAGACACAAATGAACTTATTTACAAAACAGAAACAGACTCACAGACATATAAAACAAACTTATGGTTACCAAAGGGGAAAGGGGGGAGGAATAAATTAGGAGTCTGGGGTTTAATATACACACTACTATATATAAAATAGATAACCAACAAGGGCCTACTGTATAGCACCGGGAACTATGCTCAATATATTATAATAACCTACAATGGAAAAGAATCTAAAAAGGAATATATATATATATATATATATATATATATATGTGTGTGTGTGTGTGTGTGTGTATATGTATAACTAAATCACTTTGTTGTACAACCAAAACTAACACAACATTGTAAATCAACTATATTTCAATAAAAAATTTACAAATAAATAAATTCTATTTAAAAAAAAAACATACTTTAGGTGAAGGTGTCTTAGCAGAATCTAATCCTGTATTCTTCCCACTGCACCACAATCAAGTACTATATGGACTTGGGCAAAACAAAAGGAAATTTTTCAAAGCAAATGGCTAACATGTACATTATTTCATTGAAATGAGTATATGTGTTTCATTGCATTTTTGCTTATCAACATGCTCTTTGGAATCTCAGGAAAGCATCATAAATATTTGTCTTTGAACCAACATCCAAATGCTAGACTAATTAACAGGTCCTGAGCACTGTACAGAAGAGATAACAGGTTTATTTGCTTATTGTCTGCCTTCCCCCCACTGGAATATTTGCTTTATTAGAATACAAACTTCATTTTGTTCACTAACACAGCCCCTGGAACTAAGACAATGGTGGAATGTATTAGATGGTCAACAAAAGTTTCCCCACTGCATAAATGGATGAATATGATTCTTACCTCTTGTAGATACACTCAAATACATTCTGTTAGGAAATTCAATTTGAATTTTTACTTATAAATAAGATCCTGTGTACAAACGATTTTCACATTAGCAAATTAAGCTCTCTTATTTGATTCAGAAACGGCTATGTCAAGGTCATGCTTCCCCAGAGAGCAATGGGCATTTGCCTGATTATCATCCTCTTTAAACCCTCCAGCCTCTCATGTGAGTTAGTCTGACTCACTCCGTGGATACTGCTTGTCTCTTGTTGTGGTTCAAATTTTATTTAAGGCGTTTTAAAACTGGTGTATATTTTAAACCTTGGGTTTCCAAGCACTCTCCATTACATCACATGAGTGTAATTTCTTTCTTCCTTTTTTATCTTCCAAACCCAAAAAGGAGACATTTAACAACACCCTCCAAGAAGTTCGGAGTTTAACTAGAGCAGACCCTCTTGTTAGAATTTGTACTGTTTGTTCAGAACAGGACAAAACCATAATCTTCTAAAGTTCACCCTGGTTTCAAGGGTTACCAATTTTTCCCTTGTGGAGTTCTAATAACAGAAGTACATATGCTGTTGAAACAGAGACACTCCAAAGACCAGAAATTAAATAGACTATCACAAGATAACCTGGATACAAACAGATGGACAAATGCTGGATCTTTAGCTGCATCATTTGGTGGGGTTTCCTTTAGCCAATTTGAATGTCTCTGAGGCTGAGAGCCTTTATACTTGACACATCTGTGTTCCAGATCCCCTGCCTTTAAAATGACTTTCCTGAGTATTATTGGAAACAACAACATTAAGATAATGGCAAGAATGACAATAAGGCATGCACAAGGGAAGTAAAATAAATGAATCAATTAGTATTATAAATATCGGTTCCTCATTCACGTCTTTCTTGTCAATTACATACATGCAACATCTTGAGGCTCCAAGTATGAACCATTTTGCTTTGATGAGATAACAAAAACTAGAAAGCAAAAAAACATGGGTGCTTCTATTTTGCTATTTTTATCACTGTCTCTATTTAATGCCACTTAAATTTATAGAACAACACGAAATTTTTAAAAACTCTCCAATATAATCTACTGCTTGTAAAAACTGAAAACAATATTCAGAAAATAAAATAGTGGTTTAAAAAACTCATTTAATAGAAAAGCAGATGCTCCGTTTTACTTGATTTAATGGAAAACCACTCAGAGCCCAGTATAAATGAAGACAAAATGTGCATAACTAACAGCTCTATTAAAATGGGCAGTAACAGAATGTATCATTTTGAGGTCAGTTGTCATTCTGTTTGAATGGGTCCCTTAACAGATCACAGAGCAGATGGAAAAGGCCGGTATGACATGACTCTCTGACTTAATTATAGCATTACCAAGACAGCATATGGACTTTGTATGTACTAGATAATTTTTATTCAGTGAGTTTATTTGCACATAAATTCCGTGATGTGCCTCATTTGGTTTTACATTACCTTCAATATTTATATTTCACTTTAATTGAATCATTTTTATCTATGGATTAATAGGTCAGGCTGTTCTACCAATTACAGTTGATGCTTGTTGAAGCCCATATAAAAAAGGTATAGAATTTGGATTTATGTCTTATTCAATATTCCTCAATTTAGAACACTATTACTGCTCTGCACACAGCTGTCATTCCTGCAATTAGGGGGGAAGGGTCTTAATGCACCAGGTATTTGACACCTTCTAAGGTACGGGGGAGAGCAGCCATCTTTTGCTTTCAATAAGCTGATTGGTCTGCCAGATGGTAAAATGCACAGCAGGACGAAAATACACTGAAGAGAACTCAATCAGTTTTGTGGGAAACACATCACCCTACAACCCATCCCAAAGTCAAATCCGTGGGAGCTACTGATCTAATTTATTACAAAAAGGAGTTGGAGAGCTCCGAGATTTTACTGCAAATCTGTCACACACAACTCTGCATGGACACGGTATGCATCGCTGGAAAATAATTTAAAACTTCTGCAGACATAGGGGAGTATAGTCTAAGTGTTAAATTTAGGTGACAGCACAGATAAAACAGGAGATGAAATACTGCCCAAAGAAACCAGCCCTTGACTTGGTCAAAGCCAGAATTTAGATCCACAATCCACAATATATCAGCAGCTGTAATTTAACTGGATTCCCAGAAGAGCAATAAAATGGTAGCTCAGGAAGAGGGCAGTAACATCACATACACAACCTTCGGCTTCCACTCCAAAGTGCTGGATTTTACTCTTGGTCTCTGCTAAAAGGCATATTTAATTTGAACTCAGATAAATATTAAGGCAAAGAGACAAATGGGTAATGCTCTGATCACGAATATTTAAAAGCTATTTCATTTACCTGAAAGCTCTGGAATAACTCAAATGAGAGAGAATATTTATTCACTTTCATCCTCATAGACATAAATATTTCTTGAGGTTCTAATCCTTTTCTCCCTCTATATGAATGTGGGAGGAATATATAGATTATGTTATTATTATTAACAATTTATAGATTTATTTATGTTATTATTATTAACAATTTATAGATTATGTTATTATTATTAACAATTTTTCTGCCAGTAAAAACTGGGATAATAATAATATCTACTTTACAGGGTGGTTGTGAAGATTAAATAACAGCATATGTAATATGCTTGACAAAAGCTCTGTAAATGTAGATTTTAATTACTGTAGTAATTTAATGACTATAGTCATCATTATCATCATTGTTACAATAATGTCTGTTTCTGACACATCAGTCAATTTTTCTGCAGTATCCAACTAACTCTTTTAGCTTAAACTGCATTGTTCACAGCTATACATTCTTTTTCTAAGCCTTTTCCCCCCAACACTGCTTAGGTGGACACACACGCTGGGAGTGAGTTGATTCATTGACCAAAAAAGCCAATCCAATTCTCTTAAGAATTTGAACGAAGAGAAACAAGACTAAATACGTCAGAAGTTATAGGTCAGAAGTTATTGGGCACCAGAAGTGTAAGGTCCAAAACATTTGAGACCAGAATAGGTAAAGCCCCAGGTGAGCTGGAGATATGGGAAAGTAGAAATTAAGAATCAGACTGGTGAAAGCCATTCTGCAAAAGGCAGGATGAAGCAGCAATGTTGAAAGAAGCAGAGATGACAGATTGTGTGGCTACAGAGAATGAGAATGGACAGATGAGCTGCCTGACAATTTCCAATTCTCTGTGAGAATGGGTTCCATGAGACTCCCTTTACCTTTAAAATGCATTTTCCTTTACTTAGCTGAGCTTGTGACAGTTTCTGTTCCTTGCAATCAAATAGCTTCTAAAGACACAATGACATACCTCAATTTGTATTAAAATTCTTCTTGCTTGCTTCGTCATTTCTTTTAAACCTGGCCTAAGTTCTCCCCCACACGAGACATAGGTGTTCAAGTTGATTTATTGAACTGTATAAAACACAACAGAACCCTGTTATGACAGGGCTTGTAGCTAAAAACCTTGGCTATATCACAAGTCAAAATGGGTCCTATGAAATGTAACAACCACACTTAGCTTGGTTTCTCTGCAAGACTGACATCTATAAGGTCTGTCCCCAAGACACTGTCTGAGCTAACCAGTGTATCAGAAGATGTGGCACATATATACAATGGAATATTACTCAGCCATAAAGAGAAACGAAATTGAGTTATTTGTAGTGAGGTGGATGGACCTAGAGTCTGAAATACAGAGTGAAATAAGTCAGAAAGAGAAAAACAAATACCGTATGCTAACACATATATATGGAATCTAAAAAAAAAAAAAAAAACGGTTCTGATGAACCTAGGGGCAGGACAGGAATAAAGATGCAGATGTAGAGAATGGGCTTGAGGACACAAGGAGGGGGAAGGGTTAGCTGGGACGAAGTGAGAGAGTAGCATGGACATATATACACTACCAAAAGTAAAACTGATAGCTAGTGGGAAGCAGCCGCATAGCACAAGGAGGTCAGCTCGGTGCTTTGTGTCCACCTAGAGGGGTGGGATAGGGAGGGTGATAAGGAGACACAAGAGGGAGGAGATATGGTGATATATGTATATGTATAGCTGATTCACTTTGTTATATAGCAGAAACTAACCCAATACTGTAAAGCAATTATGCTCCAATAAATATGCTAAAATAATGTACATAGTTGCTGATAACAAAAGAAAAACAGAAACACCAATCTATTTTAATTTTCTGCATCTCGTTTTTATTAGGGTTCTGTACCACATTTTTCTGAACTATCACACATGATGGATATATCCTAATATACTCAAGCATCTCTGCTTACAGGGGAATAGCTATCTGTGAGTGAGGTTCCCCATACAGGAATAGTCAGCTGTCACTGAAATGCCAAATCCAGAGAAAAGAAAAGCAATATATTTCATAAGAACAGAAATTGCATATAAGCCCATGGAGATTTTAAGGCTTTTGTAATATGTTTTTCTCTTTCTTTTTTTGTCGTTTCTTTATATGGTTGGATTGGTATTCTTTTTACTTTTTCTTTTCTTAAGACGTACCCACAGAACTGTAGTAGTAAAAGGCTGGTCTGCTCAGCCACCTCTTTGGAATAATTTAGTCCTAACACAAATTGGCTTCAATTTACTTGCACATTTGTGAATGGAGTAAGTGTGTTACTCAGTTGGTGTTACCAGCTGCCCCTGAGACAAGAAAACAGGCCAGTAGCTGCCTGGGGCTGTTCTCTCCTCAGCTCACCAGTCCCAGTTGTCAGAGGCAATGTGCACTATTGTCTTCCTTCAGTTATTGGGGCTGATGGCCATGACCTTTGGTGAATAACAGATTAACTCCTCATTTGTTGTTTTTTTTGGTTCTGGTTCACCAAAGGCCCAATTTAAATTGTTGGATAAGTCCACCTGAAATGTTTTCTTGAATCAGTCACAGTACGTATAGATAGACTCTTGTTTTCTACAGTGGTGTGAGAACTTAGTCACATTCAACAACTATTTCAGAACTTCCATTTGAATATTTGCTGAGGTTTATGGGTCCAAGATTTACTTCAAGGCTGGCAGGGAACAATGAACAGAAAAAGTTGAAAAGCGGAGTTTATATCTGTCTTTACACAGTTCTACAAATTAGAAAGTGGGTCACTTACTTCATGTGCCTAAGTGATGTTAGTGACCTCAACAACAACAACAACAAACTTTAAACTTTGGCTTGTTTATCCAGTAGTGTGGCTGGGTTACTGTCCATCAGTCCCTCTTGTGAACGGTATAAGTTGATTGGAATGAATGATACCATCTCAAGACCAGTGCCTATTCAGTCATGTGCTGAGTGCCTAACTGTGTCAACTCTGGGAAGGCAACTTTTCCTTTTTAAGGGTTGAACCCAAGGGGTTACTACTGTTCCATTAGAATCAAGATGTCAGGAAAATAATGTTTCTAATGGTCCCCCCAGAAAACTCCAAAATCCCCAAACAAAATACTGCATTCTCTCTACTATACCAGTCTCCCCATCCTACCCCTGATCAAGCCCACTGGTTTCCCACAAACAACTGGGCAATCCAGTCTTGACTCTAAGATACTGAATCTCTACATTTGTACTTGACTTATAAGAAAGTGTCAAATTCTATTTTTTTTAAATCTCTTACTTTCAAAACATAAAATGTTCTAAATAGTGATTTTGATGTACAAGATACACCAGAGATACACAGAAATGACGTATGACAGTAAAAATTTCACCAAATTAGAAGTTCTAAAATGGTTGCAAATAATTGTTTCAAGAAGATGTCATTTTATCAGATGGCTCTTTAGGGAAAAGCTTAATTTTTAAAAAAGGAGTTTTCTGAAATATCTTGGCAATTATTCTCTGGACCTAGGTGAAACTGAAGTTGTCCTACAGGTACATTTGTCAGCAATCTTAAGTTAGCCAAGAAAAAACAGGGCTCCAGATACAGGATGTTTCATGAGCCTGAGAAAGAGTGAAAGGCATTAATGCCATCACTCTACAACTCTAATTTCTCACCAAAAAATCAGTTCTATATTGGAAAAAAAATGTTTTGGCAAAAAAAAGATGTTTAAAAATAATCTTCAAAAGCATACTTAAATTTTAAAAAGATATTTTATGCTGTTATTTATGGTAGAGGAAGTGAGGAAAGAGGCTAGGAGAAGAATGTCATTCCCACTTAGCACAAGCTACACAGAGTAGAGCCCAACAGCAGCACACAACAGCATTACTGCTATCCCTAATGGAGCTCCCCAAGGGAATAGCTGTGCTCCTTCAATGTAGATAAGCTTATTTCCCGTTTGCTGGTAGTCAGACTCTGGAGAATGCACTGCTAATAAAGCTCTGGGCTCTAAGTAGAGATTTGGTGTCATCCCCACATAATTACAGCCATCTGCCCTTGTACCAATTGCAACAGATGCAAGGTTTGCTCCAAGATGCTTGCCTTTGGTTACCAGTGGTGAGATCTGTGCAGACAGCTTTTTTCTTTTATTTACGTGTTAGGCAGGCTTAGTAATTTTTTCAATGCCACTTCTAATGTAGGCCTGAGACCAGTATGGCCCTTTACAGATAATATGATCACTTTAGAGGAAAACAGTAAAGAATGAACCTGCATAATTCCCTCAAGGAATACTTGCTGCTCTTGAGAGCATCTAGAAAGCTAAAAGCAGAATTCATCTCTTTTAACACTTTTCTTGGTAGTAATGTTGACTGCAGAGGATGACTACCTCTGCAAGAGGGTGGATTGGAGATGTGGGACTTGACCTACACAGAGCTGTGTTGCATTTGAGGCTTTCATGTTTACGAAAAATGCAAGTGGGCACATACATTCAAAAACATAAACTAATATATACTCTGTGACCTTGTGCTTTTGACTAATAGACTACACACCTTACATTTCCCAAAATGTCTTATTCAAATACTTTTCCATTTACTTTTGTATATAATGCCTTTATGTGAAACATTTTAATTACTGCAGAGAATAGTATAAGTCCAGTTGCAGAGTCCTGTTTTTCTTTTTAACCTATAAAAGCCCTACTTTAATTGTCCAGAAAACCCATAGAAAGTTCAAACAAAATTTAGCTAAGTATCCGCATATATTTGCATATTTGCATGTGTGATCTTTTTTTTGTGGGGGAGAAGAGCAAGAAAAGAGTATGTAGTCAATCAACATTCTTTTCTTTAAACAAGGCTCTGTGGAAACAAACAAAAAAAATTTAGAAAGTCCCTGACAACAGCAATATAGTCACTTTAAATAAAATTAATAGTTTTCCTAGAGGCAAGTGCTCCTGTAGTTAAACTGTCTACAGACTAATTTAACTTGTCCCAGGCTGCTGGGTAATAGAGTTCCTCATGCTTCAGAAAAGAGTGTCCTCTTCACGCAGTGGATACAGACAATAAGGTTTGGGGCCAGAATCACTAATATTTAAACTGTTCCATTTGGCAGAGCCTGAGTTGGTTCACTGGCCCGGGAGGTAGCTCAGTAAAGTACGTAGATGTCAGAGTTGGAAAGCTCTGGACAATTCTGACCAAAGATGAACTCCTCCTATAATAGTTAAACATCATCACTGTCTTAATTTCTTTCTTTTCATGCATGGGAGCACGAAAAAGGAGACCAGCCATTAATTTATGTCATCTAGAGAGAGATTCAGAAAGAATGCATTAACTACCTCCCATATAATTTCCTTCTTTGATTCTCAGTTTCAAAACAACAACAACCAAAAAAATATGCCCAAGGAAACTTTATAAGTTAATTAGAAGTCAGAAATATTTTCCTGAAGACTGCCGTTACTTCCTGGGTACTCATTAAAATGCCTCAAAACAACCCATGCTAATATCATTAGCAGATCAAGAAACTTGAAGCATTCTTCAGGGCAGATAATTAACTTACCTAGAGGAATTGTTGTCATTTCATGTTCTTGCCTACAAATGGACAATATTACATAACGCTTGGGGTTGATATGAAGCTAAGTCAACAAAGTAAAAGGGATCCTGCAGACCTGGTTTCTTTATCACAATACAGCATATAGGAGAGAACTAGCCACACTTTCCTTTTTGTCCTCAAGCTTCCAGGTATTTTCAGCACCATTACCATCTATTTCCTTTGGGAAGACTGTTGCAAAGTACAAGAAAAAACAGGCTGCTATACCATCTGCAACATAGGCCTCCCCAATACGACTTTAACTTAGAGAAGTTGTCTTCCACAAATAGAGAAAACAAAGAGAAAAAAATATGAAAAATGCTGTCAATCACATCTTATTAAAAGGACTACTACTATGGCCGGGGAGCTTCAAGATGGCAGAAGAGTGAGACATGGAGATCACCTTCCTCCCCACAAATACATCAGAAATACATCTACATGTGGAACAACTCCTACAGAACATCTACTGAATGCTGGCACAACACCTGAGACCTCCCAAAAGGCAATAAACTCTCCACGTACCTGGGTAGGGCAAAAGGAAAGGAAAAAGAAAAAACAGAGACAAAGAATAGGGACGGGACCTGCACCAGTGGGAGGGAGCTGTGAAGGAGGAAAGGTTTCCACACACTAGAAGCCCCTTCACGGGCAGAGACTGCGGGTGACGGAGGGGGGAAGCTTCGGAGCCACAGAGGAGAGCGCAGCAACAGGGGTGCAGAGGGCAAAGCGGAGAGATTCCCGCACAGAGGATTGGTGCCGACCAATACTCACCAGCTAGCCGGGAGGGAGTCCAGGAAAAAGTCTGGAGCTGCCGAAGAGGCAAGAGACCATTGTTTCCTGGTGCGCGAGGAGAGGGGATTCAGACAACTGTTTAAACGAGCTCCAGAGACAGGCACGAGCCGTGGCTATAAGCGTGGACCCCAGAGACGGGCATGAGACGCTAAGGCTGCTGCTGCCACCGCCAAGAACCCTGTGTGCGAGCACAGGTCACTATCCCCACCGCCCCTCCCAAAAGCCTGTGCAGCCGGCCACCACCAGGGTTCCGTGATCCAGGGACAACTTCCCCGGGAGAACACACTGTGCGCCTCAGGCTGGTACAACATCACACTGGCCTCTGCTGCCACAGGCTCGCCCCGCACTCCATGCCCCTCCCTCCCCATGGCCTGAGTGAGCCAGAGTCCCCGAAGCAGCTGCTGTTTTAACCCCGTCCTATCTGAGCGAAGAACAGATGCCCTCAGGAGACCTACATGCAGAGGTGGGTCCAAATCCAAAGACGAACCCCGGGAGCTGTGCGAACAAAGAAGATAAAGGGAAATCTCTCCCAGCAGCCTGAGGAGAAGCAGATTAAATCTCCACAATCAACTTGGTGTATGCTGCATCTGGGGAATGCCAGAATATACAACAAATCATCCCAAATTGAGGAGGTGGGCTGTGGGAGCAAGGATATATATATATTTTTTCCCTTTTTGTGAGTGTGTATGTGTATGCTTCTGCATGTAATTTTGTCTGTCTAGCTTTGCTTTTACCATTTGTCCTAGGGTTCTGTCTATATATATTTTTTTTTAGTATAGATTTTAGCACTTGTTATCATTGGTGGATTTGATTTCTGGTTTGGTTGCTATCTTCTTTCTTTCTTTTTTATTATATAAATTTTTTAAAATAATAATTATTTTTTATTTTAATAACTTTATTTTATTTTATTTTATTTTATTTTTTCTCCCTTTTATTCTGAGCCATGTGGAAGACATGCTCTTGGTGCTCCAGACAGGCGTCAGGGCTGTGCCACTGAGGTGAGAGAGCCACATTCAGGACACTGGTCCACAAGAGACCTCCAAGCTCCACATAATATCAAATGGCGAAAATCTCCCAGATATCTCCATCTCAATGCCAAGACACAGTTCCACTCAACGATCAGCAAGCTACAGTGCTAGACACCTTATGCCACACAACTAGCAAGACAGGAACACAACCCCACCCATTAGCAGAGGACGCCTAAAATCATAACAAGGCCACAAACACCCCAAAACACACCACCAGACGTGGACCTGCCCAACAGAAAGACAAGATCCAGCCTCATCCACCAGAACAAAGGCACTAGTCCCCTCCAACAGCAAGCCTACACAACCCACTGAAACAACCATAGCCACAGGGGACAGACAACAAAAACAATGGGAACTACGAACCTGCAGCCTGCAAAAAGGAGACCCCAACACAGTAAGTTAAGCAAAATGAGAAGACAGAGAAACACACAGCAGATGAAGGAGCAAGGCAAAAACCCACCAGACCTAACAGATGAAGAGGAAATAGGCAGTCTACCTGAAAAAGAATTCAGAATAATGACAGTAAAGGTGACCAAAATCTTGGAAATAAAATGGAGAAAAAAAAAGAAATGATTCACAAGGAGCTAGAAGAACAAAAGAGCAAACAAACAGTGACGAACAACACAATAAATGAAATTAAAAATTCTCTAGAAGGGATCAATAGCAGAATAACTGAGGCAGAAGAACGGATAAGTGACCTGGAAGATAAAATAGTGGAAATAACTACTGCAGAGCAGAATAAAGAAAAAAGAATGAAAAAAATTGAGGACAGTCTCAGAGGCATCTGTGACAACATTAACTGCACCAACATTCGAATTATAGTGGTCCCAGAAGAAGAAGAGAAAAAGAAACGCTCTGAGAAAATATTTGAAGAGATTATAGTTGAAAACTTCCCTAATATGGCAAAGGAAATAATTAATCAAGTCCAGGAAGCACAGAGAGTCCCATACAGGACAAATCCAAGAAGAAACATGCCAAGACACAAATTAATCAAACTATCAAAAATTAAATACAAAGAAAACATATTAAAAGCAGCAAGGGAAAAACAACAAATAACACATAAGGGAATCCCCATAAGTTTAACAGCTGATCTTTCAGCAGAAACTCTGCAAGCCAGAAGGGAGTGGCAAGACATATTTAAAGTGATGAAGGAGAAAATCCTACAACCAAGATTACTCTACCCAGCAATGATCTCATTCAGATTTGAAGGAGAAATTAAAACCTTTACAGACAAGCAAAAGCTGAGAGAATTCTGCAACACCAAACCAGCTTTACAATAAATGCTAAAGGAATTCCTCTAGTCAGGAAACACAAGAGAAGGAAAAGACCTACAATATCAAACCCAAAACCATTAAGAAAAATGGTAATAGAAACATACATATCGATAATTACCTTAAATGTAAATGGGTTAAATGATCCAACCAAAAGGTATAGACTGGCTGAATGGATACAAAAACAAGACCCATACATATGCTGTCTACAAGAGACCCACTTCAGACCTAGGGACACATACAGACAGAAAGTGAGAGGATGGAAAAAGATATTCCATGCAAATAGAAATGAAAAGAAAGCTGAAGTAGCAATTCTCATATCAGACAGAATAGACTTTAAAACAAAGACTATTACAAGAGACAAAGAAGGACACTACATAACAATCAAGGGATCAAACCAAGGGGAAGATATAACAATTGTAAATACTTATGTACCCAACGTAGGAGCACATCAATACATAAGGCAAATACTAACAGCCATAAAATGGGAAATCGACAGTAACACAAACAGAGTAGGGGACTTTAACACCCCACTTTCACCAATGGACAGACCACCCAAAATGAAAATAAATAAGGAAACACAAGCTTTAAGTGATACATTAAACAAGATAGAGTTAATTGATATTTATAGGACATTCCATCCAAAAACAATAGAATACACATTCTTCTCAAGTGCTCATGGAACATTCTCCAGGATAGATCGTATCTTGGGTCACAAATCAAGCCTTGGTAAATTTAATAAAATTAAAATTGTATCAAGTATCTTTTCCAACCACAGTGTTATGAGACTAGATATCAATTAGAGGAAAAAATCTGGAAAAAATACAAACACATGGTAGCTAAACAACACACTACTGAATAACCAAGAGACCACTGAAGAAATCAAAGAAGAAATCAAAAAATATCTAGAAACAAATGACAATGAAAACACGATTAGCCAAAACCTATGGGATGCAGAAAAGCAGTTCTAAGAGGGAAGTTTATAGCAATAAAACCCTACCTTAAAAAACAAGAAACAGCTCAAAAAAAAACCAACCTAACATTACACCTAAGGCAATTAGAGAAAGAGGAAAAAAAAAAAAGAAAGTTAGCGGATGGAAAGAAATCATAAAGATCAGATCAGAAATAAATGAAAAAGAAATGAAGGAAACGATAGAAAAGATCAATAAAACTAAAAGGTGGTTCTTTGAGAAGATTAACAAAATTGTTAAACGATTAGGCAGACTCATCAAGAAAAATAGGGACAAGACTCAAACCAGTAGAATTAGAAGTGAAAAAGGAGAAGTAACAACTGACCCTGCAGAAATACAAAGGATGATGAGAGATTACTACAAGCAACTATATGCCAATAAAGTGGACAACCTAGAGGAAATGGACAAATTCCTAGAAATGCACAACCTTCCGAGACTGAACCAGGAAGAAATAGAAAATATGAACAGACCAGTCACAAGCACTGAAATGGAAAGTGTGATTGAAAAACTTCCAACACACAAAAGCCCAGGACCAGATGGTTTCACAGGCAAATTCTATCAAACATTTAGAGAAGAGCTAACACCTACCCTTCTTAAACTCTTCCAAAATATAGCAGAGGGAGGAACACTCCTAATCTCATTCTATGAGGCCACAATCAGCCTGATACCAAAACCAGACAAAGATGTCACAAAGAAAGAAAACTACAGGCCAATATCACTGATGAACATAGATGCAAAAATCCTCAACAAAATACTAGCAAACAGAATCCAACAGCACATTAACATGTTCATACACCATGATCAAGTGTGGTTTATCCCAGGAATGCAAGGATTCTTCAATCTATGCAAATCAATCAATGTGATACAACATATTAAAAAACTGAAGGAGAAAAACCATATGATCATCTTAATAGATGCAGAGAAAGCTTTCAACAAAATTCAACACCCATTTATGATAAAAACCCTCCAGAAAGTAGGCACAGAGGGAACTTTCCTCAACATAGTAAAGACCATATATGACAAACCCATAGCTAACATTGCCCTCAGTGGTGAAAACCTGAAAACGTTTCCACTAAGATCAAGAACAAGACAAGGGTGCCCACTCTCACCACTACTATTCAACATAGAGTTGAAATTTTAGCCACAGCAATCAGGGAAGAAAAAGAAATAAAAGGAATTGAAACCAGAAAAGTAGAAGTAAAGCTGTCACTATTTGCAGATGACATGATACTATACATATATATTCCTAAAGATTTTACCAGAATACTAGAGCTAATCAATGTATTAGGTAAAGTAGCAGGATACAACATTAAGGCACAGAAATCTCTTGCATTCCTATACACTACTGATGAAAATCTGAAAGTGAAATTAAGGAAACACTCCCATTTATCATTGCAACAAAAATAATAAAATATCTAAGAATAAACCTACCTAAGGAGACAATAGGCCTGTATGCCAAAAATTAAAAGATGTTGATGAAAGAAATTAAAGATGATACAACTAGATGAAGAGATATACCATGTTCTTGGATTGGAAGAATCAACATTGTGAAAATGACTCTACTACCCAAAGCAATCTACAGATTCAATGCAATCCCTATCAAACTACTACTGGCAATTTTCACAGAACTAGAACAAAAAAATTTCACAATTTGTATGGAAACACAAAAGACCCCGAATAGCCAAAGCAATCTTGAGAAAGAAAAACGGAACTGGAGGAATCAGGCTCCCTGACATTAGACTATACTACAAAGCTACTGTAATCAAGACAGTATGGTACTGGCACAAAAACAGAAACATAGATAAATGGAACAGGATAGAAAACTGAGAGATAAGCCCACGCACACATGGTCACCTTATCTTTGATAAAGGAGGCAAGAATATACAGTGGAGAAAAGACAGCCTCTTCAATAAGTGGTGCTGGGAAACCTGGACAGCTACATGTAAAAGAATGAAATTAGTGCACTCCAAAACACCATACACAAAAAATAAACTCAACATGGGTTAAAGAACTAAATGTAAGGTCAGATACTATCAAAGTCTTAGAGGAAAACATAGACAGAACCCTCTATGACATAAATCACAGCAAGATCCTTTTGGACCCACCTCCTAGAGAAATGGAAATAAAAACAAAAATAAACAAATGGGACCTAATGAAACTTAAAAGCTTTTGTACAGCAAAGGAAACCATAAACAAGACGACAAGACAACCCTCAGAATGGCAGAAAATATTTGCAAATGAAGCAACTGACAAGGGATTAGTCTCCAAAATTTACAAGCAGCTCATGCAGCTCAATATTACAAAAAACAAGCACCCAATACAAAAATGGGCAGAAGACCAAAACAGACATTTCTCCAAGAAGATATATAGATGCCAACAAACACATGAAAGAACGCTCAACAACATTAATCATTAGAGAAATGGAAATCAAAACTACAATATGTTATCATCTCACACCCATCAGAATGGCCATCATCAATAAATCTACAAAAATAAATTCTGGAGAGTGTGTGGAGAAAAGGGAACACTCTTGCACTGTTGGTGGGAATGTAAATTCATACAGCCACTATGGACAACAGTATGGAGGTTCCTTAAAAAAGTAAAAATAGAGCTACCATATGACCCAGCAATTCCACTACTGGGCATAAACCGTGAGAAAACCATAATTCAAAAAGAGTCATGTACCAAATATTCATTGAAGCACTATTTACAATAGCCAGGGCATGAAAGTAACGTAAGTGTCCATCAACAGATGAATGGATAAAGACGATGTGGCACATATAGACAATGGAATATTACTCGGCCATAAAAAGAAATGAAATTGAGTTATTTGTAATGAGGTGGATGGACCTAGAGTCTGTCATACATAGTGAAGTAAGTCAGAAAGACAAAATCAAATACCGTATGCTAACACATATATACTGAATCTTAAAGAAAAATGGTCATGAAGAATCTAGGGGCTAGACGGGAATGAAGACACAGACCTACTAGGGAGTGGACTTGAGGATACGGGGAGGGGGAATGGTAAGCTGGGACAAACTGAGAGATTGGCATGGACATATATACACTACCAAATGTAAAATAGATAGCTAGTGGGAAGCAGCCGCATAGCACAGGGAGATCAGTTTGGTGGTTTGTGACCATCTAGAGGGGTGGGTTAGGGAGGGTGGGAGGGAGGGAGATGCAAGAGGGAGGAGATATGGGGATATATGTGTATGTATAGCTGATTCACTTTGTTATAAAGCAGAAACTAACACACCATTGTAAAGCAATTATACTCCAATAAAGGTGTTTAAAAAAATGTGTCATGTGCACTGGAAAGATGGCATAACCACAAAAAAAAAAAAAGGACTACTACTATGGCCAAGAATAAAGTGGAGGATTAAAAATACTTAAATCCTTGCAATTTCTTTTTACATTCTAGAACAATTTGGGTTTTTTTGAACAATTTTATATAGAAATATTATCTGTTCTTGTCAACTCTTTCCTGTTAGCTACTTAATTAGACATAGCAAAGAAGAACATGTAAGGCAAAATTCTGAACTTTTACTGTTTTTAATAAAACAAGAAGTCTCTCAGTATTTTTACATTCTACGTTGCAATTTGCATTCAAAAAGTGTGTTTCACCTCCTGTCTTTATTCCAGGATAGTGAGTGTTGCCTTGATATTTTTCTAAAATAGAGTCGCATTCATTTGAGCCAGTGATGCCTTGCAGCCAGTCCCTGCCAAATGCAATTGACTCAGGAACTGCTGAGCCTCTTGACTGGTGCTAGAGATGTTTATCATGAAAGGGGTTCAATGTGTGACTTTTGCATTCACACTCTATTGGAAAAGTTGATTCTGACTTCAGAAGTAACCTCAGAGAACAATGGATTCTTCTAGGTCTAAATACTGGCCTATCCAAAATTTCCAGCAAAAGGATCTGTGGCAGAAACTACAAGTTGCCTCCTCAAGGTCCATTCCTCCTTTGTCTTACTAAGAGAAACTACATTTCTCAGCTTCCCTTGAAGAGACGGGGGTGAACAATAATTTATAAGAAGAAGTTGTCATGAAGGGCTTCTGGGAAAGTTCTTAAGGAGACCAATTTGGATGGGTATAATAGAAAGAACCCTGAAAGGAGACTCAGGAGACAAGGTATTTAGTATGGGTCTGGTTATTAATTTGCTGTGTGAACTTGGTGAGTCACTTTACCTTTGTACCCCCATGTACTCACATGTAGAGTGAAACAGTTGAATTATAGAGTCTCTGAGGTCCTTTCAAAATTTAGTTCCCAATGCTTGCTCTCTCCCAGTTGCAAAGTCCCAAGGAGATAAAAACAGATGCATGAAATGGGTGTGTGTAATTTGTAAGAAGACCTTTATTATTTCCTATTTCTTTACCCTCCAGCAAATTAAAAAATCACTCAGTACAGTTTACATTGTTTACACACTTTCACAGTGATATGTGGTTTACATTATATACACGCACTTTTAAGAACTTTATCAAGATGTAATTCACATACCATCAATCCATTCAAAGTGTAAACTTCAGTGGTGTTTATTATATTTACAGAGTTGTAGGTCCATCACCACTATCTAAATTTTAGAACAAAGAGTAACTTCATACTCTTTGGCAGTCATATTCCCTCCTCTTCCTAGCCTCTGGCAGCCACTAATCTACTTTCCGTTTCTATGGATTTGCCTATTTTGGATATTTCTTCTTAAATAGAACCATACATTGTGTGGTCTTTTGTGACTGGCTTCTTTCATTTATCATAATGTTTTCAAGGTTCACTTGTGCTATAACTTGAATCAATAATTTATTATTTTTATGGCTAAATAATATTCCATGGTATGGATATACCACAATTTTTTTATCCATACATAAGATGATGGACATGTGGGTAATTTCTATTCTTTGGCTATTATGAGTGATGCTGCTATGAACATTTGTGTAAGATTCATTTTTAACAAGTATCTACTTATATGCCAGGTATTGTGCTTGGTGAATAAGATAGACACAGTCACTGCCCTCAAGGAACTTACTGTCTAATATGGAGGACAAACATTGAATAAGTAATGAAATGGGTGCTGAGTGGGAAGAAAGGTAAAGTTCTGGGTTCTACACAAAATACGTAGACTAACCTACCCTGGGTCAAATGTTGGTTAAGGAAGGTTTCCTGGTGGAAGTGATACTTAAATTATAACCTGAAATGTGAGGAGGGGAGAGAGAAAAAGCATGCATGAAAGCACTGAGAGAGGAAGCTCAGTTTTGTAGAGTGAGGAGGGAAGTGCAGTGGGAGAAAAGTAAAAAATGAAGTTGGAGAAAGGTAATGATTTGGGGGCTTTATTCTAAGGGCAATGTAAATCTATTAAGGAGTTTCAAACAAGGACATGAAAGTATTCAATTTACATTTGTAAACAATCATTCAGGTAAATGGACTTTGGGTGTGAAGGAGTGCATGTGCTGGATTCAGTTAAGAGACTATTTCAGTGGTCTAGCACAGACACAACTGAGGCTTAGACAAGGGTGGTAGCATAGAAGATTAAGAGATTTTAACATAGACAAGATATATTTTGGGACTTCCCTGGTGACACAGTGGTTAAGAATCCACCTGTCAATGCAGGGGACATGGGTTTGATCCCTGGCCTGGGAAGATCCCACATGCCACGGAGCAACTAAGCCCGTGTGCCACAACTACTAAGCCTGCTTTCTAGAGCCTGCAAGCCATAACTACTGAAGCCTGCATGCCTAGAGCCCGTGCTCCACAACAAGAGAAGCCACCACAACAAGAAGCCCACACACTGCAATGAAGAGTAGCCCCTGCTCGCCGCAACTAGAGAAAGCCCATGCATAGCAACAAAGTCCCAATGAAGCCAAAAAAGAAAAAAAGAAAGATATATTTTGGTGTAAATAACAACCGAACTTGCTAATGGATTAGACTGGGGAGGGGTGAAGAAGAATACTCTCAAGGGTGAAACCTACATTTCTGGCATAATGGGTGGATGGTCTTACCCTTTATTGAAATGGGAAAAGTTAAAGGAGTAGCTGAATGTGTTGCAGAAGAGAGATTAGTTGATAAATTCATCTTGTAACATTTTGAGTTTAAGATACTTGTAGGATATGGACATCCAGATTCAGTTGTTGACAAGGCAGTTGGCTATGCGGGGTTTTAGCCCAGGAGAGCTTGGCTAAAGATGAATAGATCTGGATCTCCTTTATGTACAGATGGTAACTGAAGCCTAGGGAGGGTAGACTGGTGTGAAGAAAATAGGGTCTAGATATGACTGATCCTTGAGAACTTCTGTCATATAATTTGTAGATAATGGAAGAGGGGCTTAACAACGAGTCTGAGAAAGAGCAGCTATAAAGGAAACCAGAAGACTGTCTCACAGAAGCACAAGGAAAACACTGTGTCAAAGAGAAACTGGCCAAGTGTGGAGAATACTGTTGAAAAGTCACATAAAATGAGGATCTAGAAGTGACCATAGGATTTATTGACAATAAAGTCACTGATAAACTTGGCAAAATAGAATTTTGGTGCCATGGTAGAGGATGGGAGAATGGGAAGCAAGTTATGGCTTTTATGTCTTTCTAAATCTTCTCAAAGAAAATGAGTTCTTTTTAAAGAACCAGATTTTAGTTTCATTGATCTATTCTGTTGGTTTTTCTGGATTCTATTTCATTTATTTCTGCTCTGATCTTCATGATTTCTTTCCTTCTACTAACTTTGGGTTTTGTTTGTTCTTCCTTCTCTAGGTCCTTTAGGTGTAAGGTTAGGTTGTTTGAGAATTTTCTTATTTCCAGAGGTGAGCTTGTATCACTATAAACTTCCCTCTTAGAACTGCTTTTGCTGTGTCCCATAGGTTGGACTGTCATGTTTTCATTTTCATTTGTCTCTAGGTATTTTTTAATTTCCTCTTTGATTTCTTCAGTGATCCACTGGTTGTCTAGTAGTATATTTTTTTAGTTTCCATGTTTTTGTGTTCTTTGCAGTTTTATTTTCTTGTAGTTGATTTCTAGTCTCATAGCTTTGTGGTCATAAAAGATGCTTCATATAATTTTAATTTTCTTAAATTTACTGAGCCTTGTTTTGTAGCCTAGTATGTGATCTATCCTGGAGAACATTTCATGGGCACTTGAGAAGAAATTGTATTCTGCTGTTTTCAGATGGAATGCTGTAGATATATATATATATATATATATATATATATATATATATATATATATATATATATATATATCAATTAAGTCCATTTGGTCTAATGTGTCATTTAAGGCTTATATTTCCTTATTGATTTTCTGTCTGGATGATCTGTCCATTGATGTAAGTGGGATGTTAAAGTCCCCTACTACTATTGTGTTACTGTAGATTTCTCCTTTTATGTCTGATAATATTTGCCTTATATATTTAGGTTCTCCTATGTTGGGTGCATATATATTTACAATTGTTAGATCTTCTTGGATTGATCCCTTGATCACTATGTAGTGTCCTTCTCTGTCTCTTGTAACAGTCTTTATTTTAAAGTCAAATATTTTCTGATATAAGTATTGCTACTCCAGCTTTCTTTCGATTTCCATTTGCATGGAATACCTTTTTCCATCCCCTCAAAGGAAATTACCTCATTTAAAGCAGAGACCCTTTTGTCATCTGCTGAATGAATGAAAGACTGAATAACAGGATAATTCTTGAAGCCAGCTGCTTTCCATTTTCTAATTCATTTAATATTCTCAGCAACACAGTTGTTAAATGACTCATCCAAGGTCACTCAACTGGTCAAGTCCTTATCTAAACTCAAATTTTCTGATTTCAAGGATGGTACTTTCCCTAAAGCCCGATAGCTGCATTTCTTTTTATATCCTTCCCAAGGTACCCACTAAGAATAACTATTCTAAAAATGCTTTGTGAATGGTTTTCTCATTAAGATACTGTGTTAAAAGTAAGATAAAGAATGAACTTTTACAACCAGTCCTAAAATAGGCAGTTTAACACCATCTGGTCTTTAAAATTCTGTATGCTGAAAGCTAAGTGATAAAGAGAAGGAGATAAATGGTGGCAAATAATGCCTGTGGTTGGAAATGTTCACTGAGAAAAAAAAATGGCTTTATATAGTCTGTATCCTCTTAGACTGGACACCTCTTGAGGGCAGGGGATGCATCTCAGCCTTCTTTCCTGTGCCTAGCACAGTGCTTGGCTCAGAGGGAGGGCACAATAAATGTTTACCAAATCACATGGTATAGTATAAGGAAACAAGTTTTAATTTTCTGATCTTTTCTCCTATATGACAACAACAGTAATTGTCACCATTTACTGCTATGCCAGACACTGTTCTAAGGCATTTCTTCAATTAATCTCATTTTGTATTTAGAAAACTCCTAGGCTGTAGATATTATAATTAGTCCCATTTTATAGATGGAGTAACTGAGGCTCAGAAAGGAAAAGTGACTCCTCCATGGCTGTGAAGGTAGCAAACGGAAGAGCCAGGCTTTAATGCAGGCAGAATGACTCCAGAGGCCAAGTTCTTAATCATGAATACTTCTTCTCATCTAAATTTAGCTCTTCTATGTCACATTCTTTATACTTTTCCTATGTGACAGCTGCACTGATAAATGAACTGGTAACAAATTGTTTGTGACATTACCTTTCTATATTTCCTTACTCTAGGTATTCTTATATTTCCAAATTTAATAAAAGTCACATACAAATATTTTAAAGAGTAAATGATGGGACTTCCATGTTTTGAGGTCCCTGAAATCTGCACCAAGTAGGAAGCTCTTATTCATTATATCTGTACTGGTCAAACTTCAGTGAACTCATTCTGTCTAGCTATTCTTAACACCATGTGCTTTTGTTTTGGATCTTCTTGACTACATCTCTTCCACAAATTGGCTATGAATTTTTATGACTATAAAGTTGAGGATAGGTCTTCAAACCAAGGAGACCTTACATTCTACTTTGCTCAGGCTATTTTCCTTCTCCTCAGTAGAAAGTACAGAATTGGAAGCTGCCCAGATCTATACAATCATCATTGTCAAGGTTCACAAAATACAAGGAGACTTTAATATTTGTAGCCCCATTCAGAAAACAAACCTTTCTAGGAGGAGCTAAATTTGAAACTCACTGAGACAAGGGAGGAGATAACATGGCTGTATCAAACAAAACTGAACTGCAAGTCAGGAGCTCTAGTGCTGGCCTTAGCTCTATCAGTGAGAGAACACGTAAGCTTGAGAAAATAACTTTCTCTTTCTTGTTCTAGTTTCTTTCTCTGCAGTACTCAAACTAAAATAATGAGTCCAAATGCCAATGAAATAAGTCAGAAACACACTATTTGGCATTCTCCTACAGCACAGATAAAGCTCAAGCAGCCCTCACAGCCCCAGTCGAGCAATTTGGTGTGGTAGAGAGAGCATAAGCATTGAAAACAGACACTGGAATTAATTCTGGACTGTATCACCTCCTAGATGTATGACCATGAATGGGTCATTTCACCTCAGACACCTCATATATAAAAAAGGGGTAATGACAGTACTTACCTCACGGAATTGTTGTGAGAATTCAACAAAGTAATCTATACAGGGAATCTAGCACCATGACTTACATATAGTAAGCATTCATAAAAGCATTATAATAATTATTAGTAGTAGGAGAGTCTATATTTTATTCTGACCCCCAAGTCTATATCAATCCAAAGCCTCATATCCTTATCTTATAGGGTCAGTATGATAGTTTCTGTATTTCCCACCTAACAGAGCTAACGTGAAGATAACATGAAGATAAAAATGCATGCATTCAATCACCAGACTAATAATTACCAAACACTGAGCAAGCCCCTGGAAATATAGCTGTAAACAAGGCAGCCAAAGCCCTTGCTCTCTTGGAGCTTTGAGTAAAGTTGGAGGAAATAGAAAATAAATATATAAATGAAGAACTGAGATCATTTCAAGTAATGAAAAGTGTTAGAGTGTGGTAGGATCCATCCAGGCTTTGAAGTATGAAAATTAAATCACCACAACAGTGTCTGTGGTCAACATTCAATAGCATTTATCACAACTTTTTATTATTGCATTTATTCCTTGGCATATTTGTCAATCTGAACCACTGAGATGTGAATTCCAGAAAAATGGATCATGTCTGTCTGATTTATCACTGTAAACTAAGGCCCTAATAGAGCCCAGATTGACTAATCAATACATGTGTGTTGGGGGGTAGTCAAGATGGCAGAGTAGGAGGATGCAGAGCTCACATCGCCTCACAACTAGGGCAACTACCAGGCACTGGTGGGGGATCCCGGACACCTAAGGGGATGGGAGGAATCTCCAAGTGACCAGGTAGGACATGAGGGGAATGAGCTGGGAGGAGAAGTGGAAGCTGCATGGGACTGGTGCCCCTGAGGGGCAGCTGGGGGAGAGGAGGGATTCCCACACTCAGGATGGGTCCATTCATTGTGAGGAGATTGGCGAGAACAGAGAGAGACCCTCACGGGACAGGAGGATAGGAAGGAAACAGGCCAGAATTTCCACCACCCACTCGGGCCCTAGGGAGCCTGCCGAGGTCCCAGGCCTGACACTTCTCACTCTGAGGGCCCTGTTAGCTAGGCCGAGCCTAAGCCCCACCCTCCACCTCCCCACAGGGCCTTTTCCAGCTGTGCAGGTCCTGAGACTAGGCCCCATCCCCTGCCTAAACCCTGCTCCTGTGAAATACTTGAAGCCCCAACCCCCCAATGCCTTTTCCAGTACCATGGGCCCTGAGACTAGGCCCTCCACTCCTAATGCCCTCCCCCACTTAAGAAATGCCCCTGCCTAAGCCCTGCCTCCCCACAGCCAAGGCATTTTCTGGCTTTTTTTTTTTTTTTTTTTTTTTTGCTGTTGTGGTTCTATTTTACATTGTTGTTTTTGTTTCATTTATACTTTTACTTTTTCTAATAATTATTTTTTTCTTTTTCTAGTTTTATTTTTTTTATTCTTTATTATTGCTCTGTCCTTTTTTTCCCCATGTCACGTGGCTTGTGGGATCTTGGCTCCCAGGCCAGGGGTCAGCCCAGAGCTCCTGTGGTGGGAGCACTGAGTCCAAACCACTGGACTAACAGAGAACCTCAGACCCCAGGGAATATTAATCAGAGTGAGGCATCCCAAAGGTCCTAATCTCTGCATCAAGACCAGGCTCCACACAGCTGGCTACAAACACCAGTGCTGGACACCTCAGGCCAAACAACTAATAAGACAGGAACACAGTCCAACCCAACAATAAGAAAAATGAGATGACCAAAAAAAGTATGTTACAGTTGAAGGAGCTAAGTAAACACCTACAAGACCAAATAAATGAAGAGGAAATAGGCAACCTACCTGAAAAAGAATACAGAGTAATGATAGTAAAGATGATCCAAAAATCTCAGAAACAGAATGGAGTCATGGATTGAGAAAATACAAAAAATGTTTAACAAAGACCTAGAAGAACTAAAGAACAAACAAACAGTGATGAACAACACAATAACTGAAATGAAAAATACCCTAGAAGGAATCAACAGAGAATAACTGAGGCAGCAAAACAAATAAGTGAGCTGGAAGATGGAATGGTGGAAATAACTGTCAAGGAGCAGAATAAAGAAAAAAGAATGAAAAGAATTGAAGACACTCTTAGAGACTTCTGGGACAATATTAAATGCACCAACATTCGAATTACAGGGGTTCCAGAAGAAGAAGAGAAAGAGAAAGGGTCTGAAAAAATATTTGAAGAGATTATAGTAAAAAAACTTCCCTAACTTGAGAAGAAAATAGCCACCTAATTCCAGGAAGAGCAGAGAGTCCCATACAGGAAAAGCCCTAGGAGAAACACACCAAGACACATATTAATCAAACTAACAAAAAGTAAATTCAAAGAAACAATACTAAAAGAAGCAAGGAAAAAGCAACAAATAACATACAAGGGAAACAACATAAGAGTACCAGGTGATTTTTCAGCAGAAACTCTGCAGGCCAGAGGGAGTGGCAGGATATATTTAAAGTGATGAAATGGAAAAACCTACAACAAAGATTACTCTACCCAGCAAGGATCTCATTCACATTCAATGGAGAAATTAAAACCTTTAAAGACAAGCAAAAACCAAGAGAATTTAGCAACAGCAAAACAGCTTTACAACAATTGCTAAAGGGACTTCTCTTGATGGGAAACATAAAAGAAGACCCACAAAAATGAACCCAAAACAATTAAGAAAATGATAATAGGAACATACATATTGATAATTACCTTGAATGTAAATGGATTAAATGCTCCAACCAAAAGACACAGACTGGCTGAATGGATACAAAAACAAGACCCACATACATACTATCTACGAGAGACCCACTTCAGACCTAGGCACACATACAGATTGAAAGTGAGAGGATGGAAAAAGATACTCCATACAAATGGAAATCAAAAGAAACGTGGAGTAACAATTCTCACATCAGATAAAATAGACTTTCAAATAAAGACTATTACAAGAGATAAGGAAGGACACTACATAATGATCAAGGGATCAATCCAAGAAGAAGATATAAAAAATTATAAATATTTATGCACCCAACATAGGAGCACCTCAGTACATAAGGCAAATGCTAACAGCCATAAAAGGAGAAATCAACAGCATCACAATAATAGTGGGGGACGTTAACACCCCACTTACACCAATGGACAAATCATCCAAACAGAAAATAAATAAGGAACGGAAACTTTAAATGACACAATAGACCACATAGATTTAATTGATATTTAAACAACATTCCACCCAAAAGTGGCAGAATCCACTCTCTTCTCAAGTACACGTGGAAAGAATATTCTCAAGGATAGATCACATCTTGACTCCAAATCAGGCCTCGGAAAATTTAAGAAAACTGAAATTGTATCAAGAATCTTTTCTGACCACAACTCTATGAGATTAGAAATCAATTACAGGAAAAAAACTGTAACACATGGAGGCTAAACAGTGTGCTGCTAAATAACCAAGGAATCACTAAAGAAATCAAAGAGAAAATCAAAAAATGCACAGAAATAAATGACAATGAAACCACAATGACCCAAAACCCATAGGTGGCAGCAAAAGAGGTTCTAACAGGGAAGTTTATAGTAATTCAATCTCACCTCAAAAAACAAGAAAAACCTCAAATAAACAATCTAAACTTACACCTAAATCAACTAGGGAATGAACGACAAACAAAACCCAAAGTTAGTAGAAGAAACCATAAGGATCAGAGCAGAAATTAATAAAATAGAAAAAAGAAAACAAGAGCAATGACCAATAAATCTAAAGTTGGTACTTTGAGAAGATAAACGAAATTGATAAACCTTTAGCCAGACTCATCAAAAAAAAATGGAGAGGACTCAAATCAATAAAATTAGAAATGAAAAAGGAGAAATTACAACTGACACCAGAGAAATACAAAGGATCATGAGAGATTACTACAAGCAACTATATGCCAATAAAATGGACAACCTGGAAGAAATGGACAAATTCTGGGAAAGGTACAACCTTCAAAGACTGAATCAGGAAGAAGTAGAAAGTATAAACAGACCAATCACAAGTAATGAAATTGAAACTTATTAAAAATCTTGCAACAGAAGTCCAGGACCAGATGGCTTCACAGGTGAATTCTACCAAACACTTAGAAAAGAGCTAACACCTATCATTCTCAAACTCTTCCAAAAAATTGCAGAGAAATGAACACTCCCAAACTCGTTCTATGAGGTCACCATCACCCTGATACCAATACCAGACAAAGATATCAAAAAAAAAGAAAATTACAGACCAATATCACTGATGAACATAGATGCAAAAAAACCTCAACAAAACACTAGCAAACAGAATCCAACCAAACATAAGGGTCATACACCATGTTCAAGTGGGATTTATCCCAGGGATGCAAGAATTCTTCAATATATGCAAATCAATCAATGTGATACACCACATTAACAAATTAAAGAATAAAAACTATATGATCATCCCAATAGATGCAGAAAAAGCTTTTGACAAAATTCCACAACCATTTATGATGAATACTCTCCATAAAGTGGGCCTAGAGGGAACCTAACTTAACATAATAAAGGCCATATAGAACAAACCCACAGCAAACTTTATTCTCAATGGTAAAAAACTGAAAGCATTTCCTCTAAGATCAGGAACAAGACAAGGATGTCCACTCTCAACATTATTATTCAACAGAGTCTTGGAAGTCCTAGCCACAGAAATCAGAGAAGAAAAAGAAATAAAAGGAATCCAAATTGGAAAAGAAGAAGTAAAATTCTCACTGTTTGCAGATGACATGATACTATACTTAGAAAATCCTAAATGTATCACCAGACAACTACTAGAGCTAATCAATGAATTTGGTAAAGTTGCAGGATACAAAATTAATACACAGAAATCTCTGGCATTCCTATACACTAACATCAAAAAATCAGAAAGAGAAATTAAGGAAACAATCCCATTTACCACTTCAACAAAAAGAATAAAATACCTAGGAATAAACCTACCTAAGGAGGCAAAAGACCTGTACACAGAAAATCATAAGACACTAATGAAAGAAATCAAAGATGACACAAACAGATAGAGAGATACACCATGTTCTTGGATTGGAAGAATCAATATTGTGAAAATGACTATACTACTGCAAGCAATCTACATATTCAATGCAATCCCTATCAAATTACCAATGGTATTTTTCACAGAATTAGAACGAAAAATTTCACAATTTGTATTGTAACACACAAGACCCTGAATAGCCAAAGCAATCTTGAGAAAGTAAAAGAGAGCTGGAGGAATCACGTTCCCTTCACTTCAGACTACACTACAAAGCTACAGTAACCAAGATAGTATGGTACTGGCACAAAAACAGAAATATAGATCAATGGAAGAGGTTAGAACTCCCAGTTTTAAACCCATGCACCTGTGGTCACCTATTCTATGATAAAGGAGTCAAGAATATACAATGGAGAAAAGACAGCCTCTTCAATAAGTGGTGCTGGGAAAACCGGACAGCTACACCTAAAAGAATGAAATTAGAACACTCCCTCACACCGTACAGAAAAATAAAGTCAAAATGAATTAAAGACCTAAATGTAACCCTGGACAGTATAAATGTCTTAGAGGAAAACAGGCAGAACACTTTGACATAAATCACACCAAGATACTTTTGACTCACCTCCTAGAGTAATGGAAATAAAAACAAACAAATGGGACCTAATGAAACTTAAAAGCTTTTGCAAAGCAAAGTAAACCATAAACTAGATGAAAGGACAACCCTCAGAAGTTGTCTTTTGAAACAGAATGGGAGAAAATATTTGCAAATGAAGCAACGGACAAAGATTAATCTCCAAAATACACAAACAGCACATGCAGCTCAATGTCAAAAAAAACAAACTACCCAATCCAAAAATGGGTGGAAGACATAAATAGACATTTCTCCAAAGAAGATATACAGATGGCCAAGAGGCACATGAAACGATGCTCAGCATCACTAATTATTAGAGAAACGCAAATCAAAACTACAATGAGGTATCACTTCACACCCATCAGAATGGCTATCATTAAAAAATCTACAAACAACAAATGCTGGATAGGGTGTGGAGAAAAGGGAACCCTCTTACACTACTGGTGGGAATGTGAATTGGTACAGCCACTGTGGAGAACAGTATGGAGGTTCCTTAAAAAACTAAAAATAGAACTACCATATGACCCAGCAATCCCTCTCCTGGGCATATACCCTGAGAAAACCGTAATTCGAAAAAAAAGAGATATGTACCACAATGTTCATTGCAGCACTATTTACAATAGCCAGGACATGGACACAACCTAAATGTTCACTCACAGGTGAATGGATAAAGAAGATGTGGTACATATATACAATGGAATGTTACTCAGCCTTCAAAAAGAAGGAAACTGTGTCATTTGTAGAGACATGGATGGACCTAGGGTGTGTCATACAGAGTGATGTAAGTCAGAAAGAGAAAAACATATATCATATATTAACTTATATATGTGGAATCTAGAAAAATAGTACAGATGAACCTATTTTCAGGGCAGGAATAGAGACACAGATTTAGAGAACAGATTTGTGGACACAGTGGGGGAAGGGGAGGGTTTGATTAATTGGGAGATTAGGTTTGACATAAACACACTACTACCATGGTTAAAATAGATAGCTAGTGGGAACTTGCAGTATAGCACAGGGAGCTCATCTCGGTGCTCTGTGATGATGCTGATAGGTGAGATGGGGGGCGGTAATGGGAGGGAGGTCCAAGAGGGAGGGGATATACGTATACATATAGCTGGTTCACTTTGTTGTACAGCAGAAACTAATACAACATTGCAAAGCAGTTATACTCTAATAAAAAAATAAATGTTTGTTGAATACACACATGTGTACATGTGCACACACATTCACACATACACTCATACATTTACAAATGCATATATGTATGTGTATGCTCATAAGCAAAAAGGACATGGTGAAATTTTAGCATATGAAGAATAAGGCAACATTCAGCAAACTTCCAAGAAGCAAAAATTAATTACAAAGGTGAGAATCATACAGATATCAAACTTATTAGCAACAGTGGAGTAATATAATAAAACATTAGGAAATCTTTTATAAAATAAATACCGCATAATATACAATGAGAATTTCATATCAGGGAAATGTTACTCAGACTTTCAATAGTTTCACTCTTTGAAATAAATATTGAATAATATTGTAGAGTTAAAATTTTGCTAAATAAGAAAGACAGTAATCAGATGTAGCAATGCCTTAATTTGTATCAGGAAAAATTATTTTCAACCTAGAATTATATTCAATCAAGCATAAGGCAAAATAATATTTTGGTCATGCAAAAAACCAAAAAAGCACTTGGGAAAAACTGTTTGTTGATTGAATGAATAAATCTTCCCTTTCTGGACCTCTAGCAACATTGACCATTGCCCAGGGACCAATGAGCTCTTCCTGTCCCCTGACTGCTCCAGAGTCCAACTAAGAACTTCAGCCCATTTTCACCACAAAAGTTTATTCACATTTATATTCACTGTCCATTCAGCTATACTCACCAGATTTCAAAATAAATTTGCTCCTTGCTTCCCAATTCTTATATCCTTTGAATTTAATTTTTAGATCTTACACCACCCATGCCTACACACACACACACACACACACACACACACACACACCTATAACAAAACAACTCTCTCCCTCCAATACCTACTATAAAGTTTCCTCGCTGTTTTTTTTTTTCTTGAACTTTTCTCCAAAACAGGGAGCCATAATCAGTAGGAGATGATGATCCCTAAATATTCCTCTTTGTGGAAATAAAATTGTTATAGCCAATGACTCATCTTTCATGGTCCAAAACCCTTTTCTGGGCCCAGAGCTAGTGCTACTGGCAGGTCTCAGAAGGAGCTTCTGGTTCTGCTCAGCCTGCAACTCTCAGCAGCACTAGAAACCACCAATGTAGAGAAAGGCCCTGGAGCTCAGGACCTTGTCTGACAGAAATACTGTTTGCCAACTTTACACTATAGCCAACCTAGTTACTGGATCTTCTGGGTAACTTCTAGTGATTAAGGCAATCCCTTCAGGAGAAGAAGCCGCCACAGCAGACTTCTACCTAAGCATTTAAAAACCACCCTACACAAAAGAATTATCATTTTTCTTTTATTAAGGAATCAGTAACTTAATCTTCCACCTAACCCTCAGGATGGCAGCACTAATCTTGGGTCACTGTGCCTGCCCTCAGGTTGAAAGGACTTGTCTGTGCTGGTGCTAGTATGTAAATCTCTGTCACATAATTTTTGTTAAAAATTTTTATTGGGGCTTCCCTGGTGGTGCAGTGGTTGAGAGTCTGCCTGTCGATGCAGGGGACATGGGTTCGTGCCCCGGTCTGGGAAGATCCCACATGCCACGGAGCAGCTAGGACCGTGAGCCATGGCCGCTGAGCCTGCGCGTCTGGAGCCTGTGCTCAGCAATGGGAGAGGCCACAACAGTGAGAGGCCCGCAGACCGCAAAAAAAAAAAAAAAAAAAAAAAATTTATTGGAGTATAGTTGCTTTACAATGTTGTGCTAGTTTCTACTGTACAGCAAATGAATCAGCTATATGTATACATATATCCCCTCTTTTCTGGATTTCCTTCCCATTTAGGTCACCACAGAGCACTGAGTAGAGTTCCCTGTGCTATACAGTAGGTTCTCATTAGTTATCTATTTTATACATAGTATCAATAGTGTATATATGTCAATCCCAATCTCCCAATTCATCACATTCCCCCTTTCCCCCTTGGTTCTCTATGTTGGTGTTTCTATTTCTCCTTCATAAATAAGATCGCCTGATCAGAATGGCCATCATCACAAAATCCACACACAGTAAATGCTGGAGAGGGTGTAGAGAAAAGGGAATCCTCTTACACTGTTTGTGGGAATGTAAATTGATACAGCCACTATGGAGAACAGTACGGAGGTTCCGTAAGAAAACTAAAAATAGAACTACCATGTGACCCAGCAATCCCACTACTGGGCATATATCCAGAAAGAACCATAATTCAAAAAGGCACATGCACTCCAGTGTTCATTGCAGCGCTATTTACAATAAGCAGGGCATGGAAACAACCTAAATGTCCATCAAGAGAGGAATAGATAAAGAAGATGTGGTACATATATACAATGGAATATTACTCAGCTGTAAAATGGAATGAAATTGGGTCATTTGTAGAGACATGGATGGACCTAGAGACTCATACAGAGTGAAGTAAGTCAGAAAGAGAAAAGCAAATATCATGTATTAATGCATATATGTGGAATCTGAAAAAATTGGTATAGGCGATCTGTCATATAATCTTAGAAGACACTCACTCTCATTGTCTTTCTTGGACTCAGCACCCCTGTTCTGCCTTGTCCACCATCAAGTTGCAAAGATGGGTGTACATGCCCAGTTGTACGTATTTATGTACCCAGAGACTATAAGCCCACACATGTACACACATACACATTTATTAACATTAGTGAACTGTGTGGATATTCTGGAATTTTCTGGCTTTGCTATAAAATCTGGATTGGGGAGGTATTTGAAGAACTGAAAGGGAAAGTTGGGGAGATCATCTTATTACATGAAAACTTGCATACTAAGTTCATTAGTCAAGTCAGTATAAGTAGTCTTCTCTGTGACTAATCAAAGAAGATGGCATAGGTTTACAATGTAAGTATTGATGTAAGAAGATTAATAACAGGCATCCTAGCTGTTTTCCTTCCCCACAGAAGGGAAATCAGAGCAAACAGGGCTTTCTTGATACTCCCAGAAAACAGAATGTGGGAGACTAAATAGAGATACCCTAGAAAGAGGTCAAAGGAAATTATCAAATTTTTTCAAAGTCTCACTTGACTTCAAATGTGAGAATCCATGGAGAGAGAGTAGAATGACTTGGTAATATGAAGTGGTTGTGACTGAGAGGAGGTAGAGGGAAGTTAAAGGGCGTTCATTCATTCAGTTAAAAATATTTATTGAGTGCTGACCCTATGCTTGCACTGTTCTAGGCACCAAAGATATTTTATTTGTGTCTCAAAATGAGGTCTAAAAGATGGTGAACCAAATATGTTTAAGAATGCACTCACAGTTCCTCCATTCCCAGAAACCTCTCACAGTCTTCCTCATCATAGTAAACAGCAACTTCATGCTTTCATTTGCTTGGGGAAAAAAATGCCCTCATCTTTGTTCTCGTTCTCTCACATCCCTCATTCCAATCCATTAGCAAATATTGTTGCCTGTGTTTTTAAACACATACAGACTTTACTCTGACTACTTCTCACCAGCTCCACTGTTACCACCCATTCTATCGATGCATCCGCATCATCTCTTACACTGTGTTATTGCAATTGCCTATTAATTAGTCTCTCTCTTTCTACCCTTGCCCTCCTACAGTTTATTCTCCATCCAGAAGCCAGATTGATGTTTCTAAAAAATATGTCATGCCACTCCTCTATTCAAATTGAGCCACTGGCACTCCATGTAGCTTAGAAGGAAATCCAGAGACCTTACCATGACCTACCATGCCCTACATGATGTGGCCACCCCTCCCGTCACTCCCAGCCTCATCCACTTATTCCATTCCAGCCACACTGGATTCCTTGATATTCTTTGACTATACTCTGTGTGTTCCATATCTGGGCACTTATATTTGATTTTCCCCCCAAAGTACAGATGGCTCCAACCCTCAACCCTCATGTCTTTTCTCAAATGTTCCCACATCATTGTGGGCTTTCCTTACAAACTTTTTAAAATTTTTCTCTCTCTCTCTCTCTCTCACACACACACACACACACACACACACATCACCATCAACACCACCACCACCATCACCATCACCACAGGGCATTCATTAACTTCCTTTCCTGCTTTTCATCCTCTGGTATAGATACAATTTACAATTTCTTTTCTTATTGTCTATCTAAACCTAGTAGAAAATAAGCTTCAAGAGAGTAGTGATTTTTACCTCTTTGTATACTGTAATATCTCCAGGGCCCCTAGAACAGTGCCTGGTACATAGTAGGCCCTCAATAAATAAATATAGAATGAATAAAGTGGTGAACAATAACCTTCTTCTCATAAACATTACATTCTGGTAAGAGGAGACAGACTATAAACAAACAAACAAACAGAGACCTATAAGATTGGTAAGTGCTATGCAAAAATGTAAAACAGGCTGTTGGGTGGGTAGTGCTTAGGTGGTTCTTTTAGAGTTGGTGGCCCAGAAGGTCTCTCTGATGAGGCAAAATGACAAGGAGCCAAGCCACATAAAAATTAGAGGAAAGGCTGTTCAGGCACAAGAAATACCTTGTGCAAAGGCTATAAGGAAGGACACGTTTGTATGATTTCACTAACAGCAAGCAGGCAAGCACAGCTGGGGCTCAGTGAGAAAGGGAGGAGTAGTAGAATGGGAGATCTAAGAGGGAGGATGGATCAGATCACCTAAAGCTCTGTAGACCAGGGAAAGAAGTTTGGCTTTTATTCTAAGTAAAGGAGAGTTTTTAAATAAGAGGGCACCTTGATAGGATTTATGTTTTAAGATTATACTTATTATACTGCTGAGAATGAATTTGGGCAAAAGGTGAAAGTGACTTGGATTACAGCAGTGGTGAAGAGGGTGAAAAGTGGGAGGGGGATTGGGGCTATATTCGAAGGATAATAACAAGACTAACATTCATTGAGTGATATCTATGTTTCAGGTACTGTGCTAAGCATTTCACATGGATTAATTTCCCTAATCCTCACAACTACCCTATGAGATTGGTACCATCATTAATCTCCATTTTACAGATGAGGATACTGAGACGTAAGGAGGCTTTGTAACCTGTGGTTCAATGATTCAAACCTAGGTCACATGATTCTGTGTTCCTAATGACCACAGTACACTGTCTCACAAAGTAAAGAAAGGAAACCTGATTTGGTCCTTTGAATCATCTACCTACACTTTCTTAACCATACCACTTAAGCAGTAATGCCTAATTATTTTCAGGCAGGCTAGATAGAAGGTCATAATCACTAAGGCTGTTGGAATGGCACAGTCATCGCCAGAATTAGAGGAACAGACAACTATCACCACACACATTCATGCTCAGATAACCACAGATGCATTTACATATGCATTATACTGGTTATACACATATCTGAATATGCCTCAGATCAAAGATGTGTAATATTGCCAAGACCAAGTAGATACTGGTGACAGCTTATGTGCAAATGGAGTCAGAATGACTCTCCCAAAAATGTTATCCCCAAAAGATCTCAGAAAGACTCTACGTGCCACTTATTTTAAAATAGGGCTAATCATTAAAATGTAGCATTCTCAGGCATAAAGGTGTGCTAGTCACCTATCATTTGGCACCTGTCTGGCATAGATGCTAGGTAAACTCTTGTGTTTACTTTAGGCTTGTCCTACCCTTGCTGATCAGAAAAGACCTGAGTTTTTAAACTTGACTTATCCAAGTTTAATGAGGTAGCACCAAATAAACTCTATCTAGATTTAAAACCTAACCTTCTGGGAGCCCATTGGAGCTTAGGTCTGTGTTGAGGACATTTTTACTATGAAGCCAATTAATCACATACCCATAGGGGTAAGAAAGGGGCAGTTACTCATTCTCTAAGTTGAGCATAATTACACTAAATTGAGTTATGAAAACTGTGAGCACATTTAGGCTGGGACCCTTGAATCAAATATAAGCAATTTCCCTGTCTATGTGACATATACATAGGAAGACCCACAGAGCTAAGAATAAATTGGCACCAGCAAGTGCTCTTTAAATGCACATTTAAGGAAAGTGGAGTCGGCATTCAGCAATTCTTCTAGTGTCTCAGCAAGTCAAACTTCACAGAATCCTGTGCCTGAAGATATCTGCTTCAGGCCCCCTGCCTTCAGGCTGCTAATAACCTACACCATCCAGAATACATAGGAACCTATTCGCTTGCTGAATTCTCCAGTCTCCTTCATTCAATCTTTTTGGTATTTTTAACACCAGGCAATCCAGAAAATCCTTCCTATTAAGAATGCCTCTCTGCCAGAGAACTGCCATCATCTCCCCACCCCTCCCACCACCATTCACTATCTACCAAAACAGGCTGTTCTTGATCATTTTTACCAGTCAGTCTTCAGGCCATATTCTATGAGGACTGGTCTCTCTAAGATAAGCACCAAGGAAGCAGAGATTGGAATTAGGAAATTAGCTGCATTATACTATTGAAGACTTTCTTTGGTTGGAACATATTTTCTGATACTCTAGACTCCAAACTAGGGTTACTTAAGACCTCTCACTGCATCCCTGAGAAGGAATCCCTTTATCCATTATTTACTTATGTCTTAAGACTTTATGATATACAGAAGGGCACAGAAAGCTTTCAAGATGTTTCCTGGCTTTAGTTTGAATAGTAGTGATCTTAAGGTTGTGGGAAAATCCAGTTAGCTGAAGCTTATTATGGAAACACTTAAAATTATAATTAATGAACTATGTTTGTGACTGCTTAATATTGGTCTCCCTTTTTAGACTATAAATTCTCTCAGGGGCCACAACATTCTTGTACATGGCTGCACCCCTAGTGCATTGTACAGTGCCTGACCAAGTATTTGCTCACTAAATGTTTGCTGAATGAATACACACAAACTGAGAGCAATGTATAGAGAACACAGTTGGCTTCATCATAGTCTTGACTACAGATGTGAAGAGAGAATTTTCTCCCCCACTACCTTGTCCTAATATCAGCCCTGTCTTGGAAATAACTTTTTTCAAACCACACCTTCACCGTGTTACATTTACCCTATAGTTTTCTGCCATGACGTGATTTTTCTTGTCAGTCATTCATTCCAGTCACATCAGAAGAACACAGAACAAACCATAACTGAAAATGGACAACTTCCCAAATCAAATGCAACTATGACCCAAATCAGGAGGGAAAGAAACAGTAATTCATTCTGGCACCTTAATTAATTATCACACAGATTGCTTATTGATTTTCTTGTATTCAGTCTGATGCTTTATGAAGCACACCCCTTTAAAACAAAGTGTGGACAGCATAAGGAAGGCCTGCAGATCAAAATATATCTAAATATTTGGGAACACACGATCAGAGATTTTCCTAGGAGTCATTTCAAATTGTGCCCAGGAAGACACCCTGTATTTGAAAATATATTTCCTTTACTTAGGTGACCAATTTTCTGTGACTCAGAGGCAAGACAAAAAAGTGTTTCAAAGTGAAAGATGCCCCGTGGGGATTTTTCCTGTTAGGTGACCAGTAGCAGGATCAAGTGGGGAATCCAGCCAAGAATTACAGGTAGAACCAGAGAGCAGATTAGGGAGGCCAGAAAGGAAGGGACTGATCAAGAGAAGTAGGCAGACCTAGTTATGAAAATCCTGTCTAGATAGTAAAAATGAAAGAATTGTAAACTGTTCTTTATTAAGGAAACAGAGTAGAAAACAGACACAGAGAAATTAAAAATAAGGATTAAGGGCAGGAGGAAGAAGGAGGAAATTGAAGGGGCCAGTAAAAGACAAAAAATCTGTAAGAGATGTATGGATGCATCATACTATGAGGAGGGAGATAATGTTAAAACTCAGAGTTGTCCAGCCTTAAAAAGGACATTTTGCTTCTCAGGGGTCCCAATGAAGGTGTAGACACTTCTACCACATGCTATCTCAGGAAGTACTTTTCACTTATCTTCTGGAATGAGCATTGTGTTCCATTCTTAGAGAAAGGAAAAGGGACAAAATGCAAACCCTTTTCCCTATATGATGGGTACATTTCCCAGCTTTGTTTTCCACAGTTCCAGGCATATAGTTACATATCTCAAACATAGCCCACACCAGGAGATTCTGTAGTAGCCTCATCAATACTAAAATCTATACTGGAAAACCTACTTACATTGCTCATATATCTATTGAGGCAGTTTGTATGTGGGGCAGGGAAAGGATTATGCTAAGGGAAGGTAGTTCGAGTTAGGGGAGAGGAAAAATCACTGAGAATTCAGAGAACCATAAAACAGGACATTTTCCAATTATAGTTAATTACTGCTACACAACAAACAACATATGCATGTCTGAATATATTGAATATAACACACTGTTTTTTCCCATTCATCAGTTGATGGACATTTGGGTGTTTCCACTTTTTGACTGTTATGAATAATGCTGCTATGAATATTCATGTATGAGTGTGTGCATGGATATACATCTTCATTTCTCTTGAGTATATATCTAGGAATGTAATTGCTGGGTCATATGGTAACTCTAGGTTTAGCTTTCTGAGGAATTGCCAAACTATTTTCCATAATGGCTGTACCATTTTACCTTCCCATCAGCAACGCATTAGGTTTCCAATTTCTCCATATTCTCACCAACACTCATTATTTTTTCTTTTTTAAAATTAATTATAGTCATTCTAAGTGATGTGAAATGGTATCTCATAGTGGTTTTGATTTGCATTTCCCTAATGACTGATAATATTGAGCATCTTTTCATGTGCTTATTGGCCATTAGTATATCTTCTTTGGTGAAATGTCTATTCAAGCCCAACCTATAAAAAATGAGTTATCTTTTGTTGATTTATAAGAGTTCTTGATATATTCTGGATATATGACTTGCAAACAGTTTCTCCCATTATGTGAGTTGACTTTTCATTTTCTTCATTGTATCCTTTGTGCACAAAAGTTGTTCATTTTGATGCAGTCTAATTTATCTACTTTTTCTTTGGTTGCTTGTACTTTAGGTTTCACATCTAAAACCCACTGCCTAATCCAAGGTCAAAATGATTTACACCTATGTTTTCTTCTAAGAGTTTTATAGTTTTAGTTGCTATATATATATATATCTATCATATGTATATATATGATATATATGATCTATTTTTTTAAGTTTTGTATATAGTGTTAGATAGGTGTCCAAATTCACTGTTTCACATGTGGATATCCAGTTGTTCTAGTGCCATTTGTTGTAAACACTATTCATTCCCCATTGAGTGGTTTTTGCACCCTTATTAAAAACTCAATTGACCATAGATATATGGGGTTTCTTCTAGACTCTCAAATCTATTCCATTAATCTTTAGGTCTATTCTTATGCCAGGATCACATAGTCTTGATTGCTGAACCTTTGTAATATGAATAGAATAAAGAGATAAAAACACACATCATCTCAACAGACACAGAAAAAACATTTGACAAAACCCAATACCCTTTCATGATAAAAAACGCTCAATAAACTAAGAATACAAAGGAATTTCCTTATCCTGATAAAGGTAATCTATGAAAAACCCAGAGCTAGAAGAATACTTAGTGGTGAAAGACTGAAAGGTTTTTCCCAAATGTCAAGAATGAGGTAAGAATGCCCACTCTTTCTACTTTTACTGAACATTGTATTGGAGGTACAGGGTAATAGCAGGGCAATTGGGCAAGAAAATGAATTAAAATAATCCAGATTGGTAAAGAAATAAAACTACTTTCAGATGACATGGTCTTCTATTTATGAAATGCTCAGGAATCCACTAAAAATCTATTAAAGATAACTAATGTATTCATCAAGGTTGCAAGATACAAGATCAATATACAAAAATATAAAATAGCAAAAGTAATCTGAAAATAAAATTAAGAAAAAAATCCCATTAATAGCATGAAAAAGAGTAAAATCCTTAGAAATATATTTAGCCAAGGAAATGTAAGAATTATACACTGAATACTGTAAGACATCACTTAAAGAAATTTTGAAAGACTTAATAAAATGAAAAGACATACTGTATTCATGGATTGGAAGACAATGTTGTTAAAATAACAATACTCCCCAAGGTGATGTACAGACTCAATGCACTACCTATCAAAATTCTAACTCCCTTTTTTTTTTTTTGGAAAAAATGGACAGGCTAATTTGAAAGTTCTTGTGGAAGTACAAGGGACTCTGAATAATGAAAATAATTTGTAAATGAAGAACAAAGTTGGAGGATTCACACTTTCTGATTTTAAAACTTACTGCAAAGCTACAGTGTGATAGTGGCATTAAGTATAGACACATAGATCAATGGAATAGAATTGAGAGTCTAGGAAAAAACACATACATCTATGGTCAATTGATTTTAACTAGGGGGGTCATTCAATGGGGGAAAGAGAGTCTTTCCAATGTATGCCTGTGTGTGTGTGTGTGTGTGTGTGTGTGTGTGTGTGTGTATATATATATATTTATTTATTTATTTATACATGTACACATTATGTGTGTGTGTGTGACAAGTGGTTTGTATAAAATATTTTATTGTTTCTACTGTTTATCTGTTAAATAAAATGCTCATTCTTTAGTCTCTGGAAACACTGAGGGGCAAAAGAAAGTAATACATTGTGATAAGTCCTTTACATAACCTGCAAGGTATGTGCTATTACTCCTGTTTTACAGATAAGAGTACTGAGTCTCAGAAAGTCTAAGCATTTTCCATTTTCTCTAGGAAAATATGTAGGTCACACAACTTGAAAGTGGCATATCCTGGATTCAAATTTCTATGTATGACCCCCATAATGCAAGATGTTACCATTGTACCAAGCAGGATAACAAAACTTTGCTAATGTTTTTGTCACACCTGAGAGAATGGCTCAGTACATACTCCAGTCATCAGCCTTTTATGCACTATTGCCCACTGCCAAATAAGGATTAGAGGCAACAATGACCTCAAAGGCCTGGTAATGCACTTCTTGGAAAGCATTTTCACATCCAGTATAGCAAAAGATGTTCCCATAGCCCTGTGATATAGCAGGACAGTTATCTCCATTTTATAGATGAAAACAGTACATGTCATCATCATCATTATTATAATTCATTTATTGGATGTTTGCCTTGTGCCAAACACTGTGCTAAACGCTTATTTAATGACTGTAAATGTCCTATGAGATTTGTTCTATTATTAGCACTAGCTGTACTGGTGAGAAACTGAGGGTTGGAGAAGGTATATAATCTTCCTATGGTCACATAGCTATTAGTAGAGTTGGGATTTAAACTCTGGTGTGCCTGTCTCTAAGGCTAGTGCTGTTTCTACTGCCAGCCTCTATAATAAATTTGCTGTAATTTTGCATTATTTGTCCCTTTCCATTAGAAAGATATAACCAAAAAATGGGCTTTATCAAACTCCTTACCTTCGTTTTGTTAAATCTACCCTAAGCTTGCTCTGGTTTATTTAAGCTTTGGATGCTCTTCTGTGTGATGTGGACCTTTGAATTCTGTTTCCCCATTTCTGAACAGGTGCAGATTATTTCAGAGCCTCAGAGTGTCTCTCCTGCCTTCCTTCCCTGTTTCTCTCTCCTCTTAGTACTTGCTGTTTTTCCACCCCTGTCTCTGGCCCCTAGCACCACACGAGTGAATGGGATATCTGGCTGTATTGTGAATTTGAGGATATCCAGGAAGATAATATAGCTTCACAAACCCCTGTTTTAAATCTCATCAAATGATATTAATTTCTTTGCTTTCATGATTGTTCTATGTTCAAGAGCCTCATATTTTTAAAAAAAATGGCCCTGGGAAGCATTTTCAAATTTTATTTAACACTTAAGATGGAATTTCTCAAATAGGCCATGGAGAATAGAGCCCATTGTGAGAAGATGTGTGTGTGTGTGTGTGTGTGTGCACCGTTGAGTATGTGTGTGTGTATATGTGAGTGTGTCTATGAGTCCAAGTGCATAAGAGAGGAGGTTAGTGGAATAGGAGTATACCCTAGACAAACTATCTATCCACCTTCATGTACTTTACATTTTTCCCAGTGTGGACCTAGGTTAGGGTTCAAGGCATAAAAAATGGTTCAAGTTGGAGAACGGGGAGGGAAAAGGTAGATGGTGGAGGAGTAAGATTTCTGCCTTCTGCCCATTATTTTTACCTCTAGTCAAGCCTTTCTTTGATCTATATATAAAAGTACACATTATTTTATAGCACATTAAAACATCATTTGTCAGACACACAGGGAAAATAATAGAAACTAAAAGCATGGGTACTGGAGGGAGGTTGACTAGAGTTTACATGTACTAACTCTGCAACCTCTGGCAAGTTGATTGACATCTCTGCACCTCTATATAGTAAAGAATCTAAACTTGTTCAAAAAAGAGGTCTGGCCTTTTCCTTCAGCTTCTGGAAGATAATATTTCTTTGCCTGTGCCTTTGGGCTAACCAGACAATAACAATGTGACTTAGAGTAGGTGCTTTTTTATCAGTCTGGAAATTGAAATTAACCATGTCGGCAATCAATCAGTCATGTCTATATAACAGAGTCTCAATAAAATCTCTGAGCACTGAGCTTGAGTGAGCTTTCCGGTTTGGCAATGCCCCATGCATATTGGCACACATCAATGCCAGGAAAGTAATGTGTCCTGAATCCACAGGGAAAAGATAATGGAAGCTTTACATTTGGTATTTCTCCTGGATTCTGCCCTATGTGCTTCTTCCTTTAGCTTATTTTAATGTGTGTTCTTTCCTTGTAATAAACCATAACTGTGAATATGATAGCTTTCAGTAAGCTTTGTGAGTCCTTCTAGTGAATTATCTTACATGAGGGTGGTTTTAGGAACCATCCAAACTTGCAGTTGGTGTCACATGTGAGGGTGATCTTTAGGACTGTGCCCTCTAACTTTGTAGTTGACCATAACTCTTTGCAATCTTAGTTTCCTCATTTCTAAAATGGGTATAATACCTACCTACCCCTATTTGAAGGATAATTATAAAGATGAAACAAAATAAAACATTGATAGGGCCTAGAACTCAGTATATTCCTCAGTAAAAGGCAGGTATTTTTATCAAGCTTACATCATAATCACAATCATCAGTGGTTTTTTGTGTGTCCTATGAAATATATACACTGTCTCTCTCACACACAGATTGTCTCAATTCTTGGAAGTAATTAATATTTCCATTATGGATGAGAAAATGGAGGGCTAGTGCAAATACATGACTTATTAACTCATTCATTCATTAGGTAAGTGTTGAGTGCCTACTTCATGTGAGGCATTGTGCTAAGTGTTGAAGATGCACCAGGGAACAAAGAAGACATGATACTAGCGCTCACTGAGTTTACTCTCTAATACTATAGAGAATATTATAGAATTAAAATATTTTAAAATACTATGAAAAAACTGAAGAAGATATGGTTAAATATAATAAGTGACACTGGTAGGACTTGAACCCAGATCTTTGAAGACCAGTGTTGTTTCTATTGTACTATATGGCGTAAGACAAGTCTAGTAGGGTAACCAACCATTCTGGTTTCCTTTGGATGTAAGGATTTCTCTTGACGTAGGATTTTCAGTGTTAAACCTGGAACAATCCTAGGTAAACCAGGATGGTGTATTCAAAGGTCTAGTGTCCAATGACTTGGTTTTTCCTACTCTAAGGCCAATTCACATATGTGTGGACTTTGTCAGGGATCATGTCTAGTAAGTCAGTAACAGAAGAGAATCAGAGGGAAGATGACCCAGAAATTCTTAACCTCAAAGACCACTATGGGAAAGTCACTGCCAGTTGCATCTTTGAGACCTGGCTATCTTTGCAATGAACCCCAGGCCATCTCTGGTGAAGGGCTGCTCCAGCTGGAGAAGAAAGCTAGAGTATGGTCAGGAAGTGAATGCAAGAGTACATATTTCAGGTTAGTTTCAGAAGGTATGATTCTCACTTATGCTTTTATTAAAGTAAATTTTGTATCTTAAAACCACCTGCAGTTCCCAAAGTTGCTAATTTATATAAGTCACACACAAACACAATTGGGGAGCAAAACAGAGCTTTCAACCAGCAAAGGAAATTGCCACTAAAGCAGAGCTGAACAGTTCCCTTAAGTATCTAGGTCCAGCTGGATCCTGAGCTCTTATGGTTCATATTAAAGAAAACAATTTTTTTTTTTACATTCAGGGAGTCAGACTCACGCACAGCTAATTAGAAATGGGAGTTGAAACCCGTAAGACCCCAGAGTGTACCCAGCAGAGAGCAGTGGTTTTGGAAGTGGGGAATAAGCACAGGTATAGCAGCAAATATTTCAGTGCATATTCTTGGGGTTGGAAGAACTCTTATACCCAGGGCAATGGCACTCTTCCTATCATCTTGAGGCTGGGTCCAATTTTTATATTGTCCATCATCTGATTTATCCCTAGGAGAATCACACAGATTTGTACTCAGTAGGCTCTAGGAGAAGTTGAGGTAACCTCAGAGGCCTGCTAGGCCTGTGTCTATAGACCTTTTAAGGAAAGTGTCCTAAAAAAGTTCTTGCTTACTAAGTTACTATGACTTGTGTTGAGTAAAACCAACCCTGTTACCCTGGCCACAGATGACTGGGCGAGAAATTTGTGCATGAATGCAGAAGGGAGATGGGGGATATTTATGTCATTTTCACTGCATCACCTCAGCTTTGGGTGGCACACACCTTACCAAAGAGCATGAGAAGCCTAGAGGTTATCCATTTGGATTCTTGACTAGGGCAAACTATCCACTCCAGGATGAGAGTTAATTATTCTTCCTCTTCCATCCCTTCTTTTCCTCACCTACCTTACCCCCTCTCTCTCTCACCACCCTGCACTTTTTCAATAAGACAGAATGCAGCAAAATCTGATAACAAACTATAAATACTTAAGAGGTAACAACCATTACAGACTTTTTTCAAAACACTTTCAGGGATATTAACTCTTATTGCTTTCCCTAAATCTAAGCAGGTAGTCTAGAGTAGTAGCAGTTAAGAGATTGGACATTTGGAATTAAACAAACAAGAGTGAGTCTTCTTACTCACTGTGGGACCTTAGACAAGTCATTTAATCTTCCTAAGTCTCAATTTCATCATCTGTAAAAGTGAGGATTAAATGAAGTACTGAGGGCTTCCCTGGTGGTGCAGTGGTTGAGAGTCTGTCTGCCAATGCAGGGGACACGGGTTCGTGCCCCGGTCCAGGAAGATCGCACATGCCGCGGAGCGGCTAGGCCCGTGAGCCATGGCCGCTGAGCCTGCGCGTCCAGAGCCTGTGCTCCGCAACAGGAGAGGCCACAACAGTGAGAGGCCCGCGTACCTCAAAAAAAAAAAAAAAAAGAAGTACTGAATATAAAATACTTGAAGAGCACCTGGAGCACAATAAAATAGTCATTATACTCAACATTGGCTATTGTTTTCATTGTTACTTTATGATTCCTCCTACTGCCATTACTACAACTAACAACACTCTGATAAACATCAGTGGTCTGATAAAACGGACTCAGAACAAGTAAGTTTTGTGGCATCAGAGACAGAAAAGGAGTGCAGGCTTGTCTGGGGCATCATACTAGAAGAACCTGGGCTAGGGAGAAGACCACTGGGCATATTAGAGTTGGGAGGGTTAGAGAAGCAGAAGCATGCAGAGAGTTGGAAGAACAATGGGGAGCCACTTCACCTGTCTCACAATTTAGTTTATCTGTGCACTTGTTGGAAATTTTGGCACATTCACTTCTATGTGTTTCCTCTTCTCTTGCTAGACTGAAAAAGGTTTTGGAGTTGAGGATGGGAAAAACAAGGGACATTTAAACATCCTCAAATGTAGGGGGAGGAGTGCCTAATAGTGCGTGTAGAAAGAGTATCATGGCTGAAAATAGATTGGAGGAGTACAGAACACTCCCTCCATTTAAGGAAGAAAACAATGATAATGTACCTAAATGAAAATCAATTTTAGTGGCTCCTTTATTACACTTTTATGGTCTACAAAGTTCCATCATTTTCATGCTGCAGAGTGAATGGTATGTAATTCTATACCACTGATAAATTTTCTGTTAGAAGGGAAGGTTTTAACTTTTTAATAAGAATTATTTCCCTAGACTTTTTATCCGGTATTCAAACCATTTAATTTGTAAGGCCATATCTCTGATTCACAAAACTTTAAACGACACTAATTGCACTCAGCTATTTTCATTATTAATGTACAAGAATGCTAATCTAGTGTGACTTGACTCTTTAGCCATAGTATTAAGGTTTTTCTTTACCTTAAAGCAGAATTTAAGATTAGCAATAAAATTTAACATTTTTGTATTATCTACTTATTTTACTGACATTACATTCATTGACGATTAACTGGCACTAATATAAGTGGGTCTCTTTAAAAATACACATTTATTTTTGGTGTTTTCAGGGGACTGTTCTAATCCCAACATCACATGTAGAGTGGCACTAAAGGTGAAATTTATAATAAGAAAAAACAAAGCAGTAAAAGACAGCATAATCTAGAGCCTTCTCTAGGTTTTGCTCTTCCTAGATTTATTATTGTAATAAGTCCTCATTAATGTGGACCTGATAAACTCAAGTTTTGTGATGATTTGGACACAGGTTGGGCTTAAGTTGACCTTGTATTATGTATGAAGAAAGGCTTTGGTAAGCATATAATCAGTATAAACAGAAATGCTGGAGGAATATTCAAACTACTTAATAGACCAAACTGTGCTTTCAAATACTTTAATACCATCCTATTATTACAGTGATTACAATTAAAAATGAATCTTATCTTTCATTAAAGCAGGCCCTGCATGATTCCTACTCATCACAAACTACCCATCACTCCTTTACACATATTCTACTGTTTAGATTCATAACCAGTTCAGACTGGTTTCTCCTACAATTAGACTGAATTAATAGTGACAGACCAACTAACACAACATTGTAAATCAACTATACTGCAATAAAAAGTTTTTAAAATAGTGACTGACCATTTGGATTGATGTTATGATTTACATAGTAATCTTCCCTGGAAGAGCTTCATAAACATTATGTTAAAGTTTAACACCTCCCTTTAAACAGACTGACATTTCCAGTAGATCTTGGAGAAAGAATCATGCAACAGGAGTATGTTGCAAGCTTGTGTTTCAAATGTGTTACAAAATTACATTACTCCAAATGAACTGTGTGTGACAAGGTTCATAAACCACATAGTCAGAAGTGCCTACCTTTCTTTCAGAGCTAAGAAAGTGAATGGAGATTCAAGAATACAAAAGTAATCCCAGCACTGAATCTCAAGGAAATAGGCTTTACATATTTAATTTCCTCAAATGTTATAGGACATCATATAGTTGGGGGTGAGGTTAAGTAGAAAGAGGGCCCAGTAAAGATATTGGATATTTCATGAAATCTAGACTAAAGCCAGGACACTCCCAGTATATCAAAGAAACTGTCTCCTTTGTAGCTACTCTAAGAAAACACTTTCAAGTAGATGGATCCATAGGTCCTAGGTATGCAAGAGATTTGCTAGCTGTTCCTAATTAATTATCACAGCAACCCTATAGGAAGTTTTCATTATCCTTCTTGGACAAAGTAAACACCTGAAGAGCATTTGAAGAACTGCCCTGTCTCTGAGGGTGTTGCAGAGTTGAGATCAGAACCTAAGTCCCCAGGATCTGCATGCCCTGGCTGGTGGTGGTGATGAATGAGCCACTCAGTTGCTGCTGTTAATGGAAGTGAAAATGGTAGTAGCAGCATACCTTGTGTTAGGCATTAAGTATTTACCATGAAATTTTCACTGAATCCTCACAATACAATGAGGTAGGAGGTAGGTACTATTATTACCCCCATTTTATAGATGAGGAAGCTGATCAAGAAAGAGGGTAGATGACCTTCATAAGTTCACACAAGTAGTAAGCATTAGAACTGGGACTTGATCCACAGTCTGATTATAAATCCTAAGCATTAACAAATTTATCTCCAGCAAACCAAACTGCTCCCTGCCTTTAGCCTTATACTCAGTGAGGTAGTTCAGGAGACTCCCTTGTCTCCCTTGAGGTAAATCCTCAGTTATCTCAGCTGGCTAGAATTCTGTGCTTATAAGGTCTGGCCCACAAAGACCAATGCACATGCTTAATTTTAATCTATTTTAAACTCATTTAATTTTTATCTGTTTCATGGCCCTTGACCATATCCCCAGCTACAGGTAGTCATCACCCAAAGGCAAATAAATATTGTTGATAAGGAGGATGGAAGAGGGGAAAGCATGTTGCTCTGCCTTAAGTGAATATCCCATTGATGGTGGGAAAGAAAGAATTATGAGTCTCATTTTACATACTTGATAACCAAGACTCAAGGAGTCTAAGTGACTTGCCCAAAGTCACACAGTTAAGGAGCCCAGTAAGTGGCAGGATCAAGACTCAAACCTAGTTTTGTCTATGCCAAAGCTCATGCCATTTCCAGTTCACCACATGGTCCTCCACATGCTTAAGCTCAGGGAGGTACTTTCTGGAGCTAGACTGTCTAGGTTGGTCAACCCTCTAACACTTTGTGTCTTGGATAGGTACCTAATCTCTCTGTGACTTGCTTCTTATATCTGTTAATAGAACCTATCTCATGGGGTCGTGAAGATTAAGTGAGATGATACATCTCCAGGAAAACACTGGTATCCCAGTACCCAGAGGTATACTCCTCACACCATTGTTGTTTTCTTCTCTGAGTTCCTGGTTCCTCCTATTTTGATTTGCACTGCTTAGTAATAGCCAATAGCCACATGTGGTATTAAAATTTTAATTTAAGCTAATTAAAATTACTTAAAATTACAAAACTCAGTTCCTCAGTCACACTAGACACATTTCAAGTATTCAACAGCCACATGTAGCTAAGAGCTACCATATTGGGTAATGCAGATTTATAACATTTTCCACATGGCAGGAAGTTTCATTGGACACAAAGAAAAATCACATAGGCTTATATATACATGTGTATGTAAATATATAGAAAGGGAACTGGAAAGATGCAAATGAGACCATTGAGAATGGGATAGGAGGTTAAAGAGGCTCTTCATATTTTGTTCTGTATGCTTTCATATTGTTTGAAAGGTGAATATATTCATTATGACTTTTGAAATCTAAGAAAACACAAACACTATCTTTAAAAGTTAGCAAATTTTTTTTTTTTTATTTTTATTTTTGCGGTATGCGGGCCTCTCACTGCCGTGGCCTCCCCCATTGCGGAGCACAGGCTCTGGACGCGCAGGCCCAGCGGCCATGGCTCACGGGCCCAGCCGCTCCGCGGCATATGGGATCCTCCCAGACCGGGGCACGAACCCGTATCCCCTGCATCGGCAGGCGGACTCCCAACCACTGCGCCACCAGGGAGGCCCTAAAAGTTAGCAAATTTTTTGGGGAAAAAAAAAAAAAAGATTGCTTTCAGATCTTAGGATAACGAAGGCCTTCCTAAGCAAAAGAGAAAAGCCTGAAGGGGTAAGGGCAGGTGTCCTTCATGGTGGAGGATATTCGCCTAAGGACTCTGATTGGATGTTTCCTCAGTGTCTGGCACACAGCAAACATTTGCTGCCAAATAAAATGTTAATTAGAAAATGGCTCTGTTGGGCTTCCCTGGTGGCGCAGTGGTTGAGAGTCCGCCTGCCGATGCAGGGGACACGGGTTCGTGCCCCGGTCTGGGAGGATCCCACATGCCACGGAGCGGCTGGGCCCGTGAGCCATGGCCGCTGAGCCTGTGCGTCCGGAGCCTGTGCTCCGCAACGGGAGAGGCCATAACAGTGAGAGGCCCGCGTACAGAAAAAAAAAAAAAAAAAAGAAAATGGCTCTGTTGAAGCCAGGGGCAGAGGAGTGTATTTTTTCTTTTTGCCCAGATAGTAAGGAGCCTTTGTAAGATAATATTCTCCAAGGGGCAAAACAGTCTCTTCAGCCTGGCCTTGTCTAGTCCTCTTGGATTCCCAAGCCACATTTAGAGCAACTCTTGAAATATCAGGCAACAAGCATATCAAGAAAATCACAAGACATCCTATGCCCAGCAGAAGAAGTCATGGTGTGCCTTTCATCACCCAGGCAAGGGGCCAATGATCAGGGGCTAGCCATGCTGACTTGTTTGATGCCTCAGAGAGAACATCTTGAATTATTCCACGGCTCCTCACCAAAAGGTTGACAAAGTAAAGCAAGAAACAGAAAATCAATTCCAATGAGAACAATAGCTTTTAACTTTTAGATTAAAAGAGAAAAGCTGATAATGCAAAGGCTCTGACAATTCAACTCCTGTTGGAAGAAAAAATGATTATCTCAAGCCTCCTGCTTCCTAACCACAGTGACTACCTGGCTCTTTCTTGAGTCACTTTCCCTAGGAGGAAGTTTTCCTCACCTTCTTCTATCTTGGAGGACAGATCAAGGAGCAGTGTAGCTAAAAGTACAAAGAGGCTCAGTAGTGATTGCCACATTAAGGCTTTCCAGAAACTTTTTCTTCTGATCTTGACAAATTTTAAAACATGGTAAAACCAGATGCAGCATCAACAATCTCAAAATGGAAGCATTAAAATGCAAAGGGGGGCTTCCCTGCTGGCGCAGTGGTTGAGAGTCTGCCTGCCGATGCAGGGGACATGGGTTCATGCCCCGGTCCGGGAAGATCCCACATGCCACGGAGCAGCTGGGCCCGTGAGCCATGGCCGCTGAGCCTGCACATCTGGAGCCTGTGCTCGGCAACGGGAGAGGCCACAACAGTGAGAAGCTTACGTACCGCAAAAAAAAAAAAAAAAAAAAAAAGAAAGAAAGAAAATTGCAAAGGGAACAATTTCTTGCATCCTATCAACCATTTTACATGTTTTGCAACATCCCTAATTCTCAGGAATTTAAAGAGTAGAATGCACTGCCTCTTTAGAACCCTGGTGTAATTGAATGTTAGCCTAACGCTTCTTCTGGTGAAATCACTGAGCATGATGTTACCTGACAACACCTAATTAAAGTTGACAGATTCATTTCTGCTAGGTAAGAGAAGTCAGCTGCACACCACAGAGCACTACATTCTTTCTAATTGATGCTCACTCATAGATCCAGGAGTTAGGCAGGAACTCATTGTTACTTTGAAGAAGTATAAGTCATAAACTTCCTGTCACAATGCCTCTTAACAATGTTAATACTGGTAGAGACTTTGGAGAGATCCTCCAAGGCAAACCCATCCACCTTACAGATGAAGAAACTGAGGTTTTGAGAAGGGAGAGAAAGAACAAAGATCTCATTTGTCTCAGAGCTGAGACTAGAACTCAGGTCCCTTTATATGTAGATTACTCACTGATCTAACTTACTGATAAAACACCGTTTTAAAAGGTCAGCACAGCAAAATGGATTAACAAACAGAGAAGACTAAATATATGGACTAGTTTCTGAAGTTCTGGTTGCTGGATTTAGTGGTAACAGGTCATAACACTGATATTACTGGAGTCCATTTCAAGGTCATCAAGAAGGCCAAGACTTTTCTTCTTCTTTTTTAAATTTATTTTTATTTTTGGCTCCACTGAGTCTTTGTTGCTGCACGCAGGCTTTCTCTAGTTGCTTCAAGCAGGAGCTACTCTACATTGTGGTGCACGGGCTTCTCAAGGCGGTGGCTGCCCTTGTTGCAGAGCACGGGCTCTAGGCACACAGGCTCAGTAGTTGTGGCTCACGGGCTCTAGAGCGTAGCCTCACTAGTTGTGGTGCACGGGCTTAGTTGCTCCACGGCATGTGGAATCTTCCTGGGCCAGGGATTAAACCCGTGTCCCCTTCATTGGCAGGCAGATTCTTAACCACTGCACCACCAGGGAAGTCCAGGGTTTTTCTTGATTTGTAAAAATGAAAGAAGGGAAGACTACAATCATATGTTTAAATGATAATAGTAAACACTCACATGGGTTTGATCTGTGTCCTGTTTTTCCCTTCTCCTCCCCTGGAATAAGGTTTCATGGCAGAGCCTATTCTTCAGCTATTCATCTTGTTTTAGGAGAGAGTAAAGTTGATTCATGTGCTCCTTAATATTCATAAACCAGGTCGAGGTGTCTTCTCTCACTCTGGTTAATGTCATAAGTTATCATCATATACAGTTATTTCATAATGTTCACAGGATTTTGATATACAATTAACTTAAGAATAATCAGTAAATTTCTGTGATATAATGTTTGTGCCTTTTTACTTATGATAGAAGATTATTGGTAGCATTTTGAACAAGCTAAGTACCTCTCTTTACCTTGATTTGCAAAATGGGGATGGTGATAACAGTACCTACCTCATAGGATTGATATGAGACTGTTAAATGAGTTAATATATTAAAGCACTTGTAACAGTGCTTAGCAAATTGTATTTGTTAAATAAATCAGTTACACAATAAAGCATCTACCTCCAGACGAAATTTAAACATCAGGGGCAGGGTTTTTTCGATGTTGGCTTCACAGCAGAATGTCCTATGGAGCATTTAAAAATGCAGATGCTTAGGCTCTACTCCAGATCTATGGAATGTGAACCTCCAGTGGAGAGAAAATGTGGGTGGGAAAGGGTCTCTGTGTGTGTCTATGTGTGTATGCATTTGCCCACATTTTAAAATTTCCTAGATACCCCTATTAAGAACCACTGGTTTAGACACTGGTGACCACGTGAGGCAATTTCTAACTTTCTATGGAATGCTGAAACCTGAACTTACCAAACTGGTACTCCTTTTGAATTCACCAGCACCAACCAATCCTTCCAACTTACCCCAAGTGCAAAATTATTAAAGCACACTCCTGACAGCACTTCTGGTCTAGAAAATGGTTTAAATGTGGTCTATATTTAAGGAAACAGCACATTAACTCAGATAGCATTTCAAAGAGGATTCTGGGAAGGGAGAGTTTTGGCATATCATTTAGAACTCTATTGCCTCCTCTGCCTTAGCTTTCGAGCAAATTTCACCATAATATTGCCAGTGCTATTTTTATACCCTGCTCTAATTTGCCTTCTTTGCACTGAAGCATATTTAATAAAAGCTAATTAAAAATATATTTTGAAGGAGAAAAAGGGAGCCATAGTATTAAATAAAAGGCTGCCCACCATTATAACACTGATCATTTTGAGTATACAGACTTAAGAGTTCTCAAGTTCCTCCCATAAGCCACATTGGTATTTATTAAATCTATGTTGGTCCTTGATGAGTTTCACAACCCTGAGACACCAATCAAAAATATATTTCCGTGGGGTTGGTTAGTCCAGGCATTTATGTAACTGACAAAAGTCTACTTGCTCTGTGCCTTACAACCATCATATTTTTCAGTCAAAATGTCAGCAGCTGCTCCTAGGACACATTTGAGTTTAGTTAGTATCACAGTTGGTACTAGTAGGTTTTGCTTCAGGGAACTGTTACTCAGGAAATCAAGTGTAATTTTGTATATAAAGTGGTTAAAAATTAATAGGCAACAAGGGTTGGATGTGGTAAGCAGGTAAGATTGCTAGGGAAACTGATGAAGACATGTTCTGGGACCAGAACAAAGACAACTGCCTCACTGAAGTACTACGGAGAAACAAAGAAGATATCAACTTTCAAGAATGGGGACAGAGAGAGAAATTTTTGCATCAGTGTTCAGTAGAAAGCCTTTCAGGTTTCTGTGCCAATGCATTTCAGCCTGCCTCCCATTCAAAGTCTCCACACCTCCCTTCATCTATGTTCCCTGACTCTCCCACTACTAGTAACTTGCAGTGTTCAGCTAATTCCAATCTCCCTTTCACTCCATGGGTGAATGCAACACTAATCTGAAAACCACCTCAGGGAACTTCCCTCCAGAGTTGGGAAACAAGGGATGAGGGTAGGAGAAAGAGACACAAACACCAGATTAACCTAAAAAGAATCACCTCTCTACAGCCAGGTATCCTATCATGGTTACCAAATTTAATACAACTCCTGCCTAAGGGAATATTCTATGCTGTAGGCCCTAATCACTGCAACTTGTAAAACAGCAATTAAATTAAAACAAAGTACAGGAAAAAAACACATTTCTTCAAACAACAATGGAAACACAACCCTGCTGCCAGCATTTTATGTAAAAAGGACAGCTTTTTTGTATTTGAACACTGAGAGTCTTTTATATTTTTTTGCAACATCCTTCATACTCATCAGTTCTAGCTGTTCTCCAAGACTGACAGGTTACTAAATTGAGGCCATATTTCCAATCTTTGATTTTTTTCCCCAAATAGCTTTAGTCCTGACTCCCTGCTCCTCCATACCTTGCCCACTTCTTAGGCTAGCAAGGAACAGAAAGGGATGCTTAACCAGAGTTCAAAACTAGTATTTTTAGGATGAGATGCCAATAAGAGATATTTATATGAGTGTGATAGAAATGAATTCATATAAATAATCATGGAACTATGAGATCGGGTCTCAAACCACTCAGGAGCCATTTTTATAACCCCCCATTTCATCACACTCCATTTGAGGAGTTCTATTTTATGTCAAAATAGAAACCAAACAGTATTGTCTCCAAGTATGTGTCGTTTGAACCCTCAGATCTTTACCTTCCTAGTTGACCTTTCTAACTATTTAAATTGGACTTGATGCTCTTCAGGGGCCAGTCTTTTCATTACTAGCAAATTTTGGTTTTGTTTCACTTTTTCCAGTCAAATCCAATTACTATATTGAGCTGCCTATTTCATCTTCATAGCTTTGTTTCCAGAAGACTATATCTAAATCATTTCAAATGCTTTCCTCACTTACAGTTTCAGTACATATAGCCAGTAGGTTTTAGAAACTCAACAGGTTTGCACTTCCTTTGACTCAAAGGAAAGTGGCTGACAGGTGACTGATGAGGAAAGTTCACACCTATTTAGTAGCCATTCAGACCAGGTGGCTCCAAATCTTTGTCAGAACAGTTGAAGCAGAACATTATTCAACACTTGCCATGAAATAAATTGAAAGTTTCTCAGAATTTAGTTGCAATGAGCTTGGTAAGTATAAAATGAAGATAAAAAAGCCAGTTCCTTGGTTAGAGGCTTTGGAAATGAGATCAAAGATGGAAACATGAAACCCTCAAAGACCAACTCTGAATTCTGCTGGCCAAAGGGCCTAGCTTGTATACTGTTGATGGAGGCAAGAGACTATTATCCTTGTTTACCACGGGGTGAACCATCAACGTTGTAGCTGATGTTAATCAGAATCTTCTCCTTTACTCAACAAAGAAGCAGAAAGCAAGCTCTTCCAACATGAAGAGCATTTTCAGCACCTCAGTTTTTGGTCAATCAACAGACTGTCATGAAGCATGTCCCTAGCATGAACATTTGCATTTACCTCTGAAGTGGACAACTGTTCATAATTATCTGCCAACAATTTACAAACATCTTCGCTCTTGGCTGTCAGGATTACACTTGGATATAAAATGGCCTTGATCCTACTCTTGCATTTTTAAGCTTTGAAGTAATTAGGCAGAAAACTGCCTGTGTGATTATCCTCATTAAATTATTTGGCTTTCATCGTGGAAACTGACATGGCAGTTCCCTCACTTGGTGCTGAGTTATGTTCATATTTAAGAGAAAATCATTCGTTTAGTGTGTCATCTCTTCCCTTCTGTGGGCACACCTTCTCCACTTTGTCAATGTCATCATCTAAGCTGAGTTAATTCTAAGTTATAAACTTGGTGTTTTGTTTTGTTTTAAAACAAAGGAAAAAAACTGTAAAATGGCTCTATGTGTTGTAAGCTGCCTTTGTTCCCTATATATTCAGTCAACAAATTTAACTGAATCTCTACTATACATGTCTAAATATGAAAGACATTTGTTATCAAAGATTTGGCCAATTTTCTCTTACTGACAGCAGGGGGAATGAAAGTGAGAAATAAGTTTCCAAATACATTCAGATAACATGCTGTTTCATCTTGGCTAAAATTGGTTGGAGGGATCTAATTTAATATAACTACAAACCTGGCCCTGAAAGAGCAACTTATTAGTCAAAAATAATCCCCAGTTCCTGTTGCATTGTTTAGTTCATTAGTCATTTATGAAGCATCTACTAGTTGCTAGACTCTGTGTTCTGTGCCAGAGATGCAATGATGAAAAGCCCCAGTTCCTTCCTCACAATAGAAAGATCCTACAGTTCACTGCAAGGGAAAGCTGCTAAATGGAGGGAGCTAGATTTTGACTTGGCACAGGAAACAAGGCGAGAGAAGAGAATTGACTAGCAAGTGTTCCTAGAAGTAGGTAAGGGGCCTCAGTATCACTGACTGAGTTGGCTGGGAAACTGGATAATTGTGGTACCAGAAATTTCAACTACTTCTGCTAATGCCTGACCATGCTCATCATATACAAAGTGTCTTTGCCTTAGCCAAACCTACATATGTCACTGTTCATGCAATTTGCTCTTTACTAAACAGAATAATAAAATGCAACCGATCACATCAGTGCAGACATCTAGCCAGGCCAAACAACCCACTTGCTCCAATTAATTAACTTACTAGCTGGTTTAAAGAATGCACAGTAAAATCTTGATTAACTGGTATGCTTGGGGAAAATAATATTGTAGGTAACTGAACTATCTAACCAAAAGTTGAGCAGAAAGCATTTTTGTTGTTTTTAAGCCTTGTTGAAAATTATCTTTAAATGGTCAAGGCAAATTTCCAGCTCATGTGAGTAAAATCTAGCATACAGACTTGCATTTTTACTGGGCAATTATGATTATTCAGGATTTCATGGTCATCACTGTGCACATCAGCACTCACTCTCCAGAGCAAGAGATGGAAAATTAGAATGTCTAAGACTGTGGTTTGACCTAAAAATATTTCCTGGAAGCCATTTTTTAATGAATTCCTGATACTAGCTTGCTTGGGTTTTCCCCAAAATTAAATTAACAACAACAACAATAGTAATAATAATAATGTATTCAGGATAATTCAGTGTTTTACTAGAGTCTGTGAAAATACTAACAAGCTGTTTAAACTTTGGCAAATAACAGGAAATCATACATAGACCATCAGACCTGAAAGGAGTTTTAACTTTCTTTTCATTCACAGTATACTATGAATTTTATTATTTTTTCATTAACATCTTTATTGGAGTATAATTGCTTTACATTGCTGTGTTAGTTTCTGCTGTATAACAAAGTGAATCAGCTATACATATACATATATCCCCATATCCTCTCCCTTTTGTGTCTCCCTCTCACCCTCCCTATCCCACCCCGCTAGGTGGTCACAAAGCACTTAGCTGGTCTCCCTGTGCTATGCAGCTGCTTCCCACTAGCTATCTATTTTACATTTGGTAGTGTATATATGTCCATGCCACTCTCTCACTTTGCCCCAGCTTACCCTTCCCCCTCCCTGTGCCCTCAAGTCCATTCTCTATGTCTGCATCTTTCTTCCTGTCCTGCCTCTAGGCTCTTCAGAACCAATATTTTTGTTGGTTTTTTTAGATTCCATAGATATGTGTTAGCATACGGTATTTGTTTTCCTCTTTCTGACTTACTTCACTCTATATGACAGACTCTAGGTCCGTCCACCTCACTACAAATAACTAAATTTCATTTCTTTTTATGGCTGAGTAATATTCCATTGTATATATATGCCACATCTTCTTTATCCATTCATCTGTTGATGGACACTTAGGTTGCTTCCATGTCCTGGCGATTGTAAACAGAGTTGTAATGAACACTGCAATACATGTCCGTTTTGAATTATGGTTTTCTCAGGGTATGTGCCCAGTAGTGGGATTGCTGGGTTATATGGTAGTTCTATTTTTAGTTTTCTAAGGAACCTGCATACTGTTCTCCATAGTGGCTGTATCAATTTACATTCCCACCAACAGTGCAAGAGGGTTCATTTTTCTTCACACCCTCTCCAGCATTTATTGTTTGTAGATTTTTTGATGATGGACACTCTGACAGGTGTGAGGTGATACCTCATTGTACTTTTGATTTGCATTTCTCTAATGATTAGTGATGTAGAGCCTTTCATGATGTTAGGGAGTGTTCTAATTTCATTCTTTTACATGTAGCTGTCCAGTTCTTCCAGCATCATTTATTGAAGGGGCTGTCTTTTCTCCTTTGTATACTCTTGCCTCCATTACCAAAGATAAGGTGACCATATGTGCATGGGTTTATCTCTGAGTTTTTTATACTGTTCCATTGATCTATATTTCTGTTTTTGTGCCAATACCATACTCTCTTGATTACTTTAGCTTTGTAGTATAGTCTGAACTCAGGGAGACTGAGTTCTCCAGTTCCGTTCTGCTTTCTCAAGATTTCTTTGGCTATTCGTGGTAGGTATTTTTTGATTTCCTCTTTGATTTCTTCAGTGATCTCTTGGTTATTTAGTAGTGTACTGTTTATCCTCCATGTGTTAGTATTTTTTCCAGTTTTTATCCTGAAATTGATATCTAGTCTCATAGCATTGTGGTCAGAAAAGATACTTGATACAATTTCCATTTTCTTAAATTTACCAAGGCTTCATTTGTGACCCAAGATATGATCTATTTTGGAGAATGTTCCATAAGCACTTGAAAAGAAAGTATATTCTGTTGTTTTTGGATGGAATGTCCTATAAATATCAATTAAGTCCATCTTGTTTAATGTGTCATTTAAAGCTTGTGTTTCCTTATTTATTTTCACTTTGGATGATCTGTCCATTGGTGAAAGTGTGGTGTTAAAGTCCCCTACTATGATTGTGTTACTGTCAATTTCCCCTTTTATGGCTGTTAGCATTTGCCTTATGTATTGAGGTACTCCTATGTTGGGTGCGTAAATATTTACAATTGTTATATCTTCTTCTTGGATTGATACCTTGATCATTATGTAGTGTCCTTCTTTGTCTTTTGTAATAGTCTTTATTTTAATGTCTATTTTTTTCTGATATGAGAATTGTTACTCCATCTTTCTTTTGATTTCCATTTGCATGGAATAACTTTTTCGATCCCCTCACTTTCAGTCTGTATGTGTCCCTAGGTCTGAAGTGCCTCTCTTGTAGACAGCATATATATGGGTCTTGTTTTTGTATCCATTCAGCCAGTCTATGTCTTTTGTTGGAGCATTTAATCCATTTAGATTTAAGGTAATTATCGATATGTATGTTTCTATTACTATTTTCTTAATTGTTTTGGGTTTGTCATTTTAGGTCTTTTCCTTCTCTTGTATTTCCTACCTCGTGAAGTTCCTTTAGCATTTGATGTAAAGCTGGTTGGATGGTGCTGACTTCTTTTAGCTTTTGCTTGTCTGTAAAGGTTTTAATTTCTCCATTGGATCTGAATGAGATCCTTGCTGGGTACAGTAATCCTGGTTGTAGGTTTTTCCCTTTCATCGCTTTAAATATGTCTTGTCACTCCCTTCTGGCTTGCAGAGTTTCTGCTAAAAGATCAGTTGTTAACTTTATGGGGGTTCCATTGTATGTTTTTTGTTGCTCTTTCCCTTGCAGCTTTTAATATTTTTTCTTTGTATTTATTATTGATAGTTTGATTAATATGTCCTTGGATTTATCCTGTATGGGACTCTCTGCACTTCCTGGACTTGACTATTTCCTTTCCCATAGTAAGGAAGTTTTCAACCATAATCTCTTCAAATATTTTCTCAGTCCCTTTTTTTTTCTTTCTTCTGGGACCCCTATAATTCAAATGTTGGTGTGTTTAATGTTGTCCCAGATGTCTCTGAGACTGTCCTCAATTCTTTTCATTCTTTTTTCTTTATTCTGCTCCTAGGTAGCTATTTCCAATATTTTATCTTCCAGGTCACTTATCCTTTCTTCTGCCTCAGTTATTCTTCTATTGATTCCTTCTACAGAATTCTTAATTTCATTTATTGTGTTGTTCATCATTGTTTGTTTGCTCTTTAGTTCTTCTAGGTCCTTGTTAAACATTTCTGTATTCTCTCCATTTTATTTCCAACATTTTGGATCATCCTTTACTATCATTACTCTGAATTCTTTTCCAGGTAGACTGCCCATTTCCTCTTCGTTTGTCTGCTCTGGTGGATTTTTACCTTGCTACTTCACATACTGCATATTTCTCTGTCTTTTCATTTTGTTTAACTTACTGTATTTGGGGTCTCCTTTGCTCAGACTGCAGGTTCATAGCTCCTGTTGCTTTCGGTGTCTGCCCCCAATGGGTAAGGTTGGTTCAGTAGGTTGTGTAGGCTTCCTGGTGGAGGGGACTAGTGCCTGTGTTCTGGTGGTTGAGGCTGGATCTTGTCTTTCTGGTGGGCAGGACCACATCTGATGGTGTGTTTTGGGGTGTCTGTGAACTTATTATGATTTTAGGCAGCCTGTCTGCTAATGGGTGGAGTTGTGTTATTGCCTTGCTAGTTGTTTGGCATAGTGTGTGTAGCACTGGAGCTTGCTGGTCATTGAGTGGAGCTAGGTCTTAGCATTGAGACAGAGATCTCTGGGAGAGCTCTCATCAATTGATATTATGTGGGGCCGGGAGGTCTCTGATGGTCCAAGGTTCTGAACTCGGCTCTGTCACCTCAGAGGCTCTCGCCTGACACCCGGCCAGAGCACCAAGACCCTGTCAGCCATTCAGCCAGGTACGTGCAGATTTTCTTGCCTTTTTGGAAGCCTGAGGTCTTCTGCCAGTGTTCGGTGGTGTTCTGTAGGAGTTGTTCCACATGTAGATGTATTTTTGTTTTGTTTTTAAGAGATGAAGAAGCAGAGGTCCAGGGAAAGTGAAACTGACTTAGCCAAAGTTCCACAATTAATCTTAGAGCTGAGCTTTACATCCAGATTTCATCTTTCAGAATTCAGGATTAGATCTATATAGCCACAGTCAATACTAAGTTCTCTCAGGTTATGTTTTCTTTTCTCTCAAAAGGATTGGTCTTAATGATGCTGTCTCTCCCACCCCTAAATTTCTCGATTTCTTCAAATCAAGACTGTAATTTCTATACCTGCTTTAGAATGCTTGTTTTTGATTTTTTTAAACCAGTTCAGAGGTGTAGACATTATATCGACAAAGGATATTTTTGGATTTTCTATAGTACCTCAAAGTAGACAATGCAACACATGGTGCTGAAAATTGTCAGAACACTCCTTTTATCTCAGAGGTGCACTGAAATGGAACTTTGAAAGATCATGTCTGTTCTGTCCCACGGCTGATGTTCTTTGACTGAAATGCAAATCTATTTTTTTCCAGAATAACTGTTAGTGCTAAGAAAACCTTTTGTATACAGAGCTGAAAATATATGTTTCTTTAATATGACTTTTTATTACTTTCAGTTGGAGCTCTTTATTCAGAAGGAATACAGGTAGGAAAATTACTGGTTTGACTGTGATGCTCAGTAGAAGAAACCTGTCATTTTTCTTTTAAAATTTAAATAACCTAGGTGTTTGCTAATTTATCTTCTGAAAGAATAGATATTCAAATTACAGAAAATTGTTGCTTTTTAAAGTTAAACGTTTCTCTTTTCACCTTTGAGAAAAGAAAAATGGGCCTAAGTCTAGGCCGCGGTATATTAAGTCATTTTGGTACTCTTTCCCTCACCAACTACCAGAGTACTCTTTTAATACAGTATTTTCACATAGGCAAACCTACTGGGCTTTTCAGTGAAAGCTGATGTGATTTAGTGAACCTGAGCACTTTTACCACAAAGGTTTTGAAGTTGTAACTATTGATGATTCTAAAGGATAGGATTTTGCATTTGATTGTATATCAAATCCACAGATGAATCCAGTTTCTTTTCTAAATACCCACCTTTAAATCTTTATAATAAATTTATAAAATAGCAAAGGATAAAAATTAGAAGCAATTGTATTTGGCGCCTACACACCGATATGCATCTTTGTGTTTCTCATTTTATTTTCACCATTGTCAAAACATTCACTGCACAATACTGACAATAATAAGAAGCAAGTTATTCCATTATAATTTTAAAAGGGCTAATAGATGCCATGTAGGGCAAAGTTGTGCTATATCAGACACTGACTATGTAGAGCTGATATTAAGTGTCTGACAGGATTTCACCATTTATATAACAATAAGAAAGGTTATAAAGAGGACATGATAATGGATTGGTGATGATTTCAGAGACGATATTCAAGGAATATTCACATTTTTCTCTCAACTGTTTGTTTATAAATACAGAATTTATGAGGCAAAATGATAAACTCAGTCACTATCTTCTTACAGATGTTCTACCTGTTTCACTTTGCCCATATCTACACAGACAGATAATTCAGGGTATAAGAAAATCCAGGTTAGGACCTGAGTTATCTAGATCAGTACTCTCCAAGAGACTCGCTGTGATGGTAGGCATGTTCCATATCTGCACCATTCGATATGGTAGCCACTAGCCACATGTGTCTAAGGAGCACATGGTAGGTGGCTGGTATGATGAAGCACTGAAATTTTAATTTTGTTTAAATTAATTAATTCCAATTTAAATGTAAGTACTGGCCCCGGAGGAAGATGGCAGAAGAGTAAGACGCAGAGATCACCTTCCTCCCCACACATACATCAGAAATTCATCTACACGTGGAACAACTCCTACAGAACACCTACTGGACGCTGACAGAAGACCTCAGACCCCCCAAAAGGCAAGAAACTCCCCATATACCTGGGTAGGGCAAAAGAAAAAAAAGAATAAACAGAGACAATAGGATAGGGACGGGACCTGCACCAGTGGGAGGGAGCCGTGAAGGAGGGAAGGTTTCTACACACTACAAGCCCCTTCGCGGGCGGAGGCTGCAGGTGGCGGAGGGGGAAGCTTCGGAGTCGCGGAGGAGAGCACAGCAACAGGGGTGCGGAGGGCAAAGCGGAGAGATTCTGGCACAGAGGACCGGTGCCCTCAGGCACACACCAGCCCGAGAGGCTTGTCTGCTCGGGCCGCCGGGGCGGGCGGGGCTGGGAGCTGAGGCTCGGGTATCGGCTTTCAGGCGGAGCGCAGGGAGAGGACTGGGGCTGGCGGCAGGAAGAGAGCCTGAAGGAGTTAGTGCACCACAGCTAGCACGGAGGGAGTCCGGGGAAAGGGTCTGGAGCTGCCGAAGAGGCAAGAGACTTTTTTCCCTTTTGTTTCCTGGTGCGCAAGGAGAGGGCATTAAGAGGGCTGCTTGGGGAAGCGCCGGAGACAGGCACAGACCTTGGAGACGGGCGTGGGATGCTGGGGCTGCTGCGGCTGCCGCCGCCGCCGCCGCGGGGCCTGTGTGCGAGCGTGGGTCACTGTCCGCCCCGCCTTCCGGGGTGCCTGTGCACCCCGCCACTGCCGGGGTCCCGGGACCCGGGGACGGCTTTCCCGGGAAAGCGCACGGAGCGCCACGGGCTGCTGCAATGTCACGCCGGCCTCTGCCGCTGCAGGCCCGCCCCACACTGCGCGCCCCTCCCTCCCCTCTGCCTGAGTGAGCCAGAGCCCCCGAATCAGCGGCTTCTTTAAACCCGTCCTGTCTGAGCGAAGAACGGACGCCCTCCGGTGGCCTACGCGCAGAGGCGGGGCCAGGTCCAAGGCTGAGACCAGGGAGCTGTGAGAGCAGAGACAGGGAAATCTCTCTGTGCAGCCTCGGAGGCAGCGGATTAAAGCTCCACGGTCCATTTGATGTGCCCTGCATCTGTGGAGTGCATGAATGGACAGCGAATCATCCCAAATTGAGGAAGTGGACTTTGAGGACAAGATTTAAGACTTTCCCCCCTTTTCCTCTTTTTACAACGAATTATCCCAAATTAAGGAGGTGGACGTAGAGAGCAAGATTTCAGACTTCTCGCCCTTTTCCTCTTTTTACAATGAATTATCCCAAATTGAGGAGGTGGACTTGGAGAGCAAGATTTTTGATGTTTCCCCCTGCTCTCTTTTTGTGAATGTGTATGTGTAATCTTCTGTGTAAGATTCTTTCTGTATAGCTTTGCTTCCACCATATGTCCCAGGGTTCTATCGGTCCGTTTTTTTTTTTTCAATAATTACTTTTTAATTTTAATAACGCTACTATATTTCATACTTTATTCGATTTTACTTTACCTGCACTTTCTTTTTCTTCCTACCTTCCCTTCCTCCCTCCCTCCCTCCGCTCCTCCTTTCCTTCTTTCTCTTTCCTCCCTCCCTCCCTCCCACCCTTCTTCTTTCCACTTTCTTTTTCTTTCCTTCCTCCCTCCCTCCTGTCTTTCTTTCTTTCTTTCCTTCCTCCCTCCCTCCCTCCCTTCTTCCATTCAATCTTCCTTTTGCTTTCATTCCTCCCTCCCTTTCTTTCCTTCTTTCTTTCCATCCTTCCTCCATCCCTCCCTCCTTTCTTTCATTCTTCCGTCCTTCCTTTCTTCCCTTCTTCAACTCTCTTTCTTTCTTCTACTAATTCTTTCTTTCTACTTTTTCTCCCTGTTATTCTGAACCGGGTGGATGAAAGGCTCTTGGTGCTGCAGCCAGGAGTCAGTGCTGTGCCTCTGAAGTGGGAGAGCCAACTTCAGGACACGGGTCCACAAGAGACCTCCCAGCTCCACATAATATCAAGCAGCGAAAATCTCCCAGAGATCTCCATCTCAACACCAGCACCCAGCTTCAGTCAACGACCAGCAAGCTACAGTGCTGGTCACCCTATGCAAAGCAACTAGCAAGGCAGGAACACAACCCCACCCATTAGTAGAGAGGCTACCTAAAAACATAATAAGGCCATAGGCACCCCAAAACACACCACCATACGTGGACCTGACCACCAGAAAGACAAGATCCAGCCTCAACCACCAGAACACAGGCATTAGTCCCCCCCACCAGGAAGCCTACACAACCTACTGAAACAACCTTAGCCACTAGGGACAGACACCAAAAACAATGGGAACTACGAATCTGCAGCCTGCAAAAAGGAGACCCCAAACACAGTAAGATAAGCAAAATGAGAAGACACAAAAACACACAGCAGGAGAAATAGCAAGATAAAAACCTACCAGACCTAACAAATGAAGAGGTAATAGGCAGTCTACCTGAAAAAGAATTCAGAATAATGATAGTAAAGATGATCCAAGATTCTTCCCAAGATCCATAAACTTGGAAATAGAATAGACAAAATGCAAGAAACAGTTAACAAGGACCTAGAAGAACTAAAGATGAATCAAGCATCGATTAAAAACACAATAAATGAAATGAAAAATACTCTAGATGGGATCAATAGCAGAATAACTGAGGCAGAAGAATGGATAAGTGAGGTGGAAGATAAAATAGTGGAAATAACTGATGCAGAGGTAAATAAAGAAAAAAGAATGAAAAGAACAGAGGACAGTCTCAGAGACCTCTGGGACAACCTTAAATGCACCAACATTCGAATTACAGGGGTTCCAGAAGAAGAAGAGAAAAAGAAAGGGACTGAGAAAATATTTGAAGAGATTATAGTTGAAAACTTCCCTAATATGGGAAAGGAAATAGTTAATCAAGTCCAGGAGGCACAAAGAGTCCCATACAGAATAAATCCAAGGAGAAATACACCAAGACACATATTAATCAAACTGTCAAAAATTAAACACAAAGAAATCATATTAAAAGCAGCAAGGGAAAAACAACAAATAACACACAAGGGAATCCCCATCAGGTTAACAGCTGATCTCTCAGCAGAAACTCTACAAGCCAGAAGGGAGTGGCAGGACATAATTAAAGTGATGAAGGAGAGAAACCTGCAACCAAGATTACTCTACCCAGCAAGGATCTCATTCAGATTTGATGGAGAAATTAAAACCTTTACAGACAAGCAAAAGCTGAGAGAGTTCAGCACCACCAAACCAGCTTTACAACAAATGCTAAAGGAACTTCTCTAGGCAAGAAACACAACAGAAGGAATATACCTACAATAACGAACCCAAAGCAATTAAGGAAATGGGAATAGGAACATACATATCAATAATTACCTTAAATGTAAATGGACTAAATGCCCCAACCAAAAGACACAGAGTGGCTGAATGGATACAAAAACAAGACCCATATATATGCTGTCTACAAGAGACCCACTTCAGACCTAGAGACACATACAGATTGAAAGTAAGGGGATGGAAAAAGATATTCCATGCAAATGGAAATCAAAAGAAAGCTGGAGTAGCAATTCTTATATCAGACAAAATAGACTTTAAAATAAAGACTATTAGAAGAGACAAAGAAGGACACTACATAATGATCAAGGGATCGATCCAAGAAGAAGATATAACAAGTGTAAATATTTATGCACCCAACATAGGAGCACCTCAATACATAAGGCAAATACTAACAGCCATAAAAGGGGAAATCGACAGTAACACACTCATAGTAGGGGACTTTAACACCCCACTTTCACCAATGGACAGATCATCCAAAATGAAAATAAATAAGGAAACACAAGCTTTAAATGATACATTAAACAAGATGGACTTAATTGATATTTATAGGACATTCCATCCAAAAACAACAGAATACACATTTTTCTCAAGTGCTCATGGAACATTCTCCAGGATAGATCATATCTTGGGTCACAAATCAAGCCTTGGTAAATTTAAGAAAATTGAAATTGTATCAAGTATCTTTTCCGACCACAATGCTATGAGACTAGACATCAAATACAGGAAAAGATCTGTAAAAAATACAAACACATGGAGGCTAAACAATACACTACTCAATAACGAAGTGATCACTGAAGAAATCAAAGAGGAAATAAAAGAATACCTAGAAACAAATGACAGTGGAGACACGACGACACAAAACCTATGGGACGCAGCAAAAGCAGTTCTAAGGGGGAAGTTTATAGCAATACAATCCCAGCTTAAGAAACAGGAAACATTTTGAGTAAACAACCTGACCCTGCACCTAAAGCAATTAGAGAAAGAAGAACAAAAAAACCCCAAAGTTAGCAGAAGGAAAGAAATCATAAAGATCAGATCAGAAATAAATGAAAAAGAAATGAAGAAAACGATAGCAAAGATCAACCAAACTAAAAGCTGGTTCTTTGAGAAGATAAACAAAATTGACAAACCATTAGCCACACTCATCAAGAAAAGAAGGGAGAAGACTCAAATGAATAGAATTAGAAATGAAAAAGGAGAAGTAACAACTGACACTGCAGAAATACAAAAGATCATGAGAGATTACTATAAGCAACTCTATGCCAATAAAATGGACAACCTGGAAGAAATGGACAAATTCTTAGAAATGCACAACCTGCCAAGACTGACTCAGGAAGAAATAGAAAATATGAATAGACCAATCACAAGCACTGAAATTGAAACTGTGATTAAAAATCTTCCATCAAAGAAAAGCCCAGGACCAGATGGCTTCACAGGCGAATTCTATCAAACATTTAGAGAAGAGCTAACACCCTTCCTTCTCAAACTCTTCCAAACAATATCAGAGGAAGGAACACTCCCAAACTCATTCTACGAGGCCACCATCACCTTGATACCAAAACCAGGCAAGGATGTCACAAAGAAAGAAAACTACAGGCCAATATCACTGATGAACATAGATGCAAAAATCCTCAACAAAATACTAGCAAACAGAATCCAACAGCACATTAAAAGGATCATACACCAGGATCAAGTGGGGTTTATTCCAGGAATGCAAGGATTCTTCAATATATGCAAATCAATCAATGTGATACACCATATTAACAGGTTGAAGGAGAAAAACCAAATGATCATCTCAATAGATGCAGAGAAAGCTTTCGACAAAATTCAACACCCATTTATGATAAAAACCCTGCAGAAAGTAGGCATAGAGGGAACTTTCCTCAACATAATAAAGGCCATATATGACAAACCCAGAGCCAACATTGTCCTCAATGGTGAAAAACTGAAACCATTTCCACTAAGATCAGGAACAAGACAAGGCTGCCCACTCTCACCACTCTTATTCAACATAGTTTTGGAAGTTTTAGCCACAGGAATCAGAGAAGAAAAGGAAATAAAAGGAATCCAAATTGGAAAAGAAGAAGTAAAGCTGTCACTGTTTGCAGATGATATGATACTATACATAGAGAATCCTAAAGATGCTACCGAAAAACTACTAGAGCTAATCAATGAATTTGGTAAAGTAGCAGGATACAAAATTAATGCACAGAAATCTCTGGCATTGCTGTGCACTAATGATGAAAAATCTGAAAGTGAAATCAAGAAAACACTCCCATTTACCATTGCAACAAAAAGAATAAAATATCTAGGAATAAACCTACCTAAGGAGACAAAAGACCTGTATGCAGAGAATTATAAGACACTGATGAAAGAAATTAAAGATGATACAAATAGATGGAGAGATATACCACACTCCTGGATTGGAAGAATCAATATTGTGAAAATGACTCTACTACCCAAAGCAATCTACAGATTCAATGTAATCCCTATCAAACTACCACTGGCATTTTTCACAGAACTAGAACAAAAAATTTCAAAATTTGTTTGGAAAAACAAAAGACCCCGAATAGCCAAAGCAATCTTGAGAACGAAAAACGGAGCTGGAGGAATCAGGCTCCCTGACTTCAGACTATTCTACAAAGCTACAGTAATTAAGACAGTGTGGTACTGGCATAAAAACAGAAAGATAGATCAGTGGATCAGGATAGAAAGCCCAGAGATAAACCCACGCACATATGGTCAACTTATCTTTGATAAAGGAGGCAGGAATGTACAGTGGAGAAAGGACAGCCTCTTCAATAAGTGGTGCTGGCAAAACTGGACAGGGACATGTAAAAGTTTGAGATTAGATCATTCCCTAACACCATACACAAAAGTAATCTCAAAATGGATTAAAGACTTAAATGTAAGGCCAGAAACTATCAAACTCTTAGAGGAAAACACAGGTAGAACACTCTATGACATAAATCACAGCAAGATCCTTTTGGACCCACCGCCTAGAGAAATGGAAATAAAAACAAAGATAAACAAATGGGACCTAATGAAACTTCAAAGCTTTTGCACAGCAAAGGAAACCATAAACAAGACCAAAAGACAACCCTCAGAATGGGAGAAAATATTTGCAAATGAAGCAACTGACAAAGGATTAATCTCCAAAATTTATAAGCAGCTCATGCAGCTCAATAACAAAAAAACAAACAACCCAATCCAAAAATGGGCAGAAGTCCCAAACAGACATTTCTCCAAAGAAGATATACCGATTGCCAACAAACACATGAAAGAATGCTCAACATCTTTAATCATTAGAGAAATGCAAATCAAAACTACAATGAGATATCATCTCACACCAGTCAGAATGGCCATCATCAAGAAATGTAGAAACAATAAATGCTGGAGAGGGTGTGGAGAAAAGGGAACACTCTTGCACTGCTGGTGGGAATGTGAATTGGTACAGCCACTATGGAGAACAGTATGGAGGTTCCCTAAAAAACTACAAATAGAACTACCATATGACCCAGCAATCCCACTACTAGGCATATACCCTGAGGAAACCATAATTCAAAAAGAGACATGTACCAAAATGTTCATTGCAGCTCTATTCACAATAGCCCGGAGCTGGAAACAACCTAAGTGTCCATCATCGGATGAATGGATAAAGAAGATGTGGGACATATATACAATGGAATATTACTCAGCCATAAAAAGAGACGAAACTGAGCTATTTGTAATGAGGTGGATAGACCTAGAGTCTGTCATACAGAGTGAAGTAAGTCAGAAAGAGAAAGACAAATACTGTATGCTAACACATATATACGGAATTAAAAAAAAATGTCATGAAGAACCTAGGGGTAAAACGGGAATAAAGACACAGACCTACTTGAGAATGGACTTGAGGATATGGGGAGGGGGAAGGGTAAGCTGTGACAAAGCGAAAGAGAGGCATGGACATATATACACTACCAAACGTAAGGTAGATAGATAGTGGGAAGCAGCCGCAGAGCACAGGGAGATCATCTCGGTGCTTTGTGACCGCCTGGAGGGGTGGGATGGGGAGGGTGGGAGGGAGGGAGATGCATGAGGGAAGGGATGTGGGAACAGATGTATATGTATGACTGATCCACTTTGTTATAAAGCAGAAACTAATAAAAAATATTAAAAAAAATAAAATAAATAAATGTAAGTACCCATATGTGGCTACCATATTGAACAGCACGGATCTAGATTTTTTTTCATATGGAATAATGTTAACCATTCAGGGCATATTGTGCTGAAGACTGGGCTGAGGGGGGATCTGGATTCAGCTTTCCCAGGTATGAATCCTGGATTCCATCACTCATTAACTGTGGGGATTAGGACAAATTATGTTCCCTCTAAGAGCTTCAGTTTCCCTACTTGAAACCTAAGGACAATAATAATAGTCCTACTTCCTAGGGTTGTTCTGAAGATTTAATGAGATAATATAAGTAAAATCCATAGCACAATGCCTGGCATAGAGTAAGCCCTCAAAGCACAGTGGCTATTATTATTATTACTTGATCAACTCCAAACTTCAATTAATTTTGTGTTATATAGACAGTTTTAATGTCAGCAGAGGTGCTTCAATGTGTGCCAACAACAAAAAAATGCAGAATGGAAAAGAATACAAAGTTCAGGTCTGTAAGAAAAGACTTCAACGTTTTTTCTTCCCATGACAGACATATTATGCCACAGTTGAAAATTGGAAAGTGACTTCTTATCATGAGAGTGTAGGAAGTTTCAATAAGAAACAGTTGAAATCCAAGTGATTTTAAGACCTATGAGGGTAGCAGAAATTTTCATATGCTGTGGTGAGAGGGGTTCTGAAAATATAGTAAGCCAGGGGGGAAAAAGGCGTTATAAGTAATTCTTTGGGGAAGTTCTACCAGAAACTTAGTCACTTCCTTTATTTTTCTAGCAGCAGCTTCCAGGCTCATGAAATGGTCTTTTGCTGAACAAGAATTCCATGCCAGAGAAGAGTATGGCACAGACACCTGGATTTTCCCCAATATCCCCTTTGTCCTCTAGTAACAGAATTCTAAATTTTTAGCTGATCATATGGTTACCCAGCATAAAGATTTCCCAGTGGTCCTTGCAGCTAATTGTGGCCAGGAGACTAAGTCCTGGTCAATGGGATATAAGTGGAGGTAGAGTATACAAACCCTGGAAGATGTCCTTAAAGGGAGGGTTCTGTCCTTCTCTTTCGTTTCCTCCTTCTTGCTGGCCAGAATGGCTGGAGGCAGCCCTCTTTGACCACGAGATATCCTTCAGAGTGGAGGCCAGACATGGAAGAGCTCTGAAACCAACAGGCTAGACCATATCAGCCCTGCTATAGTAACTCTGCACTTGAACACAGGAGAGAAACAACCTGTTTTGTTTAAGCTACCCTTATTTAAGGTTTTCTATCCCTGTCAGCCAAACTTAAGTCTAACTAATCATAGTTGCTCTAGTGTAGACTGTGGAAACATCTCCTTGTGATAAACAAGAGTTCCAAGGCAGATTTACTTAAGTTTTACCTTTTTTTTTAATAAGTGAGGGACACACTAACAGGGGGTACTCAAATAAGAATTCAGTGTACTTTGAAACTCATCCTTACAGGATTCAGGGGATCAGTCAAAAATCAAATAGGCTGCTAAAGGCCACATAAGGAGTGGATAACAAGGAACAACAGAACTATGGATGTCATGGAAAATGTAGCACCATCTTACAGCATCCATCTGTTGAACAGCAAGAGAAATGGAAAAGTGAAAGCTACATTTTTCAGTGTAACTAAGTCCTGCTTCCGAAAAGCTTCCTTTACACTTAGATGAGATATTTAAATTGATCATGCTGTGCCTATGGACAGAAACAGGATTGTTTTTCTGCCATGTCATGCTAGTGAACCTTTGATGAGGACTATCTGCTATTGAAAATCTACTGTTGGGCTCACAATGCAAGTACTTGGTGGTAGATTGTGGAAGCAAAGCAGCCAAAGGTCTCCTAATAATTTTATCCTATTAGAATGAGACGGATTCCTTTTAGCTATTCTTTGAAGGATCAATTAGTATTGCATTTTAGGGAGAAAAGGTCATTAATCAGAACCATTATTAGGACAACTCAGTGGTTTTAGAATTCAACAGCTATTTGGTTTATTATTTTTTAAGAACTAAGAACTTGTACAGTTTTGGGACAAAGTACTCCCACAGGCCTATAAAAAGAAATCAATAGTTCCCCCCAATTTAATACTGGATTTCTTATTCAGAGTGCAGGGAGTACTTAATTTTCAAGAGCCATGTGTGAGTATTGACATTTCAGCTATATAGACATAACTTTATTTACTGTAGTAAAAGCATATTAATGTTGATTTATTTAAACACTTCAGTGAAGTGGCAGTTCAGTTTAATCAAACACCAACCTAATTGGGTTATGTTTGATTTAAAAGTTTCAAAACACTACTATACGATTTGTTAAAGGCTGAATTTAGAAAAGTTATAATCATTAAAAATTTACATTATGTGCTAAGGCTATACTGAGTTTAGTGGCAAATTTCCAAGCAGCAGACCTTTTAAAAGACTAATTGTCTGTGACTATGTAATTCCCTCAACGCTGAGCAGGCCTTGCCGTTGACTTGCAAATATGAAGTTAGAACACTGCCCAGAGCATAGACAAGAAAAACATGCCTAAAATGTAGAAGGGGGAAAAAGAGTATTGCTATATGTTTGCATCTTTCTTTCTTTTTAATTTCCGAATTGCACATTCTGCAATTGTCATAGCACCAGCTAAAATTGTGTTTTCTAAGTTACGTCAGCATACTCAGAAATTCTCTCTTCACAACTCTTTTCAGATGTGTCATATAGTCTAAGCACAGGATGCCACACATCTTATGAAACTTGAAAAAATGCAATTATTGAGAGAGAAGGGGTATCAACATAACTGAACTGTTCAAGATTCTCTTGAACAATTTTGCATCCTGTAGGCAAGGCCATAGTAAGGTTTTACTGAGCAGAGGGGGAGTGAAGAAGTTCATAAAGTGAAAGAGGATTTTAGACTGAAATGAAAAAAGAGAAGTTTTTTTTTCATCAAAGGTAATACAAATGCCCTGTAATTTAGATATCTTTCTCTAATTTTCAGTTTAGATAATAGAAGCATTAAGTCTCTAAACCTGTGGTGACTAACAGGGTAGTCACTCACTTAATAACATATGGTTATTGAGAACTTGAAATGTAGCTAGTGCAACCAAGGTACTACATTTTTAGTTTTAATTAATTTTTATTAATTTAAATTTAAATTGACACATGTTGCTAGTGGTCACGTATTAGACAGTACAGATCTAGCAGCTTGATCAAATTCTGTTTTGTTTTCTTTTTAAGACAACTTCATAGGTGGTGATGAAAAGATGGGTTCTTCTAAACCTGTACTGTCCAATATGGCAGCCGTTAGCCACACGTAACTTTGAGCACATGAAATGGGCCTAGTACAAATTAAGATGCACTGTAAGTGCAAAATACACACTGAGTTTCTATGTATTTGTATGAAAAAAAGAATGTACTATATCTTATCAATAATCATTTAAATAGATTACTTGGTGAAATTATGATATTTAATACCTTATGTTAAATTATTAGTTTAATTTCACCTTTCATTTTATATATTTTTATTTGGCTACTAGAAAAATTTAAATAACATATAAAACTCACATTATATTTCTATTGGAAAGTATTGCCTTAAACAAACCATGCCAATGATTTAGTTCACTAAGCATGAAAATATAGCATCAGTGAAAAAGCACTGAAATAGTGCTGCAACTATACCACAATAAAAATTTTTTAAAAAATAGTACTGCAAAATTTTGCTATTCTTTGACTGATTACTCCATTTTTAATTGAACTATTTCTTTACGATGTGCCTCATGACACACAACATGAAAATCTCACTAATATCTTATGGTGAACTAACTTGTCCCCTCACAGCTTTGGTTCCCCTGCCTTCTCTACCTAGACTGTCCCAATGGATACTCTTCCTGGTGTGCTGTCTTTATTTCTTCTTCTCCCACTTCGCTGTCTCCTTACCTCCTCATTGCAGCCTGGGTTTTGGTCTTAGTGGTAGTCTGTGAAGTTGTTTCCAAAACAGATCCTTCAGGCTATTGAGTCACCATTCTTTGATCAGGTTTGCTATACACCTGCCATGTCTTTTTCTCTCTTCTTTACCCCCTCAATCTATTGACTCTCAGAAATAGATTTTCTTTTCTGAGATTAAACATGTTTCAGGCATGATTTGATACCACAGATTTCCTGTGATGCCATCCAATCTTTCTTGGTGAAAGACAATGACAGATGTTTTTCAGTAGCATCCTCATTTTTCATCATATTGTCTCTTTTTCCAAATTACGATGATTGAATCAGGGGAGACTCCATGGCTTACTCACAAATCCTAAACTGCTTACTCTGAAAAGAATTAGGCTAGAGCTGGTACTTTTATTTTTTTAATTTAATTTTATTTATTTTTTATACAGCAGGTTCTTGTTAGTCATCCATTTTACATACATCAGTGTATACATGTTAATCCCAATCTCCCAATTCATCACACCCCCACCCCCACCCCACACTTCTTTCCCCCTTGGTGTCCATACATTTGCTCCCTACATCTGTGTCTCAATTTCTGCCTTGCAAAATGGTTCATCTGTACCACTTTTCTCGGATCCACATATATGCATTACTATATGATATTTATTTTTCTCTTTCTGACTTACTTTACTCTGTATGACAGTCTCTAGATCCACCCATGTCTCTACAAATGACCCAATTTCATTCGTTTTTATGGCTAAGTAATATTCCATTGTATACATGTACCACATCTTCTTTATCCATTTGTCTGTCGATGGGCATTTAGGTTGCTTCCATGACCTGGCTATTGTAAATAGTGCTGCAATGAACATTGGGGTGCATGTGTCTTTTTGAATTATGGTTTACTCTGGGTATATGCCCAGTAGTAGGATTGCTGGGTCATGTGGTAATTCTATTTTTAGTTTTTTAAGGAACCTCCATACTGTTCTCCATAGGGGCTATATCAAATTACATTCCCACCGACAGTGCAAGAGGGTTCTCTTTTCTCCACACCCTCTCCAGGATGTGTTGTTTGTAGATTTTCTGATGATGCCCATTCTAACTGGTGTGAGGTGATACCTCATTGTAGTTTTGATTTGCATTTCCCTAATAATTAGTGATGTTAAGCAGTTTTTCATGTCCTTCTTGGCCATCCTTATGTCCTCTTTGGAGAAATGTCTGTTTAGATCTTCTGCCCATTATTGGATTGTGTTGTTTGTTTTTTTTTAATACTGAGCTGCATGAGCTGTTTATATATTTTGGAGATTAACCCTTTGTCTGTTGATTCGTTTGCAAATATTTTTTTTCCCATTCTGAGGGTTGTCTTTTCATCTTGTTTGTAGTTTCCTTTGCTTTGCAAAACCTCTTAAGTTTCATTAGTTCCCATTTGTTTATTTTTGTGTTTATTTCCATTACTCTAGAAGATGGATCAAAAAAGAACTTGGTGTGATTTATGTTAAAGAGTGTTCTTCCTACGTTTTCCTCTAAGAGTTTTATGGTGTCCGGTCTTACATTTAGGTCTCTAATCCATTTTGAGTTTACTTTTGTGTATGGTGTTAGGGAGTGTTGTACTTTCATCCTTTTACATGTAGCTGTCCAGTTTTCCCAGCACCACTTACTGAAGAGACTGCCTTTTCTCCATTGTGTATCCTTGCCTCCTTTGTCATAGATTAGCTGACCATAGGTGCATGGGTTTATCTCTGGGCTTTCTATCCTGTTCCATTGATCTGTATTTCTGTTTCTGTGCCAGAACCATGTTTGTCCTGATTACTGTAGCTTTGTAGTATAGTCTGAAATCAGAGAGTCTGATTCCTCCAGCTCCGTTTTTTTCCCTCAAGACTGCTTTGGCTATTCAGAGTCTTTTTTGTCTCCATACAAATTTTAAGAATTTTTGTTCTAGTTCTGTAAAAAATGACATTGGTAATTTTATAGGGACTGCATTGAATCTGTAGATTGTTTTGTGTAGTAGAGTCATTTTCACAATATTGATTCTTCCAATCCAAGAACATAGTATATCTCTCCATCTGTTCATATCATCTTTAATTTCTTTCATCAGTGTCTTATAGTTTTCTGCACACAATTTTTTGGCCTCCCTAGGTCAGTTTATTCCTAGGTATTTTATTATTTTTGTTTCAATGGGAAATGGGAGTGTTTCTTTAATTTCTCTTTTAGATTTTTCATCATTAGTGTATAGGAATGCAAGAGATTTCTGTGCATTAATTTTGTATCCTGCAACTTTACAAAATTCATTGATTAGCTCTAGTAGTTTCCTGGTGGCATCTTTAGGATTCTCTATGTATAGTATCATGTCATCTGTAAACAGTGACAGTTTTACTTCGTCTTTTCAAGTTTGTATTCCTTTTATTTCTTTTTCTTCTCTGATTGCTGTGGCTAGGACTTTCAAAACTATGTTGAAAAATACTGATGAAAGTGGACATCATTGTCTTGTTCCTGATCTTAGAGGAAATGTTTTCAATTTTTCACCATTGAGAATGATATTTGCTGTGGGTTTGGCATATTTGGACTTTATTATGTTGAGGTATGTTCCCTCTATGCCCACTTTCTGGAGAGTTGTTATCATAAATAGGTGTTGAATTCTGTCAAAAGCTTTTTCTGCATCTATTGAATTGATCATATGGTTTTTCTTCTTCAATTTGTTATTATGGTGTATCACATTGATTGATTTGCATATACTGAAGAATCCTTGCAGCCCTGGGATAAATCCCACTTGATCATGGTGCATGATCCTTTTAATGTTTTGTTGGATTCTGTTTGCTAGTATTTTGTTGAGGATTTTTGCATCTATATTCATCAGTGATATTGGTCTGTAATTTTCTTTTTTATAGTATCTTTGTCTGGTTCTGGTATCAGGGTGATGGTGGCCTCATAGAATGAGTTTGGGAGTGTTCCTTCCTCTGCAATTTTTTGGAAGAGCTTGAGAAGGATGGGTGTTAGCTCTTCTCTAAATGTTTGATATAATTCACCTGTGAAGCCACCTGGTCCTGGACTTTTGTTTGTTGGAAGATTTTTAATCACAGGCTCAATTTCATTACTTGTGATTGGTCTGTTCATATTTTCTATTTCTTCCTGGTTCAGTCTTGGAAAGTTATACCTTTCTAAGAATTTGTCCATTTCTTCCAGGTTGTCCATTTTATTGGCATAGAGTTGCTTGTAGTAGTCTCTTAGGATGCTTTGTATTTCTGTGGTGTCTGCTGTAACTTCTACGTTTTCATTTCAAATTTTATTGATTTGAGTCCTCTCCCTCTTTTTCTTGATGAGTCTGGCTAATGGTTTATCGATTTTGTTTATCTTCTCCAAGAAGCAGCTTTTAGTTTTTCTGATCTTAGTAATTGTTTTCTTTTTTTCTACTTCATTTATTTCTGCTCTAATGTTTATGATTTCTTTCCTTCTGCTTACTTTGGGTTTTGTTTGTTCTTCTTTCTCTAGTTCCTTTAGGTGTAAGGTTACATTGTTTATTTGAGATTTTTCTTGTTCCTTGAAGTAGGATTGTATTGCTATATACTTCCCTCTTGGAACTGTTTTGCTGCATCCCATAGGATTTGGATCGTCGTGTTTTCATTATCACTTGTCTCTAAGTATTTTCTGATTTCCTCAGTGATCTCTTGGTTATTTAGTTACGTATTGTGTAGCCTCCATGTGTTTGTGTTTTTTGCTTTTTTTTCCCTATAATTGATTTCTCATCTCATAGCATTGTGGTCAGAAAAGATGCTTGATATGGTTTCAATTTTCTTGAATTTACTGAGGCTTGGTTTGTGACTCAAGATGTGATCTATTCTGGAGAATGTTCTGTGCACACTTGAGAACAATGTGTAATCTTCTGTGTTTGGATGGGATGTTCTATAAATAACAATTACATCTACCTGGTCTATTGTGTCAATTAAAGCTTGTGTTTCCTTCTTAATTTTCTGTTTGGATGATCTATCCATTGGTGTAAGTGAGGTGTTAAAGTCCCCCACTATTACTGTGTTACTGTCTACTTCCTATTTTACAGCTGTTAGCAGTTGCCTTATGTATTGAGGTGCTCCTATGTTGGGTGCATATATATTTATAATTGTTATACCTTCTTGTTGGATTGATCCCTTGATCATTATGTCATGTCATTCCTTGTCTCTTGTAAATTTCTTTCTTTTAAAGTCTATTTTATCTGATATGAGTATTGCTACTCCAGCTTTCTTTTGATTTCCATTTGCATGGAATATCTTTTTCCATCCCCTCACTTGCAGTCTGAATGTGTCCCTAGGTCTGAAGTGGGTCTCTTGTAGACAGCATATATATGGGTCTTGCTTTTGTATCCATTCAGCAAGCCTGTGTCTTTTGGTTGGAGCATTTAATCCATTCACGTTTAAGGTAATTATAGATATGTATGTTCCTATGACCAATTTCTTAATTGTTTTGGGTTATTTTTGTAGGTCCTTTTCTTCTCTTATGTTTCCCACTTAGAGAAGTTCCTTTAGCATTTGTTGTAGAGCTTGATTGGTGATGCTGAATTCTCTTAGCTTTTTCATGTCTGTAAAGCTTTTGATTTCTCCGTCGAATCTGAATGATATCCTTGCCAGGTAGAGTAATCTTGGTTGTAGGTTCTTCCCTTTCATCCCTTTAAATATGTCATGCCACTCCCTTCTGGCCTGTAGAGTTTAGCTGAGAAATCAGCTGTTAACCTTATGGGAGTTCCCTTGTATGTTATTTGTCATTTTTCTCTTGCTGCTTTCAATAATATTTCTTTGTCTTTAATTTTTGCCAATTTGATTACTATGTGTCTCGGTGTGTTTCCCCTTGGGTTTATCCTGTATGGGAATCTCTGCACTTCCTAGATTTGGTTGGCTATTTCCTTTCCCATGTTAGGGGAATTTTCGACTATAATCTCTTCAAATATTTTCTCAGGTCTTTTCTCTCTCTTCTCCTTCTGAAACCCCTATCATGCGAATGTTGTTGCACTTAATGTTGTCCCAGAGGTCTCTTAGGCTGTCTTCATTTCTTTTCATTCTTTTTTCTTTATTCTGTTCTCCAGCAGTGAATTCCACCATTCTGTTTTCCAGGTCACTTATCCGTTCTTCTGCCTCAGTTATTCTGCTACTGATTCCTTCTAGTGTATTTTTCATTTCAGTTATTGTATTGTTCATCTCTGTTTGTTTGTTCTTTAATTCTTCTAGATCTTTGTTAAACATTTCTTGCATCTTCTCAATCTTTTTCTCCATTCTTTTTTCAACCTCCTGGATCATCTTCACTATCATTATTCTGAATTCTTTTTCTGGAAGGTTTCCTATCTCCACTTCATTTAGTTGTTTTCCTTGGGTTTTATCCTGTCCCTTCATCTGGTACATAGCCCTCTGCCTTCTCATTTTGTCTGTCTTTCTGTGAATGTGGTTTTTGCTCGACAGGCTGCAGGATTGTCATTATTCTTGCTTCTGCTGTCTGCCCTCTGGTGGATAAGGCTATCTAAGAGGCTTGTGCAAGTTTCCTGATCTAGAGCTGGCACTTTTAAATAAGAAAATTTCTTGTTATAAGAGAAGACAAGCAGATTAGGGGGTTTTCACTCTTAATTACTTCTAAAATCTTCTCCCTAGATCATAGGAATCCTACATCAGTACCAGCTGGACTAAAAACCATAACACCCAAGCTAATACCAAGAATTATCAACCAGAAGGAAATATTTCAGGGAATTGAATTCCCCTTCTTGCTAAAAATAAATGAATAAGTGAATAGATTAATTACTTAGAACAAAAGAAAAGTAATTTTCTGTTTTTATTGGCTAAAACAGCACACTAATCTTACACAGAGTAAAATGGCATACTAAACATACAAAAACGGTTCAAAATTATTAGAGTTCTGAAAGAAAAAAAGAAGCCTGAAGAAAATACAAGTTACCAAAGCTGTGAAAATTTTCTGATATAATAATAAATGATGTGAAATAAATATGTGTAATCTTCCAAGCCAAAATTAAAACATTCAAATTAAGTTCTACCTTCAAAAAAAATAAAAAAGAACTCTCTCTATAAGGAAAGTATACAACTCCCTGCATATAGTGAGACATGAATGGCACCAGAAACTCTTCACATCTCCCTTCTCCCCTGCCTTCTATTACTTACCATCCCCTCCTAAACACACACATAGATACACAGACACCTGTACCTTCTTTGGGTACTGTAGAATAAAGAAGCCCATTAAGTTACAGCTATTACCTAGGGGGAGAATTACATTAAAGGAATCTCAACCCTTACCACTTGAATTAGGCTTTCATTTCTATCTCCCTAGCAGAGAACATAGCCCAAGCTGGACTGAAATGTATACAGTTACATTTTGTTAGGTATGAGAGGGCAATATAGGGCTGGATACCGTATGCTTCCTCACATGTGGAAGGAATCACACCAGCAATCTCTAGATATTCAGGAGTAAAGGTAGAGGACAGGATGAGGATTACGATCATATGAAAAGATTTGATGTGACAAATAGAAGAAAGAGAGAAGAGTAAGGGAGATGAAGAAATATCCCAGAGACAAATTCCTTGTGCTGGCCTTTTACTAGGTCTGGCACCCCCACAAAACTCTTAATGCTTATGAGGGTAAATAAAGCAGAGTGGAAAATGGACAATGAAAGAAGGATGACATCTAACAAAGAAACCACTAGTAAGAATATAAAAAGAAATAGCACTGTGTTCAAACCTACCAGTAAACAACACTTACATGCCATTTTGATGGTCACCAACCTGATGTATTTAAAATTATAACTGAAATTCTTAGTGAGTCAAGTATAATTTATTTCTTATTAGAATACACTGGATACTAATGCAGGGACTGGACAAAGACATGAATGAGAGACAGAGAAGAATCAGCACTTGGATTTACCAAGAGGCAAGAGGTGGGTTCAGTCTGGAATTTCAGCCTTACTGCCAGTGATGCCTGTAAGAACTGGTAACTGAATTTTTTAAATAAACACCAAGAACCAAGTAAAGAGAAAGATATACAAATTGTAATCTAGGGAGAAATTATAACCAGGACACCTCTTATCTCACTCTGGAATCTGAGGTGACGGTCAGTTGTGGAACATAAAAATTTCTCTTAGCCAGACTAGTACTATTCATGGTAGCTTTCACTTATTGGTTGGTTATTTTCACATTTACTCTCAATCTATTTTTCAGAGGATGCACATATGTGCTCATGCAATATCCAAAGTAAAAATTGCCTTATGTCTGTGAAAAGGAGTACATTCACAAACAGATTTTTAAAATTTATTTTATTTTTTTCATTCATAATGATTTAAAAAAATTTATTGGAGTACAGTTGATTTACAATGTTGTGTCTGTTTCAGGTATACAGTAAAGTGAATCAGTTATACATATACATACATACACTCATTTTTAGATTCTTTTCCCATATAGGCTATTACAGAGTATTGAGTAAACTACCCACATGAGTAACTTGAGTGCTTCATGTACTATGGAGTCTGTGAGAGCCTGGAAGATTTAATGTAACTTCTTCCTTTGTAGCATCTAATCTAAAGAAGGGGAGTGAAGCTCAAGCTCTTGGAAGAAGAAAGTATTAAAGTTTTTCATAGTTGTTGAATTTTAAAAGCAGCAGACTTGGAAGGTTATTTAGTCAAACTTAATACTTTCTTAAAAATTAATTTCACTCAGTAACAAATGTCCTCCTTTAAAGAGTCAACTAGTACTACTAGGCTTATAATGACAAGAACAATCCCTGACCCATCCTCAGCAAAAGCAAACCACATCCAACCCTTTCCTCTGTTTCTTCTGATATTTACTTCCCCCTATCTAAATTACACACTTACACTGTTATTTTAACATTTTTTTTCAATTTCAAATACTATCTGCTGACTTCCTATTATAAGATGAGAATTCAGCTTTCCTAAATTCCCCCTTCGTCCAACACATACACCGTATTTGGTTAAATCAGTTCAATGTTTACACTATTATGATGATATAACATTATTTATAGCTGAACTACTCAATGTTTTATGATTACCTTCCTTTTCTTGTACTACTTTTTAAAAATTTTTGGAGCTCATTAATTGGCTCATATTTTCATTTGCTTAGGTATTTATGTGCCAAAATTAATTCACTCCCAAATTCTCTAAAGAATTGAAAAACCTCTGAATATGCATTCAAAGATATCAGTATGCTATCGATGCCATGCTCTTGGAGGAATCCCTCTTAGAACTTTCTGTCTTCCTGCTTCAATGTATACTGGGTGAGAAACCTGGCTGCCAGTTTCTTGGACTTCAGTATAGAAAGGCGATTGGAGTTTCTACTGTTCAAAACGTAGACTTCCTCTTATTTCCCCTGTTTTCAGTAAAAATCATCTCCTCTGTCCTCAGTTGGGCTTGGTGTCTCTGAGTGCAGAGCCTGAGTGGTTAAGCCGTCCCAAAGAGTAAACTTTCAGTCTCCAACCAGAATAGGAGTGGGAGAAGCAGCTGTATGGGGGGACAGGATGGGAAGGGGACCTGGGGTGGGAGTCTAACTCCATGCTTTAAGACATTTCATCAGGCAGCCTGTTTTCAGTCTCAACCAATGCCCTGCCTGAAGAACTATTTGATATTTCTAGTTTTTGAAACTTTCTGGGATTCACTGGTAAAAATGTGATTGCTTCCTGCTTCCCAACCCCCCTTCCTTGCAGGCTTAGGTTTCACTTATTCAGGGTCTGTTGAATCAGTATAACACTTGTCCATCTCCTTTCCAACCTCCAGCTTTTTTTTTTGCTATCTCGTCTGCTGTCATCTCTTAGCCAATTGGGGTTGCTTTCTCTTTTGGTAAGTTATGCCTTTTTTACTTCTTTAATATCATTTTAGGCGGTTAGAAGAAGGAATGGAGGTACATGCTTGCATTCAGTTCACGATGTAAAGCTCATTCATTTAAAAATACTATTTAAGACTCACCAGCCCGAGAGGCTTGTCTGCTTGCCCGCCAGGGCGGGTGGCGCTGGGAGCTGAGGCTCGGGCTTCAGTCGGAGCGCAGGGAGAGGACTGGGGTTGGCGGCGTGAACACAGCCTGAAGGGGCTAATGTGCCACAGCTAGCCAGGAGGGAGTCCAGGAAAAAGTTTGGACCTGTCGAAGAGGCAAGAGACATTATCTTCCCTCTTTGTTTCCTGGTGCACGAGGAGAGGGGATTAAGAGCGCTGCTTGGAGGAGCTCCAGAGACGGGCGCGAGACACAGCTGAAAGCGCAGACCACAGAGAAGGGCGTGGGATGCTGGGGCTGCTGCCACCGCCGCGAGGCCTGTGTGCGAGCACAGGTCACTGTCCACGCCCCCCTTCCGGGGAGCATGTGCAGTCTGTCACTGCCGGGGTCCCGGGATCCAGGGACGGCTTCCCTGGGAGAATGCACAGCACGCCACAGGCTGGTGCAACGTCACGCCAGCCTCTGCCACTGCAGGCTACACCCGCACTCCGTGCCCCTCCATCCCCTCGGCCTGCATGATCCAGAGTCCCCAAAGCGGCTGCTCCTTTAACCCTGTCCTGTCTGAGTGAAGAACAGATGCCCTTCAGCGACCTACATGGAGAGGTGGGGCCAAATCCAAAGCTGAGACCCGGGAGCAGTGAGAACAAAGAAGAGAAAGGGAAATCTCTCCCAGCAGCCTCAGAAGCAGTGGATTAAAGCTCCACAATCAACTTGATGTACCCTGCATCTGTGGAATACATGAATAGACAACAAATCATCCCATATTGAGGAGCCAGGAGTCAGTGCTGTGCCTCTGAGGTGGGAGAGCCAACTTCAGGACACTGGTCCACAAGAGACCTCCCAGCTCCACATAATATCAAACAGTGAAAATCTTCCAGAGATCTCCATCTCAGCACCAGCACCCAGCTTCACTCAACGACCAGCAAGCTACAGTGCTGGATACCCTATGCCAAACAACTAGCAAGACAGGAACACAACGCCACCCATTAGCAGAGGCTGCCTAAAATCATAAAAGTCCACAGACACCCCAAAATACACCACCAGACGTGGATCTGTCCACCAGAAAGACAAGATCCAGCCTCATCCACCAGAACACAGGCACTAGTCCCCTCCACCAGGAAGCCTACACAACCCACTGAACCAACCTTAGCCACTGGGGACAGACACCAAAAACAACGGGAACTACGAACCTGCAGCCCGCAAAAAGGAGACCCCAAACACAGTAAGATAAGCAAAATGAGAAGACAGAAAAACACACAGCAGGAGAAATAGCAAGATAAAAACCTACCAGACCTAACAAATGAAGAGGTAATAGGCAGTCTACCTGAAAAAGAATTCAGAATAATGATAGTAAAGATGATCCAAGATTCTATTTCCATGATCCAAAATCTTGGAAATAGAATACACAAAATGCAAGAAACAGTTAACAAGGACCTAGAAGAACTAAAGATGAATCAAGCATCGATTAAAAACACAATAAATGAAATGAAAAATACTCTAGATGGGATCAATAGCAGAATAACTGAGGCAGAAGAATGGATAAGTGAGGTGGAAGATAAAATAGAGGAAATAACTGATGCAGAACAAAATAAAGAAAAAAGAATGAAAAGAACAGAGGACAGTCTCAGAGACCTCTGGGACAACATTAAACGCACCAACATTCAAATTATAGGGGTTCCAGAAGAAGAAGAGAAAAAGAAAGGGACTGAGAAAATATTTGAAGAGATTATAGTTGAAAACTTCCCTAATATAGGAAAGGAAATAGTTAATCAAGTCCAGGAGGCACAGAGAGGCCCATACAGAATAAATCCAAGGAGAAATACACCAAGACACATATTAACCAAACTGTCAAAAATTAAACACAAAGAAATCATATTAAAAGCAGCAAGGGAAAAACAACAAATAACACACAAGGGAATCCCCATCAGGTTAACAGCTGATCTCTCAGCAGAAACTATACAAGCCAGAAGGGAGTGGCAGGACATAATTAAAGTGATGAAGGAGAAAAACCTGCAACCAAGATTACTCTACCCAGCAAGGATCTCATTCAGGTTTGATGGAGAAATTAAAACCTTTACAGACAAGCAAAAGCTGAGACAGTTCAGCACCACCAAACCAGCTTTACAACAAATGCTAAAGGAAATTCTCTAGGCAAGAAACACAAGAGAAGGAAAAGACCTACAATAACGAAGCCAAAACAATTAAGGAAATGGGAATAGGAACATACATATCAATAATTACCTTAAATGTAAATGGAATAAATGCTCCCACCAAAAGACACAGATTGGCTGAATGGATACAAAAACAATACCCATATATATGCTGTCTACAAGAGACCCACTTCAGACCTAGAGACACATACAGATTGAAAGTAAGGGGATGAAAAAGATATTCCATGCAAATGGAAATCAAAAGAAACCTGGAGTAGCAATTCTTACATCAGACAAAATAGACTTTAAAATAAAGACTATTAGAAGAGACAAAGAAGGACACTACATAATGATAAAGGGATCGATCCAAGAAGAAGATATAACAAGTGTAAATATTTATGCACCCAACATAGGAGCACCTCAATACATAAGGCAAATACTAACAGCCATAAAAGGGGAAATCGACAGTAACACACTCATAGTAGGGGACTTTAACACCCCACTTTCACCAATGGACAGATCATCCAAAATGAAAATAAATAAGGAAACACAAGCTTTAAATGATACATTAAACAAGATGGACTTAATTGATATTTATAGGACATTCCATCCAAAAACAACAGAATGCACAGTTTTCTCAAGTGCTCATGGAACATTCTCCAGGATAGATCATATCTTGGGTCACAAATCAAGCCCTGGTAAATTTAAGAAAATTGAAATTGTATCAAGTATCTTTTCCGACCACAATGCTGTGAGACTAGACATCAATTACAGGAAAAAAACTGTAAAAAATACAAACACATGGAGGCTAAACAATGCAGTACTCAATAACGAAGTGATCAATGAAGAAATCAAAGAGGAAATTAAAAAATACCTAGAAACAAATGACAATGGAGACACGATGACCCAAACCTTATGGGATGCAGCAAAAGCAATTCTAAGGGGGAAGTTTATAGCAATACAATCCCACCTTAAGAAACAGGAAACATCTCGAGTAAACAACCTGACCCTGCATCTACAGTAATTAGAAAAAGAAGAACAAAAAAAACACAAAGTTAGCAGAAGGAAAGAAATCATAAAGATTAGATCAGAAATAAATGAAAAAGAAATGAAGGAAACGATAGCAAAGATCAATAAAACTAAAAGCTGGTTCTTTGAGAAGATAAACAAAATTGATAAACCATTAGCCAGACTCATCAAGAAAAAAAGGGAGAAGACTCAAATCAATAGAATTAGAAATGAAAAAGGAGAAGTAACAACTGACAATGCAGAAATACAAAAGATCATGAGAGAATACTTACAAGAAACTCTATGCCAATAAAATGGACAACCTGGAAGAAATGGACAAATTCTTAGAAATGCACAACCTGCCAAGACTGACTCAGGAAGAAATAGAAAATATGAATAGACCAATCACAAGCACTGAAATTGAAACTGTGATTAAAAATCTTCCAACAAACAAAAGCCCAAGAACAGATGGCTTCACAGGCAAATTCCATCAAACATTTAGAGAAGAGCTAACACCTATACTTCTCAAACTCTTCCAAAATATATCAGAGTGAGGAACACTCCCAAACTCATTCTACGAGGCCATCATCACCTTGATACCAAAACCAGGCAAGGATGTCACAAAGAAAGAAAACTACAGGCCAATATCACTGATGAATATAGATGCAAAAATCCTCAACAAAATACTAGCAAACAGCATCCAACAATACATTAAAAGGATCTTACACCATGATCAAGTGGGGTTTATTCCAGGAATGCAAGGATTCTTCAATATACGCAAATCAATCAATGTGATACACCATATTAACAAATTGAAGAATAAAAACCGTATGATCATCTCAATAGATGCAGAGAAAGCTTTCGACATAATTCAACACCCATTTATGATAAAAATCCTCCAGAATGTAGGCATAGAGGGAACTTTCCTCAACATAATAAAGGCCATATGTGACAAACCCACAGCCAACATCGTCCTCAATGGTGAAAAACTGAAACCATTTCCACTAAGATGAGGAACAAGACAAGGCTGCCCACTCTCACCACTCTTATTCAACCTAGTTTTGGAAGTTTTAGCCACAGCAATCAGAGAAGAAAAGGAAATAAAAGGAATCCAAACTGGAAAAGAAGAAGTAAAGCTGTCACTGTTTGCAGATGACATGATACTATACATAGAGAATCCTAAAGATGTTACCACAAAACTACTAGAGCTAATCAATGAATTTGGTAAAGTAGCAGGATACAAAATTAATGCACAGAAATCTCTGGCATTGCTGTACACTAATGATGAAAAATCTGAAAGTGAAATCAAGAAAACACTCCCATTTACCATTGCAACAAAAAGAATAAAATATCTAGGAATAAACCTACCTAAGGAGACAAAAGACCTGTATGCAGAAAATTATAAGACACTGATGAAAGAAATTAAAGATGATACAAATAGATGGAGAGATATACCACACTCCTGGATTGGAAGAATCAATATTGTGAAAATGACTCTACTACCCAAAGCAATCTACAGATTCAATGCAATCCCTATCAAACTACCACTGGCATTTTTCACAGAACTAGAACAAAAAATTTCAAAATTTGTTTGGAAAAACAAAAGACCCCGAATAGCCAAAGCAATCTTGAGAACGAAAAACGGAGCTGGAGGAATCAGGCTCCCTGACTTCAGACTATACTACAAAGCTACAGTAATCAAGACAGTGTGGTACTGGCATAAAAACAGAAAGATAGATCAGTGGATCAGGATAGAAAGCCCAGAGATAAACCCACGCACATATGGTCAACTTATCTTTGATAAAGGAGGCAGGAATGTACAGTGGAGAAAGGACAGCCTCTTCAATAAGTGGTGCTGGGAAAACTGGACAGGGACATGTAAAAGTATGAGATTAGATCACTCCCTAACACCATACACAAAAGTAATCTCAAAATGGATTAAAGACCTAAATGTAAGGCCAGAAACTATCAAACTCTTAGAGGAAAACATAGGCAGAACACTCTATGACATAAATCACAGCATGATCCTTTTGGACCCACCTCCTAGAGAAATGGAAATAAAACCAAAGATAAACAAATGGGACCTAATGAAACTTCAAAGCTTTTGCACAGCAAAGGAAACCATAAACAAGACCAAAAGACAACCCTCAGAATGGGAGAAAATATTTGCAAATGAAGCAACTGAGAAAGGATTAATCTCCAAAATTTATAAGCAGTTCATGCAGCTCAATAGCAAAAAAACAAACAACCCAATCCAAAAATGGGCAGAAGACCTAAACAGACATTTCTCCAAAGAAGATATAGAGACTGCCAACAAACACATGAAAGGATGCTCAACATCATTAATCATTAGAGAAATGCAAATCAAAACTACAATGAGATATCATCTCACACCAGTCAGAATGGCCATCATCAAAATGTCTAGAAACAATAAATGCTGGAGAGGGTGTGGAGAAAAGGGAACACTCTTGCACTGCTGGTGGGAATGTGAATTGGTACAGCCACTATGGAGAACAGCATGGAGGTTCCTTAAAAAAATAAAAATAGAACTACCATATGACCCAGCAATCCCACTACTAGGCATATACCCTGAGAAAACCATAATTCAAAAAGAGACACGTACCAAAATGTTCATTGCAGCTCTATTCACAATAGCCCAGAGATGGAAACAACCTAAGTGTCCATCATCGGATGAATGGATAAAGAAGATGTGGGACATATATACAATGGAATATTACTCAGCCATAAAAAGAAACAAAACTGAGCTATTTGTAATGAGGTGGATAGACCTAGAGTCTGTCATACAGAGTGAAGTAAGTCAGAAAGAGAAAGATAAATACCATATGCTAACACATATATATGGAATTTAAGGAAAAATATGTCATGAAGAACCTAGGGGTAAAACAGGAATAAAGACACAGACCTACTTGAGAATGGACTTGAGGATATGGGGAGGGGGAAGGGTAAGCTGTGACAAAGCGAAAGAGAGGCATGGACATATATACAGTACCAAACTTAAGGTAGATAGATAGTGGGAAGCAGCCGCATAGCACAGGGAGATCAGCTCGGTGCTTTGTGACCGCCTGGAGGGGCGGGATAGGGAGGGTGGGAGGGAGGGAGATGCAAGAGGGAAGGGATGTGGGAACAGATGTATATGTATGACTGATTCACTTTGTTATAAAGCAGAAACTATTAAAAAAAAAGAAAATAATAAATATAAATACTATTTAAGGGGACTTCCTTGGTGGTGCAGTTGTTAAGAATCTGCCTGCCAATGCAGAGGACATGGGTTTGATCTCTGGTCCGGGAAGATCCCACATGCTGTGGAGCAACTAAGCCCACGTGCCACAAGTACTGAGCCTGTGCTCTAGAGCCCACGAGCCACAACTACTGAGCCTGTGTGCCACAACTACTGATGCCTGTGTTCCTAGAGCCCGTGTTCTCCAACAAGAGAAGCCACCGCAATGAGAAGCCCATGGACCACAACGAAGAGCAGCCCCTCCTCGCCACAACTAGAGAAAGCCTGCATACAGCAATGAAGACTCAATGCAGCCAAAAATAAATTAAAAATTAAAAAAAATTCTATTTAAATACTACTTAAAATACTTTAAGATTTGGGAAAATCCAGTAGGTTTGGTCCACAATATTTGCAAATGACAGAACCAGGTCCAGAGAGAACCCAGAATTCCTAAATCTTGGTTCTGTGTACTTTCCACTTATCCTACTGACTCCCTCATATGTAAAGACTATCTTCTCCATTGTTTTGACGCTCTAATAAGTGTTTAGAGCTTTCTATCAAGTATTCTGAGTACAAGGTTTAATGCATTTAGAAGCCTGTTTATTACAGGTTGACTAATTGCCCTAAGAGTGGTTTCTTTTGCCAATTTTTAAATAGTACTCAACCCTAGGTATGTTTAGGAATACATAATTAAAACACTGTAGTTGATATTCATAAAATTAGACTCAATAACTCCAGAACCTTAGTTTGTTATTACTAATTAGACTCGGCAATTTCAAAAAGATTATAACTCTTTGCTGGTGGTTGGGAAACTGTGGCTCTTTCAGGATGAAAAAGAACAGCCTAAATATGAACCGGGCAAACTTCCATTGGTCAGTTTAAGAACTTTATGGCAATAGCTTCCCCTCCATCTGAATGTGTTAAACGCAGATGTCTCTTAGAGAACTGGAAAAATCCCCAACTGCCTCCTAAGCATATACTAACTATGGCTCTGATTACACATTGTAAGGATTTGGGGAGAAATCACTTGGGCTATGATATTAAAGCAGAGAAGGGAATGGGGGAAGGGAAAGAAGGAGGGACTTATTTCACAGCAGTTATCAGAAGGTAGTGAAAGAGAGGAAATGGAAGAGGGAGTTGGGAGTCGGAGACTGGCTGCCTTCCTTGCCTAAACAAAAGGTTTTAGGACAGTGCTCCCTAATCAGTGTTTTAAAGAACACTGATTTGCCAAGAATGGGTTCCAGGTTACCCAACATATTGATCCCCTCAGTCCTCGGGGTGGTTGAGCAGGATCTGAGGCAGCCAGAGTCTCTGCTGGTCTCTGATATCTGCCACACACATATTTTTGTTTTCTTTATGTGCTCTGCTCTGGAAGAAAAATGTTGGTAATCATTGTCTTTAAAAAGATCAAGGGATAACTACAGGCAGAAGTTGACCTAGAACCCATTTATAGATATGTTGGGAAGCACAGGTACTGTCATCCCCATTAAGGCCACACAAGACAGAGTAGTAGTGTTCTTTGCTGCTGTGCAGACTTGGAGTTGAGGATGCCACTGATCTTGTAAAATAGCCGCTTGTTTCATTGCATAGAGTTGGTCTCCCTTTATTAATAAAGGCTCTCTTTAAAGGACATTCTATGGCTTACTCCACATGTTTATTCTAATATTTCCATCACATCTTCTCTGGTTTCTTTAAGCGTAACTTCATTATTCTTAGTTACAGCCCCTTTGTATCATTTACTAAGCTAAATCTACCTTTTCTCTTGCTAATGTTTGCACAATTGGAGATATATGTAGAACTTTAGACCTCCCCCTAAGCCAAGTTATATGTATTTTATTCTTTTAATCATCTTTATATATTACCCACTCTCATTCCTTAAGCCAAGGAAATCTTATTTCCTCGTACTATTGAAATATGGTATATTTTCTCTGCTATGACACTGTAGTTTATAGACTTCAGTCCTGTATTATATTCCCTCTCTGTCTTTTTTAATCTGCTACTTTAGTTAAGTAAGATGTGGATTCAGAATGATAAATTTCAAGGGGCACATTCCTATAGGGACACAAAATGCAGACAGAAGGCAGAGGTGCAAAGAAGGGACTAGAAATTAATGCAAGATGTAGATAATTAACCTTCTAGCACCAGGAGACAGGACACTGGAGGTACAGCCACTAATCATGTACCTAGAAAAGATTCTATAACCACTGTACTCTTCTACGAAAGTAGTATGAGATACAAAACACCATGCACGCTTCCTCTGCCCCAGTGCCCTGCAGTTTAAGAATTAAAGGTCAGGAGAGTGAGAATGACTAGACAGTAAAGTAGGAGAAAATCAGGCCAGTATAATGTCAAGCAATCCAGGAGAAATAGTGGTTCAAGAAGACATGATTAACAGGATCAGATACAACCAAGATGTTGAGTAAGATGAAGACAGAGAAGTTACCAGTGGATTTTACATTATGGTGGTCATCGATGATTTTACCAAAAGCTGTTTCAGTTGGTTGGAATGGACAGGGGCCAGATTGCAGTGGATTGAATAGCAGAAGTGTGAGCATGATGCTGCGGGTGTGTCCTGGCCAGAGGGGCAGGTTTTGGGCAACTGGTGGGGGATCAAGTGCATTTTTAAGAGATGGAAAATTTTTGACTAATTTCTCTGTTTCATGGTCATGCTTTCCCACAGCTTACTCTAATAGTTTTTCACCATATTCTTAACAATGATTATGAAAGCATAATAGTTTTGCAGAATTTGCCTCAAGGGGAAAGTCTGTTCCCCTTGCTCTACCCTTAGCTGTGTTCACAAGCCAATTAGAGATGTGGAAATGGAGTCAATGATTGTGAAAAACTCTTTCAAGTTCTTCCATGAAAGGGAGTAGAGAAGCAGGGCCGTAGATAAGAGATTTGCTAGTTTAGGAGTTTCATTTGCTTATTTCTTTAAAATAGGAAAGAGTAGAGCATGGTTGAATGCCATTAGAAATGTTTCAGTCAAAAAAGAGAGATTAAGGTGATGGGATCCAGAGCACAAATGGCAGGGCTGGCCTTTGACAGGGGCTTGAACTCTTCAGCCATAGTAATATGAGGGAAAACAGAGCATGGATATGGATTCAGGAATAAATAACACTTAGAGGGCCACTAGGAAGATTTCAGTGAGATAATAAACGTGACTCTCCTGGCCTACTGACTGGCACATGGAAGGTGCTTGATGTATACTGCTTCCCCTGCCCGCTGCTCACCCTGCCACCTCATACTCTCTTGTACTCAGATCACACTCCCTAGTCTGGAATCGCTGACCCCTGTAACTATCCAAACTTTCCTCTCTCCCTTCACTGACAAGAATCCTTCATTCTGTTGAGGCCCATTCCCCCCTGATTAGCCCCACATACCGTGCTCAGTGCTCCCTCACAAGTCACTATCACACTACACCTCAATTTCCCTGTAGCCTTTTTCAAGTAACATCACCATCTTCCCTAAAATTTCTCTATCTTTCCTTCCAATCCAACTATACATTTTGACATTAAAGTAATGAGTGTCATCCCACAAATTCTTACTCAGCCTTTTTTGGTTATTATATACTTGTGCATTTCCTATTCCTCTTGCAAATTTTCTCTACTCCTTTCGTCTTCTAGGAAATTAGCAAGCAGTATACATCAGCAAAGTTGTACATATTAGTATCCACAAAAGAATGACTCCATCTTCTAGATTACTGTGCTTCCCACAAGCACATACAAAGTTAACTTGTGAGTTAAAGAGTTCCTCTATTATCCCTGACAGGACTCTATGGTGAAGATAAAATGTAGTAATTCTGTTTTATTTTTTTTCAGCTTTACTGAGATATAATTGACACACAATATTTTATAAGTTTAAGGTGTACAATGTGCTGATTTTATACACATATATACTGTGAAATGGTTACCATAATGAGGTTAGTTAACACATCTTTAACCTCACATACTTTCCATTTGTTGTTGTTGTTGTTGTTATGGTGAGAACACTAAAACTTTACTTTCATAGCAACTTTCAAGTATACAACACAGTACTGTTAACTGGAGTCACCATGATGTACCTTAGATTCCTAGAACTCATTCCTCCTATATCTGAAAGCTTTTACCCAACAGCTCCCCATTTCCCCCACCCCTTAGCCCCTGGCAACCACCATTCGACTCTCTGTTTCTATGAGTACAATGTTTTTAGATTCCATATATAAGACAAATATTATATTATCATATGATAATATAGTATTTGTCTTTCTATGCCTGACTTATTTCACTTGGCATAATGCCCTCAAGGTTCATCTATGTGTCACAAATGGCAGGATTTCCTTATTTTTTATGTCTGAATAATATTCCAGTATACATACACAATATATATTATATATAATATATATAATAGATAATACTCCATTTTATACACACACACACACACACACACGTTTCCTTTATCCACTTATCCATTGCTGGACACTTAGGTTGTTCCCATACCTTAGCTATTATAAATAATGCTTCAAAGAACATAGGAGTGAAGATATCTCTTCAAGATAGTGATTTTGTTTTCTTTAGATATAAACCCAGAAGTGAGATTGCTGGATCATATAGTTATATTTAAAATTTTGTAGAAACCTCCATACTGTTTTCCATAGTGGCTGTACCATTTTGCATTCCTACCAATTGTGCACAAGCGTTACCTTTCTCCACACCCTTGCCAAATTATCACTTGTATATTTGATGATAGCCATTATGACAAGTGTGAGGTGACATCTCATGTGGTTCTGATTTGCTGTTCCCTGATGATTAGTGATGTTGATCATCTCTTCATGTACATGTTAGCCATTGAAAATGTAGTAACTGAATAAAAGGTCTCATCATTTAGACATGGATCTTCATTTTTCTCCCTTTATATTGTATATTATTACCATGCTCATCTGCAATAGCTTCAAAAGCACAATCATGACCAATTTTTGTGAATAAGAGTTGAGAGTTCAAGTTCATACCATAAAAGTGTTATTGTCTGTCACATTAATGAGGTCTCAGGAATCCTTCAACATATGAGTTCTTGACACCAACCAACTCTTCAGGCGGGCTATGATGTCAAGGTATGTGCTAGACAGAAAGGCAATTCTTCCCAATAAACCTTATATATTAAAAAAGATGTGTTTGGTTTTTCAAAGAAAAATGTTTCTGGCATTTTTTCTTTTAATTTAGTAAAAGGCCCAACTAAATGTCTCTCTGATGTCATTTTACAAGTGTGGTATTTATTTGGCTTGTGTGTGTGTGTGTGTGTGTGTGTGTGTGTATGTTGTAGGTAGTAGTTGTTGGTTTTGGAAACTCCAAAATATCTGGAATTGTTCCGTAAGAAAGAGAAGCCAGGACTAGGTTGAATAACTTATTTTTTTCTACGTTGCTAACTAGCTGTGTGATCTTGGCTAATTAGCTTAAAGTTTCTGTGCTCTCATTTCCTACAATCTTAGTGACGGGATTTGGTTTGGATCCATGGTTGTCTGTGCTCCAAGGTGTTTCAGGAACACATACTGTAGGCTGCTTGGATTAAAGAGGGCATTGAGCTAACCAGAGGTTTAGAAATAAGAAGCCCTAAGTCAAGGTAAAGTGCCTTTCTCATAGACATTGGTCAAATTCCTTTTAGTTATTTTTGGTTTTGCCTCATCACCAAAAGAATGATAATTATGCTTCATGAACTTTCATGGGGACCATGGGTAGTGGAGGGAGCCATATAAGCTACATGAGGCACTGGATTCAGAAATGAGGGACTCATACACAGAATGGGAAACTTCATTACTATATTAAAGCATCATAGCAATACTTTGTAATACCCGTTCAGTGGAACAGAGTAGATAGTTAATGTTGGATTGAAGAGAACAGAGAAGAAATGCTCAGTAAACGTAAGTAAGAGTATAATATGGAAAAAGATTGAATTTAATTTCCTCATGGAATAAAAAGGACAATTTGTTTCTGGTATAATCTATGTATAAAGATGCATTAAACACAAATGTAGTTATGTGAATTTTTTCTCCCTTTAATGAGTAAATCTTTTATATTACTTTTCTGGGAATAAATGAAAATTTAAAAACACATTGGATTCTTTTGTTTTAATGAACATTAGATCCATAAGATATAAATAAGGATTTGGTAAAAAGTGAGTTCAACAGTCATATAAATCTGTTTAAAGCCACATTAAATATATTTTTCTCTCTGTGATACTTTTTAGAGCCATTATTTTATTGATGTGAATTGAGAAACTGCTCTTGGTAGATTCTGGTTTAGTGTTTCCCAAATTTGTTTTAACATGATTCTCTTTCTGAAGAGGATTAGGTGTGTCAGAGAACATGCTAGGGAATGCAGTGCTTAATAGGGATCTTATCATCAATTAATGGTAGTATTATAATCATTAATTTGAAAATTCAAATAAAAACAGCTAGCAATATATATCTAGTGCTTCAGCGAAGACAGAGAGTGATAAATAGACTTCATAAATCTAAAATACAAACTGGAGCACTCAAAATATAAAGGTACTACAAACAGATCTTGAACAACTTTATGTAAAGACAGCAAATCTGACCAAGTACAATAATGAAACTTACATAAAATCTAAATATATAAGTATTCATAAATTTACCATGTCCCCAGGGTGTGTGTTTATGCTCATACTCCCTCACATATTTAATGTCCTTAGTTCTCTAGCCTTCCAGACTAACTTTTTCTTTTAATATCAAATGAAAAATATCCAAATCCCTATTCTTATACAATTGCAGGAAGTCCAACACTCTTCTCAATATTCTCTTGTTTTTCCTAGTTGTTGCTAATACCTTTAATTCTGAATTCCAGCTTCTAGTTCAATTCTTGATCTACTTCAGCCATCTTGGCACTATTATTACTGATATTTGTTCTCTCTCTTCACTGACTCACTCCACGTGTAGATACTGGGTTGGCCAGAAGGTTTATTTGGGTTTTTTCCTTAAAATTGCTCCAGTAGCACTTAGTTGTCTTAAATTTCATTCAAAACAATTTTGTTAGATTGTATTGTGACAGCTGTGATATCAGCATTCATTAAAAAAAAATTATCAAAATTGGTGAATTTTTGTGTAGCTATTTTAATATTGAAGATGGAAGAAAAAAAGCAACATTTTAGGCATATTATGCTTTATTATTCCAAGAAAGGTAAAAACATAACTGAAACGCAAAAAAAAAAGATTTGTGCAGTGTATGGAGAAGTGCTGCAACTGATTGAACATGTCAAAAGTGGTTTGCAAAGTTTCATGCTGGAGATTTCTTGCTCTATGATGCTCCATGGTTGGGTAGACCAGTTGAAGTTGACAGCAATCAAATCGAGACATTAACTGAGAACAATCAACATTATACCACATGCGAGAGAGCTGACATACTCAAAATATCCAAATCAAGCACTGAAAATCATTTGCACCAGCTTGGTTATGTTAGTCACTTTGATGTTTGGGTTCCACATAATTTAAGCACAAAAAATCTTCTTGACCATATTTCTGCATGTGATTCTCTACTTAAATGTAACAAAAACATTCTGTTTTTAAAACAAATTGTGACGGGTAATGAAAAATGGATACTGTACAATAACATGGAACAGAAGAGTCCATGGGGCAAGTTAAATGAACTACCAGCAACCACACCAAAGGCCGGTCTTCAACCAAAGAAGGTGATGTTGTGTATATGGTGGTATTGGAAGGGAGTCCTGTGTAATTAGTTCCTTCTGGAAAAACCAAACGATTAATTCCAACAAGTATCACTCCCAATTAGACCAAGTGAAAGCAGCACTCAATGAAAAGCATCCAGAATTAGTCAACAAAAAGCACATAATCTTCCATCATGATACCGCAAGTCCGCATGTTTCTTTGATGAACACGTAAAATCTGTTCAGTATGGCTGGGAAGTTCTGATTCCTCTGCCATATTCACCAGACATTGTACCTTCAGATTGCCACTTATTTCGGTCTTTACAAAGCTCTCTTAATGGAAAAAAATTCAATTCCCTGGAAGACTGTAAAAGGCAACGGGAACAGTTCTTTACTCAAAAAGATAAAAAATTGCAGGAAGATGGAATTATGAAGTTGCCTGAAAAATGGCAGAAGGTAGCAGAACAAAACGTTGAATACGTTGCTCAATAAAGTTCTTGGTGAAAATGCAAAATGTGTCTTTCACGTTTACTTAAAATCCGAATGAACTTTTTGTCCAACCCAATAAAATCCACTCTGCATGACCCCTCAAGGTACCATTAACACAGTGCTTTTGCATGCAATGAACTTTTTACTAAAGTTGGCCTAGCAGAGGGAGATTACTGGACAGAGCAGGTATCAACTTGTAAAAATTGAGTATCAGACGTAAGTTCCTGCCATAGTGATGTTTTGTTATTAACAATCTGCCATGATTCTGGAGCCCATTCTCCCATTAACCCTTTTCTACAGATTCCTGATTCCTACTCTTGTCTCTTTGGCTGCTTGATAGAAAATTCAAAATGCTTATAGAGCAGATCAATTTAGCTCCTATTTATTTCAACCTCTACTTTCAGCTCAAAGTCTTACCTTCATAACTGAAAGCCTCATTAATATGTTTCCCCAAACAAATCAGCTGTCTTTGTTCTTCTTCCCACCTTGACTACAGAAACAGCTGTAGCTATTTATTTATTTATTTATTTATTTATTTATTTACTCAGCTGCACTAGGTCTTAGTTATCACATGCAGGATCTGTCAGTTGCAGCATGTGGGCTGTTAGTTGCAGCATGCAGGATCTAGTTCCTTGACCAGGTATCGAACCTGGGCCCCCTGCCTTGGGAGCGTGGAATCCAAACCACTGGACCACCAGGGAAGTCCCAGCTGCAGTTATTTAAACAACACTTTTTTTTTCATAAAATACCTTTAGCCAAATATGAAAGAATTTTGTGGCTAATAATGGATTCCTGAGAAGGTGAAAAGGGAGGGACTACAAGAAATACTGGCAACAATTTGCAAATGACTTTGCCTTGTAAAATAACTTATGAACACCCTTACAAAAATTGTTTTTATTATTTTCTTTTGAAGTAACATAATCTAATAAGTTCCATGCTGTGATCAAGGTGATTCTTTTGTGCTTTAAGAAATAAAATCTAGATTGGTTCAAGATGGCAGAATAGAAGGATGTACTCCCACTCCCTCTTGTAAGAGCACCAGAATCACAACCAACTGCTGAAGAATCATTGATAGCAAGACACTGGAACTCACCAAAAAAGATACCCCACATCCAAAGCCAAAGGAGAAGCCAGAGTGAGACCGGAAGAGGGGCGCAATCACAATAAAATCAAATCCCATGACTGCTGGGTGGGTGACTCACAAACTGGAGAACACTTATACCACAGAAGTCAACCCACTGGAGTGAAGGTTCTGAGCCTCATGTCAGGCTTCCCAACCGGGGGGTCCAGCAAAAGGAGGAGGGATTCCTAGAGATTCAGGCTTTGAGAGCTAGTGGGATTTGATTGCAGGACCTCAACAGGACTGGGGGAAACAGACACTCCACTCTTGGAGGGCACACACAAAGTAGTGGGCTCATCGGGACCAAGGGGAAGGCACAGTGATGCCATAGGAGACTGAACCAGGCCTACCTACTAGTGTTGGAGGGTCCACTGCAGAGTCAGGGGCTGGCTGTGTCTCACGGTGAGGACAAGGACACAGGCAGCAGAAGTTCTGGGAAGTACTCCTTGGCATGAGCCCACCAAGGGTCCACCATGAGCACCACCAAACAGCCTAGGTAGGCTCCATTGTTGGGTCACCACAGGCCTCGCCTCAGGGAGGGAACCCAGTGCCACCCATCAGCAGACAAGCAGATTAAAGTTTTATTGAGCTCTTCCCACCAGAGCAAGAGCCAGCTCTAGCTATCACCAGTCCCACCCATCAGGAAACTTGCACAAGCCGCTTAGGTAGACTCATCCACCAGAGGGCAGAGAGCAGAAACAAGAAGAAATACAATCCTGCAGCCTGTGGAACTAAAACCACATTCACAGAAAGAGAGACAAGATGAAAAGGCAGTGGGCTATGTACCAGATGAAGGAACAAGAAAAAAAACCCAGAAAAACAACTAAATGAAGTGGAGACAGGCAATGCTCCAGAAAAAAGAATTCAGAATAATGATAGTGAAGATGATCCAGGACCTCGGAAAAAGAATGGAGGCAAATAGCGAGAAGATGCAAGAACTGTTCAACTAAGCCCTAGAATAATTAAAAAACAAAAAAACAGAGACGAATAATACAATATCTGAAATGAAAAATACACGAGAAGGAATCAATAGCAGAATAACTGAGACAGAAGAACGGGTAAGTGACCTGGAAGACAGAATGGTGGAATTCACTGCTGTGGAACAGAATAAAGAAAAAAAGAATGCAAAGAAATGAAGACAGCCTAAGAGACCTCTGGAACAACATTAAACACAACAACATTCTCAGGACAGGGGTCACAGAAGGAGAAGATAGAGAGAAAGGACCCAAGAAAATATTTGAAGAGATTATAGTTGAAAATTTCACTAATATGGGAAAGGAAATAGTCAATCAAGTCCAGGAAGTGCAGAGAGTCCCATACAGGATAAATGCAAGGACATATTAATCAAACTATCAAAAATTAAATATAAACAAAAAAATATTAAAAGCAGCAAGGGAAAAAAGCAACAAATAACATACAATGGAACCCCCATAAAGTTAACAACTGATCTTTCAGCAGAAACTCTGCAAGCCAGAAGGGAGTGACAGGACATATTTAAAGTGATGAAAGGGAAAAACCTACAACCAGGGCTAGTGTACCCAGCAAGGATCTCATTCAGATCCAATGGAGAAATTAAAACCTTTACAGACAAGCAAAAGCTAAGAGAAGTCAGCACCACCCAACCAGCTTTACAACAAATGCTAAAGGAACTTCACGAGGTAGGAAATACAAGAGAAGGAAAAGACCTAAAATGACAAACCCAAAACAATTAAGAAAATAGTAATAGGAACATACATATCGATAATTACCTTAAATCTAAATGGATTAAATGCTCCAACAAAAGACATAGACTGGCTGAATGGATACAGAAACAAGACCTGTATATATGCTGTCTACAAGCGATGCACTTCAGACCTAGGGACACATACAGACTGAAAGTGAGGGCATGAAAAAAGATATTCCCTACAAATGGAAATCTAAAGAAGCTGGAGTAACAGTGCTCATATCAGATAAAATAGACCTTAAAATAAAGAATGTTGCAAGAGACAAGGAAGGACACTACATAATCATCAAGGGATCAATCCAAGAAGAAGATATAACAATTATAAATATATATGCACCCAGCATAGGAGCACCTCAATACATAAGGCAACTGCTAACACCTGTAAAAGCGGAAGTCGAGTGTAACACAATAATACTGGGGGATTTTAACAGCTCACTTACACCAATGGACAGATCATCCAAACAGAAAATTAAGAAGGAAACACAAGCTTTAAATGATACAATAGACCAGATAGATTTAATTGATAATTATAGGACACTCCATCCAAAAACAGAAGATTACACTTTCTTCTCAAGTGCACACAGAACGTTCTCTAGGATAGATCACATCTTGGGTCACATATCAAGCCTCAGTAAATTTAAGAAAATTGAAATCATATCAAGCATCTTTTCTGACCACAATGTTATGAGATGAGAAATCAATTAAAGGGAAAAAAAGTAAAAAACACAAACACATGGAGGCTAAACAATATGTTACTAAATAACCAAGGGATCACTGAAGAAATCAAAGAGGATATCAAAAAATACCTAGAGACAAATGACAATGAAAACACGATGATCCAAAACTTATGGGATGCAGCAAAAGCAGTTCTAAGAGGGAAGTTTTGAGCAATAAAATCCTACCTCAAGAAACAACAAACATCTCAAATAAACAATCTAACTTTACACCTAAAGTAACTAGAGAAAGAAGAAGAAAGAAAAACAGAAGTTAGTAGAAGCAAAGAAACCAAAAAGATCAGAGCAGAAATAAATGAAATAGAAAGAAAGAAAAGAATAGCAAAGATCAATAAAACTAAAAGCTGGCTCTTTGGGAAGATAAACAAAATTGATAAACCATTAGGCAGACTCATCAAGAAAAAGAGAGAGAGAACTCAAATCAATAAAATTAGAAATGAAAAAGGAGAGGCTACAACAGGCCCTGCAGAAATACAAAGCATCCTAAGAGACTACTACAAGCAACTCTATGCCAATAACATGGACAACCTGGAAGAAATGGACAAATTCTAAGAAAGGTATAACCTTCCAAGACAGAACCAGAATCAAATAGAAAATATGAACAGACCAATCACAAGTAATGAAACTGAAACGGTGATTAAAAATCTTCAAAGCAACAAAACTACAGGACCAGATGGCTTCACAGGTGAATTCTATCAAACATTTAGAGAAGAGTTAACTCCCATCCTTATCAAACTCTTCCAAAAAACTGCAGAGGAAGGAACACTCCCAAACTCATTCTATGAGGCCACCATCACCCTGACACCAAACCAGACAAAGATACTACAAAAAAAGATAATTAGAGACCAATAACACTGATGAATACAGATGCAAAAATCTTCAACAAATACTAGCAAACAGATTGCAACAAAACATTAAAAGGATCATACACCATGATCAAGTGGGATTTATCCCAGGGATGCAAGGATTCTTCAATATATACAAATCAATCAATGTGATACACCATATTAACAAATTGAAGAAGAAAAACCATATGATCATCTCAATAGATGCAGAAAAAGCTTCTGACAAAATTCACCACACATTTATGATAAAAACTCTCTAGAAAGTGGGCATAGAGTGAACCTACGTCAACATAATAAAGGCCATATATGCCAAACCCACAGCAAACATCATTCTCAATGTTGAAAATGTGAAAGCATTTCCTCTAAGATCAGGAACAAGAAAAGGATGTCCACTCTTACCACTACTATTCAACATAGTTTTGGAAGTCCTAGCCACAGCAATCAGATAAGAAAAAGAAATAAAAGCAATACTAATTGGAAAAGAAGAAGTAAAACTGCCACTGTTTGCAGATGACATGATACTATACATAGAGAATCCTAAAGATGCTACCAGAAAAGTACTACAGCTAATCAATGAATTTGGTAATGTTGCAGGATACAAAATTAATGCCCAGAAATCTCTTGTATTACTATATACTAATGATGAAAAATCTGAAAGAGAAGTTAAAGAAACACTCCCATTTACCAAAGCAAGAAAAAGAATAAGATACCTTGGAATAAACCTACCTAGGGAGACAGAAGACCTGTATGCCGAAAACTATAAGCCACTCATGAAAGAAATTAAAGATGATACAAACAGATGGAGAGATATACCATGTTCTTGGATTGGTAGAATCAATATTGTGAAAATGACTATACTACCCAAAACAATCTACAGATTCAATGCAATCCCTATAAAATTACCAATGGCATTTTTTACAGAACTAGAACAAAAAAATCTTAAAATTTGTGTGGAGACACAAAAGACCCTGAATAGCCAAAGTGGTCTTGAGGGAAAAAAACAGAGCTGGAATAATCAGACTCCCTGACTTCAGACTATACTACAAAGCTACAGTAATCAAGACAACATGGTTCTGGCACAAAAACAGAAATATAGATAAATGGAACAGGATAGAAAGTCCAGAGATATACCCACGCACCTACGGTCAACTAATCTATGACAAAGGAGGCACGGATTATACAATGGAAACAAGACAGTCTCTTCAATAAGTGGTGCTGGGAAAACTGGACAGCTACATGTAAAGAATGAAAGTACAACACTCCCTAACACCATACACAAAAATAAACTCAAAATGGATTAAAGACCTAAATGTAAGACCGGACACTATAAAACCCTTAGAGGAAAGCATAGGAAGAACAGTCTTTGACATAAATCACACCAAGTTCTTTTTTGATCCACCTTCTAGAGTAATGGAAATAAACACAAAAATAAACAAATGGGACCTAATTAAACTTAAAATCTTTTGCACAGCAAAGGAAACTACAAACAAGATGAAAAGACAACCCTCAGAATGGGAGAAAAAATTGCAAACAAATCAATGGAGAAAGGATTAATCTCCAAAATATATAAACAGCTCATGCAGCTCAATATAAAAAAAAAAACAAATAACCCAATCCAAAAATGGGCAGAAGACCTAAATAGACATTTCTCCAAAGAAGACATACAGTTGGCCAAGAAGCACATGAAAAGCTGCTCAGCATCACTAATTATTAGAGAAATGCAAATCAAAACTACAATGACGTAACACCTCACACCAGTTAGAATGGGCATCATCAGAAAATCTACAAACAGCACATCCTGGAGAGGGTGTGGAGAAAAGGGAACCCTCTTGCACTGTTGGTGGGGATGTAAATTGGTACAGTCACTATGGAGAACAGTGTGGAGGTTCCTTAAAAAACTGAAAATAGAATTACCCTATGACCCAGCAATCCCACTATTGGGCATACACCCAGAGAAAACCATAATTCAAAAAGACATATGCACCCCAATGTTCAATGCAGCACTATTTACAATAGCCAGGTCATGGAAGCAACCTAAATGCCCATCGACAGACAAATGGATAAAGAAGATGTGGTACATATATACAATGGAATATTACTTAGCCATAAAAACGAATGAAATTGGGTCATTTGTAGAGATGTGGATGGATCTAGAGACTGTCATACAGAGTGAAGTAAGTCAGAAAGAGAAAAATAAATATCATATAGTAATGCATATATGTGGATCTGAGAAAAGTGGTACAGATGACTGGCTTGCAGGGCAGAAATTGAGACACGGATGTATAGAACAAACGTATGGACACCAAGGGGTGAAAGTGGTGGGGGTGGGGGGGCGGTGGTGGTGGTGGTGTGATGAACTGGGAGATTGGGTTTGACATATATACACTAATTTGTATAAAATGGATAACTAATGAGAATCTGCTGTCTAAAAAGTAAATAAAATAAAATTCAAAAAACAAAAATAAATCCTATGCAGCCAAAAATAAATTATTAAACTAAAAAATAAAATAGAATAAAATCTAATTTATAGCCACTGTACCGAAAAAGAGGAAAAGGACATAGGGAATAGTGCACTATTGCTGAGCTAATAGAAAAAAAAAAAGGAACCATTTTCAACATTAATTCCATGGGTTTTTAAGACTACTTTGTCATTTAAGGGCAGGCCAGAAATATGCTGAAGTCAAAGATAAAGTCTGGTCAGCCTACTGGTTAAGGAAAGTATAACAGCCCAGCTACTTGAAGGCAGAGGAAATAATTTCCACTTGAAAAAAAAAATTTTTTTAAGTGGTCCTAATGAGAAGACTGAGTAACAATTAGAGATGTAAGTTTTCAAATAAAATCATAATAAAGGATTTACTTGTCTTATGTAAGTGAATTTTACTTCCTCCTTGGATAATAGTCAGGGAAAACTAGAAAAATATGTTTTGAGACTCCTTCTCTCTTTTCTTCCTGGATCCTACTGAAAGATAAGAAGATTAAGAGTGTGTGAAACTGATAACAGTTCTAAGCAGGAAAGAAACAAGATCCCTTAAAAGAATTTTTCTTTAATTAATTTATTTTATTTTTTGCTGTGTTGGGTCTTGGTTGCTGCGTGTGGGCTTTCTCTAGTTGTGGCGAGCGGGGGCTACTCTTTGTTGCGGTGTGCGGGTTTCTCATTGTGGTGGTTTTTCTTGTTGATGAGCACAGGCTCTAGGCATGTGGGTGTCAGTAGTTGTGGCACGTGGGCTCTAGAGCACAGGCTCAGTAGTTGTGGTGCACGGGTTTAGTTGCTCCGTGGCATGTGGGATCTTCCCAGACCAGGGCTCGAACCTGTGTCCCCTGAATTGGCAGGCAGATTCTTAACCACTGTGCCACCAGGGAAGTCCCTTAAAAGAGTTTTTGTCTATAATCCCCCTACAGTACACAGTGGAAAACATTGCAAGTTCATTTTCAAATGTCACCACAGAGAAGAAATGGTTAAGAAAAAGCCTGACGTGATAGCAATAGGCATAGAAAATACTTTTCCATCCAAACAAACAAACAAAAAAAGGCATCATCCCTGCTACCAAAGAAAAGCAAAGAAAACGTGTGAGAAACAACATAGCAACTCTACTCACAAATCAGCAGAAGTTGGAAAGAAGTTAGACAGATAACAACTAATAAGAATCCTTTGCCAAGTTTATAACTGCTTCATCTCTGTCAACATCAATATGCTGTCTTCTCTTACTGAACACCACCCAACATACCTCCCAGAAGCTGTTACAAGGAAATTGAAGAGAGAGTTGTAAAAGCTTGCAGTTAATGGTAAAGATTCCTCTTTTTGCTTTTGTTTGTAGAATTACACACCTTCTGCTCAACCAGTGAATCTTTCAGAAACCACCACTTGTGCCAAACAACAACAAAACCAGTAACACCTAATTTTCCCAATCTTTGTTATCAACATTCACTCCTTACCTGTTTCCAAACCTGTAAGTACCTCTAAGCAATAATTTGATTCTTATATCATTTTTTGTTATTTAATCATATCCTATTCCACACACAGAATTTTGTGCTATTATTTCTGTTCACATCATGGTCATACACTACTATCTTCTCTTGTGCTACTTGAAACATTGTAAAAGCATAAGTTTATATCTGTCTGTACTTGATAGTGTCCATAACTAAATCCAGAGGGTGGACTTCTGAAAAAGAAAGTGTAACATACATATCATGTAAAGATAAGCCTGGAAGATGAAGGGACTAGTTCTAGTTCTAGATTAAAAGCAGAATTTGATTCGAAGTCTCCCTATATTGTCCATTGCCAAGATGCTTCCAGGCAAAATTATATGATAGGTAGAAAGGTATTTTACTGGGAAAAGTGCTAAATGAGAATTTGAATGTGACACAAGGGGCTATTCTCATTAAGCTGTTAGATGCAGAGCATTCAATAAAACAAGGCAAATACTCTCCTTTTGGTGTTAAAATACTCTTTTTGTTCTTTGATCTTATTTTAAAGAAGTATAATAATTGCCAAATACATGAAGAGGTCCATTGCATAGTTTTAGTTAATCATGAGCTATATACAGCTCTTCAAGTATGTTCTCTATCCTCAGCATGAAGTCAATGTCCTTGAAAATATTTCAGAAAATGAAGATAATTGAAATGGGAAAAATCACTTTTAGGCAGGGTACTAACTAGTAAATTAATTTAAATAATGCCACTCTTGAAATAAACAAGCACTTACAACTACTACCTGACCTAGTAAAATAAAAACATAATATACTGATGCTGCCAAGAGGATTTCTTACTCAGTGTCTGCTCTATTTTTTTTTATTATTCTTATCATTTTATTGACTATTTGAAGTAATGAAACCTGGAATTAGAAGAAATTTTTCTCTGCCTAATGGCCTGTGCTTAATATTGTCTTCCAAACTTATTGGATGTTCTTTGGAATCCAAATTTAACAAAAAATAATGGAGTAAAATTATTTGGTAGCCCATCCCTAGAACTGCTGGTACATTCTTCATCATATATTTATTGAGATGCTATTTTATGTTGGACATGATTCTAAGTACTGGAGATTCATCAGTGAATAAGCAAACAAGGTCCCTGTCATTATGAAAGTTAGATTCTAGCAGAGGAGAGAGACAATACACAGAATAAGAATTAATTATATAATATAATTTCAGGGAGTGATAATTGCTATAGAGCAAAATAAAGCAAGTAAAGCAAGTAAGTTAAAGCACTGGAGCATGAATGTACAATTTTAGATAGGGTTGTCAGGGAAGACATCTGATTAGACATTTGACCAGAATAAAGAATGTGAGAGAACATTCAAAAGTTTCAGAAACCTGAAATGACATTCTTTTTTTTCACCCCAAATTTATTGAACATTTATCATGTATCAGGCCATACCTAGGGACAAGTGATTAAAAAAAACTACTAAAATGTGGGTTCCTACCTTCCAAGGGCTTACAGTCAAGTGGAGCAAGAGAGACACAAAACTCAAGGACTCTGATTGTTATACTGTGATTAGCTCCATAAAGGAGGGCAGTGTCAGCTTAACAAAATTATAAAATAAGAAAGGTTGCCTTAGGTTACTCACATTCTATCTCCTTTTCATGTTCATTTCCCTTTAACTTAGTGCTCTATGTTTTCTTTTATTTTCATATATATATATATATATATAACTCAACTTGCAGATGGTGTCAAGAGGTACCAAGATTCAGTGGCCATAGGATCCACTGATCTTAAAACTGTAGAAAACCACCTGAAGTCATTTCAGATTTTGGACCTTTTCTGAGTCCTTCTCCACAGGGGAAAAATCTACTAGCCCACTAACCATCTCCTCCAAGGAATGAGACTATGTGGTGCTGCCCTCTCAGAGCTTCTATTTGATATTCAAATATAGACTTACATAGACCTCAAAGTAGTCACTGAAATGGGAGAGGTTTCTGTTTGTGAGGAGGCTGACCACTGAAACTTTCAGCATCTCTCACGTCCTCTTTAACAAGCAGTCTCTTATGCCATCTACCCATGGGTGTTAGCCCCCATTAATGATCACAGAGACGAAAGCCAGGCAAGCCTGGGATATCCATAAAAAGACTTTTCTTATTTCCCTAGTAACTTGGAGTACAGAGGTGGACATCACTTAAGTTTTAAATTTCTTCTGCTTCTTGATTGAGCCATTCATTAAGATAGAGAGGGGGAAGATGTATCCATCAGTCATTTAGCACATGTCACTGGGAAATCTTTAGAAAAGGGGCACTTAGAAAGTAAAATAGTAGTATCTTCAGAAATTAAAGATTATAATCTGGTTCATCTTGATTTTCTCTTGTATCAGAGTAAGACTAAGTAAACTGTTGGGAACCAGTCACATTTCTTAAATCCCTCCCATGCTGGCTGCCTATCTTTACAAGAGTTTCAGTAACCTTGGACTATACATATTTCAAATCTATAAAATGTATATATATATATATATATATGTGTGTGTGTGTGTGTGTGTGTGTGTGTGTATATATATATACATATATATATATATATATACATATATATATATATATATATAGTATTCTGTATCTAAATATGTTACTTAGATTTCTTGAAAGTTCCTCAAGAGAAAAGAGAACATAAGTCTCATAAAGGACAAGAATAACATATAGAGTGTTCAGAAATGTGCATTAGGGAGGCCCCCATTCACTGGTCACTTTCTAGAATTGTATGACTGCTATCAATGCTCATATCTTAACTGTACTGACTAACCAAGAGCAAGGGCCATGCATGTTTTGATTTCCATAATGTATCTCCATCCCCACCCTCTGTCTGTCATATGGTAGGTATACACTCAAATATTATTTACTACTTGAATAAATGGGGAAAAAGGAAGGAATCAAGGGAAGAAGGAGGCTCAGGTTAACTTATCACAGGCAAATGCCCACTTATTGCCTTGGGAAGTCCAGTCTAGTCATGAACAAAATCATCTAAAGAACAAGTAAATTTAACAGAATGAGAGCAGTTGTGGTAAATGAAAACAGATGAACTCTACCTTAAATATTTGAGCCTCCTGAAACAATCTTCTGAGAATCCTCCTGTTCACTAAATAAGTACCAGTGGCAGAGATGCCCTCAGCCCTGGCTGGTGTTTTGGGAAACCCTATACTGCTGATGGACTGAGCAGCAACCCAGAAAGGCAGACAGAGGAGAGGTCCTCAGTTCCTTAGCTATCTCATATGTTTACAAGCCCCACAGCCACCAAAAACTCCCAGGATCATACCCAAGAATGGGTTTTCCCTCCATACTCACAGATGGTTTAGATTTTTTTAAGCTGATTTATGGGGATAAAAGTGTGAAGGTTACTTCCTCAGTATAGCTCTCCCTGATCCACTCAGTCCCTTAGATGGTTCTGGAGCCACAGCACCCTAGAATTAACATCAACAGCCTTGCTGAGGAAATAAGCATGAAAGGATTGGGATGACAGCTGTGTTGGAGGCCCTGACCTTGCACTAGAATTGAATGCAAACCAGGACTTTGACTTGAGCACATCTCAAGGGATTTGTGGAATGTACACATAGGTTATCTGGAAATAATTCAAGTCTACCTCTCCAAGTTAGATCTGACAATTAGATTAAAACTGAAGAGAACAGGACGTCTGCTTATTTTGCAGTGTGGCTCTCTCTTAGAAACCTGCTGACACTATTCTAACAACTATGATAAATGATGTGAAAAAAAATGGATATGCTAAGGTAGGGATGGAACATCCTTAAATTATGCATGGTCACTTTAATTTAGCATGAAGTCCTCATTCTCCCATATCTAATCTATATTATATAAGAGGTATCATTTCTTTTACCTCTGCTCTGTCCACCTTGCTGAGTCAATGCTCAAGTGTAGCAGCAGTGTAGGTTTTCCTCAGACACTAGCCAATGCTGGGGAATCTCTGCCCTCTGATAATCGAACAGTGAACAGGGGGATTCTTGGGAGTAACAGCAAGAGCCAATACCATTCAAAAGCCTATGTGTCACTGTGCTAAATAATAATAACAGTAGCTAACGTTTATTGAGCGCTTACTACATGCCAGGTACTGTGCTGTTTTACCTCCATCAGCTCCTTGCATTCACATAGCCCTGTGTAGTGAGTATGAATATTATTAATCCTCATCTTACAGATCTCAGATCAATCTGCCTCCATTAAGTAAAGACATCAGACTGTCATTCGGGATAACTCCCTGGTCTATCCTGCCCAAATTTCTGTCACAGGAATAACACCACCACCATCAGCAACAGCAACAACAACAAAACAAAAACAACAGCGGCAGTAGCAACTGGGCTAAATGCTTGATTGCATTATTTCCTTTAAACCTTGCAATAACACTATGAGCTGGGAAATATTACTTCCATTTTATAGAGAAGGAAACTGAGGTTTAATGAAATTTAAAAAAAACTGCCCAGGGTCCCACATGAAGTGGAGAAGACACAACTTTAACACTCAGGTTTCTCTGGCTCCAAAGTCTGGACCCTTTCCCCTGCTCCCCAGGGGCCCCTATGACTCCTCATGGTCTGCTACATTCAGGAGGTAAACCAAATATCCTTCATGTGATTTTCATACGTGAGTTAAAGATATTTTTAAATTCAAAGTCTATTGTAGTCATAACCAGAAACTGCTCTCTTTAACAATTAATAGTTGAGGTCTACAATTGCTTTTGAGGGAGTCCCTGAACATGGGAATAAGGTCAGAGGAAAACTGTTGTCAGTTCTTATTTCTAGCTCAATTTTTAAGAAATCAGAACTTTTATTATTATTGTGCAGCTCTTTTGGGGGAATTCCCAAGAGTATTTTTAGCAGGCAACAAGACATTCTTTTGTTATTATTTAACTATTTATTATGTTTCAAGAAGAGAGCATCTATTACCTACCGATTTTGAGGGTTGAATATTTCTCTCATAATAGATGGTCTTTTGTTCACGTCTCCATTCTGCTGACTTTCTAATTGCTAATGTATGTGTTACTACTAATCATACCTTAACAGTAACCTCATTCCAGTAAGAAGGCGCTTTTGGCTGTTTTTACAGAGCTGGTGTTTCAACTTTTATAGCTTTCCCTCTGAACTAGCTTCCAGACTTGAACAGGACTTCAAACAATGATTGAAGGTATAGTTCTCTTTTTATTGCTTTGAGAAAAAAAAAAAAAGGTCTAGAGGAACAGTGAGAGAAGAGAAGACAAAATAAAAGATAATTCTACAAGAAAGCAAAAGATGCTACTGAAGAATAGAGTCATATACCCTCAGGCTACCCAATTCCATAATTGAATACTCTCATTGCATGTCTGCCCAACTTATATGCATTGCTTATCCATGATGAAAAACAGAGAACTCTAAATAAAATACTTGGCTTAGTGCCTGAGCACATTAGAAGTTAGCCCTCAAGAAATGGTAACAATTTTGATTAAGATTATTGGCTATTTCTCAGATGGACACAGCAACACCTGGCATTTCTCAGCTACCTCACTCTGAGATGCTACAATCTCCTTCTAGTTTACTCCCTGTTTAAAATCAGTGGTCACATAAGGAAGGTGGGAGACCAGTCTCTTGATGATGTTTGTAGGAAATAGGAAAAATAGGAGTTTTAGTAACTTGCTGGGATTAAAAAGTGATTCAGTGTAGAAACTCAAAATAGCACTCAATATTTTTGACTCCTAGTCCTGTTTCTTTTGTATTTTTCCATAGAAGGAGGCTTAAAACATCTGAGAAGACTAAGGACTTTCATGCACATGCAATATTTTATTTAAGTCTTTCCATAATACTATTAGACATTATTGTTGTTGTTGTTAACCCTGTTTTTTAAACAAAACTGAGGCTCAGAGAAATTATGTAACCTATCCAAGATCACCCAGCTATGAAATGCCAGAACAGCAATTCTAATCCAAGTTTCTCTGACTCCAGTGCTGCAGATTTTAAACACAGTACCACCTCTACCATGTGATACACATGATTATGAAATAAGCATCAGTTGTTTTAAGAGCATGAAACTATGGTCTAGAGAGGAACATAGATACTGAAACTACTAATTACAATACATTAACAGCATTGCTCAACGTTAGGCATATGCAAATTGCAGTGGAAATACAGGAGAAGGCAACGCAAGGAAAGCTTCACAGAGGAGACATCTTTGAGCTTAGGTTGGTAGAAAGGTAGGAGGCAGGCATTTTCAGCAGAGGGAATGGTACATAAAAAGGTACAGGAGCACAAATGTCTGTTCATTTATGGCTGGAGTGTAATGAGCAAGGGGGTAGGGATTAGGAAGAGATGAGGCTGGGCAGGTCATATCATGTTATGCTTCATTCCTCTAGAATAGCAGGCACATTTAAAAGTATTCTAAAAGACTTTCTGTGAAGGGTCCATTTTCCATATCAAAGCTGTGGGTATTTTAACCCTTCCAGTCAATTTAAGTTGCCCTTTAAGGAATGACACCTGGAAATACAACATCTTAACCCAAATAATGAGTTTAATGGTGGGGATTTCAGGCACATCATGGGGTTTGGTTCTACTTTTGGCCAAGAGGCTTCTCTTGGTAAGCCTTTGTGCTACACTCGGTAGCTAGCCTAAAAGCAGATGAGGGTCAGCTTGCTTTCTTGCATTCCTGAGTAGTCTTTTTTTTTTTTTTTTTTTTTTTTTTTGCTGGGGCATATGAAATGCTTGGGTCTCTGCCATGGTTTCCCTCTTAGTCACTTTCTTCCAAGCTTCCTACTACAAACTGTTTTCCTTTGACCTCTGTTTTCTATTCCAGCTATGTTTTTCTTTTTGTTTTCATTGCTAGACATGCTCTCCTCCCTCCCCAACCCATTCATTCTATTCATACTTAGTTCTTACACCCTCTCTTCTCAGTGTTATGCTACCAGTGCCACCTCTTTGGTTTCGTCTCTCTTTTTTAGTAATACTTTAATTACATGATGAAATCTTTTTGTGTGTGTGTTGTGTGGTTCTTAACAGCTAGAGTCCTTGATGTTTTAAAAAGCTATGTCTTTTCAAAGACAAATTCAGAAACTTAAAAGTGCGAGCCAAGTGCTCAATTATTTTCCTTTGGTTTTGAGGGACCCTCCTCTCCCTTATAAACAAAATCTGACTTACTTGCAAAAGTTTGTTTGTTTGTTTGGAGTTTGTTTGCTGGAGTTCAAATTTATTAAACTTACAGATACTTTTCACTTAATAAAATGCCTTTTTTCTGATGTGAGTTTCCCATTTCTTTACTGGCATTCTTCCTACCTCTCCTATAGAACATTAGCCTTGAAGATACTCTATACAATTCCAAGAATAGAATTATAAATAATTGTAGGGAAGAAAAAATTGCATTCTACTCTCCTAAGTTTTCTGGCTGAGCCTAAGTATTAAACTGACCTAAGACAGTGTAAAATGAGAAAGGCATACAAATTTTATTTAATAGTTTTACATGCACACAGTAGTCTTCAAAAGGAAAATGATGACCCGAAGAACCCATTAGGCCCAAAAGCTTGTATACCTTTTGAAAAAAAGAATGATAAATTGTGGGGATGTGGCAAAACTAAGGGACTTAGGCTAGGGGAAGTAATTTGTGGGATACTGAATAAGAAATATATAGGGTAAACTACTGGAAAATAAGGGTTATTTCAGAAGGTCTGTTTGTACAGATCCATTTTAGCACTGACTCTAGTTTCCAGTGATAAAAATGTTCTTCTCTCCTGGTGTAGGGAAAGCACCTTTCTCATGGGAAATTTTATGACCTGCTTTTAGGTAGAAAAGGGGAGGTCAGAGAGCTGTTGCTGCATCTGCAATTTCTCAAGTGCCTTCAGCTCAAAATAATCAATATGCCAGGGCAGCATATTTTGGGGTGATATGTTCAAAACTCCTAAATCAACATCCCAGGCATTTCAGTTCAGGTGACTGAATGCTTACTATACGCCTAATGCATATTATGCTAGATTTGCTGAGTCAAATTGTAGGAGTCAAGGCAGCTTCTTTCTCATCAAGTTACATTTGGATAACTGATGCAGATAAAGCAAAGATAATATCAAGGCCTCCACTTCGGTGTTCTCAAACCAGTGTGTATCACAATCACCTGGAGAGTGAGATCAAAATGACTACTGTGGGGCCCAACTTCTATGCATTTTCAGCATGTGCTCTAGGTTATTTGGTTGAAGGAATTTCCTTGGACCACACTTTGAGAAACCCTGCTCCACAGTTACCTGACAGAATCCTTTTGACTTGTCACACTGTTCAATGAGTTTTACTATTGCAGTTCAAATCAGAATAACTCATTTCCAGCAGGTTCCCACTAGCTATCTGTTTTACACATGGTGGTGCACATGGTGGGGGGAGGTTCAAGAGGGAGTGGATAAATGTACACATATAGCTGATTCACTTCACTGTACAGCAGAAACTAACACAACATTGTAAAGCAACTACACCCCAATAAAAAATAATTACTTATTTCCTTCTTATAAAAGATGTGAATAGGGCAAGCACTAGGAACCAAACAAAGAAACTACAATGATAGAGAATGTAAATATATGATTTCATTGACTACTTAACCTGAATACTGCAACCTACGTTGCTTTTGTTGAAATCCTATGGTACCATATAAATTAGAACTTAGTAACATTGCATTTTATCATTCTCTGTTGGAGTGTGTGGGTGTGTGCGTATGTGTATTTAGCCCTGTGTCCCTGTTTAAAGAACTAGTTCTACAAGCTGGGCACACAGTTGGTACTGATATATATCAATAGTAGGCCCACAATATGAGCATCAGTTACTTTTCAGGAACTCACTTATTGCTTTAAGTGAAGGGCAACTGAATATGACCCTTAAGCTGGGAACATAGAAAGCCCTGATGCTTTTGCTGTGGACAAACCACTGTGTAGCCTTGCTTGCCATAGAACTGTATTTCATTCCACTGAATGGTGTGAAAGCATTCCTCTGTTAAGGGCTGATTTGTGTATCCCAGGGAAAAAAAAGTCAGGGATGTCACAAGGTATATCTTCCTTGCTTTAATGCCCAGATTCAGACACCACTATTTATACCCCATATTAATTACTGGGAAATCTGCACCATCCTGAGACATCTTATGCCCTATTGACATTCAGATGGTCATCTTACAAAAGTGGATATAAGACAAAACTTGAGGTGTTAAAAACAAAAACAAAACAAAAACATTGTTTTCAGAATTCTCCCTAAGGTGATGTGAATAAAATGTCTTCAAATGATCCATTCTGTGACTAAACTTGGTTTCCTACAGGGATCTTTCCGTTTTTTATTTATTTAAGGCCGATTGTTTTTTGTTTTGTTTTGTTTTCTGGGATGCTTCTTTAACAGGCATCTGAAGTTAGTTACTTTGCTTTGCTGTAGTTATCAATGCAACTGTCAGGTGAATTATGATACAGTAGTAAACACTACTGCTAATATTAATAGTAATGCCACCACAATTAAAGACTTGCACATAAATGTTCATAGCAGTATTATTCACCATAGACAAAAAGTGGAAACAAACTCACATGCCCATCAACTGATGAATGGGTAAAAATGTGGTATATCCACACAATGGAATATTATTCAGCCATAGAAAGGAAGGAAGTACATATTGATGCTACAACATGGATATTTCAACATGAACCTTGAAAACATCATATAAGTGAAAGAAGCCAGTCACAAAAGACCACATTTTATATCATTCCACTTATATGAATTGTCCAGAATAGTTAAATCCACAGAGACAGAAAGTAGGTTAGTGGTTGCCTGGGGTTGGCTATGATGAAAATGTTCTAAACTGGATTACGGTGATGGTTGCAAAGCTTGTCAAATTTACTAAAATTCATTTAAATATATAATTAAAATAGGTGATTTTTATGGTGTGTGAATTTATACCTCAGTAAGTTTTTAAAGCAATTCTAAAAAGCAAGGGAAAATCTGAAACAGCATTTTTTAGATACTTTGATAAAAGGAGAAACCTGGGGGTGGGGTATAATAAACATTGAGAATTAAATATTAATGCATTTTCCATTATTGAACACTTACTATGTGCCAGTCTATGAACAGTACTATGAACTGATTTACATATAGCATCTCCTTTGAATCTCTAAGCAACAGTATGAAGTTGAATTATTGTACCACCTTCACATATGAGGAGGCAGACTCATAGAGTTTAAGTGAAATGTCCAAAATCACACAACTAATAAGGAGCAGAACTAAGATTTGAAGAAAAAGCCCAAGTCCTTAACCATATGCTGTAATTTTCAAGTAAATTTATTACTCCTAATTCCCATTCAAGACCCTCCACTAAGGTTTCCAAGATTGCCACCTCTCCAACCCCCTCCCCTGCCCATTTCTCACTCATCTCAGAAGGAAAGTGATTTATCCTGAGTCACCCTACCTCCTTCAGTCTCTACTATGGAGCTGTAAATAATTTGAGAAATTTTTAAAAATAATTTAAATGCTATGGTTAAAAATTGCTTTGGAGCTAGAACTTATCCAATATCATACACCCTTGTTAATTCTGCCTTCTCCAGAATTCTGATTGCTTTTGTTAATTTCTTTTCAGTTCACCCTTCCTCTGGCCTATGCCATGCAGCAAATGTCAAACATCTGGCCTAGAGTCTTTTGTAAGCCCATTTGGTGAAGGCCTGAAAACATTTATGAAAAGATAAGAATGAGTGAATCAAAGATGAAGCGGCACAAATGCCTTTTGCTGAACATTGCTATCTAAAAAAAAAAAAAAATATTTGCTCTGGAATGCTATTAAGGCAGGGAAAATGGCCAATTACCACAGTGATATTCTCTCCGTTCCATTAAAGTTTCTAATATAAACATTAAAAGAGAGGAGATAGTTCCCTTGTGGATCTAACAAGGAAACTTATGAGTCTGGTAAAAAAAATGATAATAAAAATCAAAAGTGGATCTTAAAAATATATAATCAATTACCACTATAACAGGCATGCTAAAGAAACACTCAAAGTCCATCCCAGAATGAGAGTAAAACACTTGCACCATAGTAAATAGGTAAGTAATAAAACTGGCTGAAATGCACACACTGCCAAGGTGCCAAGTGCTATTTTGGGGAAAAGCCTCTATTTGAACTACATCAGACTGGCATTTCTGGGTTAACAGAATGTACCCTAACTTTCAGGGAAGCCATTCAAATATGCAATTCATTATTTACTCTTGAGACTAAGCTGCTCTTAAAATAGTTTGACTAAAAACCAAAAACAAAATCAAAAATACCTCTACAGAAAAGATAAGAATCACTTTGCAAGGTAATACAAAGCCCTTGCTGACAAAGCTAAATGATTAAAATATTAGGCACAGTTAATTTTTCAAAACTGAATTTAAAAATTGTGCATTGGTTATTTCCAAAGAGTGTATAGATCTCAAGGATAAGCTTATTTAAGGTAACAGGCAGAGGTTTCTGCAAGAGGATGGTAAGGATCTACCCATACTAAGAGGGAAACACTCCATTAAAAGCACAGTGTTGGAAAGTGTGATTTACACACAAATCAAAACAGTATTACAAAGAGACAAAAACACTATTTTTCATTACACTTGTTCTCTAATTGAAAATCTGTCCAAACAATATTGAGTGTCTCTCATTAGTCAGAGCTCTGTCACTCTCTTTTGTAATCTTGGACAAGTTGCTTTATTTCTTTCAGTCTTGGTCACATCTGCTGAAGTTCCTTCTAGCTTTAAAAGTCTATGAATATGTCTTCTGATTCTTCTGTTCCCCCTACAGCATCTAATGATATGACACCAACTTTTACTTCCTAAACCCAATGAATGGGGGGGATCAGCATTATTCATTCACTTGCCTGATAAATTTTGTTACTTGCCTTTCGGAAAGGCCCTCCTGAGACAAAATTGTTAAGTAGGCTGTTTACCTGTCCCTACCTAGCATCCATGTTGTAGACCCTTTATCTGCAGTAGAGGCCTAGGACTCTCATTGTTGTTCCTCTTCTTCCCCTTATAGATAGAGGCTCAGACACTCCATTTACACGAAGCTGCCAATGATTAGTGACAATCTGATGCATGGTCTAGGAGGACTGTACCAAAGACTAAGGTCTTCAACTAACAGAATAACATTTAGACAGTAGAATTTTATGTGTTCATTGATAAAGCTATGAGTGAGGGAAGAAGAAATGCCTGACCCTTCCTGATACCTGAAATTGTGCCATATATTGGTTACCTATTCCACATATTCTGGACAAGGATGGTGTTCCTTAAGCCAAGACCACACATCCAACTCTATTCACTTAATATTCCTTTACTTGATGACCACAGACTTCATCATATGCCTATCCACATGAATCTTGCAAATGCCCATTACATGAAGGAAAATAAAGACCCAGAGGAGAAGATATTAGCTCCAAACCTAGAGAGAACCATCTGAGAAGGCATAGTATAGGAGGAATAACCCTGTAACTTGTATATGTTGAAAAACACCACCCTAAAACCAGTGTGTGGAACCAGGAAAGATGTTTCTCTCTTTCATTAGAAAGTGCAGTTGTCACTTTGAAACATTACTATTGCCTTTATTAATCAGTTTAATTAGTGAGTCAGTCAGTCAGTTGAAGGTATAGTGTTTATGATCCCCAAAAGCTTCTGACTTTTTCTGCTTTGCCTTTGTAGCTTCTTTCCATGAACTTTATTCTTCTTGGCATTTGCCTTCTCACTTCTCCAGGTCTTTGCATCATTTCTGACCTCAGCATTAGATCTCTGTAGCCTATCTACATTATCAGCTCACATTCCCACTGTGACTCTAACACAATTACCCTTATTAAAAAGAACATTTCAAGAAAAACACGACTAGGCCGAATTGAACGTTCCATCTTCTTGAAAAGGGAGGAGCAGTGCTACGGTGTGCATGGCACTCTGGTTAGTATGAATCACTTTCACCTTCAGCACTGGTGGATTTTGTGATCGTAGCATCTTAGCACCAGAAGAGACTTTACAGATTGTCAGGCTCTACTGCCATCCAGTTTAAATCCTAAATCCTGTTTTATGTCACTAGGATTTAAATTAAGACAGAGTTTCCTTTCTCAGCACAAACAGGAGGTATCCTCCTAGACTGAGCCAAACAGCAGCAGAGATGAGTTGGCCTATGGAGTTCATATGGGAAAAGCAGTACCAACCTGTATGAGATGACCTAGGCTTAGTTCAGTTCTGGACAAATCATGCTGCCTGGGCCAGTTTCTACATCTACAAAATGAAGTTGTAGACTATGCATCAGCATTCCAAAGCTATTCCTAATGAGGAACTGTTCTTTTTGATTTCCCCCAAAGTTTGAAAAACTGTTCAACTGAACACATAGCTGAGCACCTCTCATTAGTCAGTTCTGCCATTATCTTTCACAACTGAAGACAAGTCACTTCACTTCTTTCAGTTGCAGTATTCCTCTCATCCATCTTTGTATTTTTGTATCTGCTTCAGCGTCTAGTCAAGCATTTCACTTACAGGGGAGTTAGAGATACAAGTTGCTGGCCAGAGTGCAAGGCAGTTATGAGAGTGAAGCACAGAAAGGGAATAACAAAGGCAGCTGCCAGCTAGATACTTTTTTTTTGGCAGAGAGCCCCCTTGAGAGAAAGCTGTAATTGCAATAATTCTGGTTTTACAATTGACCAGGTAAGACTTTATAGAACCACTGTTATCTTGAAACTGAATAATTGTGGGTCCTGGTTCTATCCTATTCACTCTAAGCCTTGCAAATCTACCCTCTTCTTTTGAGAAAGGACCTAACAAGGGCTTCAGTTATCCTGCCTAGGTGGTGGTAAAGATAGGGGTGGTGGTAAGATGATACAACTGGAACTCAACACTGACAAAATCTCAAAATGCATCCTTGGTTCATTCGTGGAGACCATAGTTCTCAGGGTTCCAGGTGAGCTTAACTGCTTAATAATTGATGAGCTGGATTGGAATTTGGTGGGGGTATAAAATGTATTGCTTACATGCATAGAGGAAATGACTGAGAGTCAATTTGATTTCTTTAACAGATCTTGGAACTCTGGAGCTAATCATCTATCTCTTCCTTGAAATGTAAGACCTACATAGGGGTCCTGAGAAAGTCATGTACAAGGAGCTGATGTTGTTTTAATTTAATGAAACACATGTTTTAATTCAGCAGAAAATATCCATTACTATATTCCTTCTACAAATTAGTATATTATATCCATCTATGAAGATTTAAACTTTCTTCTCTCCAAATGATGTGAATTTCAGTGAGATGTTTCCTCCCAGGCTCTCATAAAGGCTCACATAAAGTCAGTCATAAAAAGCCTTATTCTGAACACCCATTTGCTTGCCCCTCCCTTCTGTAGTAGTTCAGGTCAAAGTTCCCAAAGTAAGAGTGACACAAATACCCACAAGGAGGGGAAAAATAACACCCAATACTGCTTCTCCGAAGGGCCAGGATTAATCACAGCTGTTAATTGTGTTTGCAAATGATGTTTATATATCATATAATCTCATTAAATTTTGAAATACCACGGCTTTTAGAGAGACAAAACACAGCAAAAATCCACTTTAGTTAAAGATAAAAATCCGTCATGTATCTGAAATCTCAGAATAAATTTCTTTTAATTGATTTGCACCTTATCTATATAAAACATAAGTAATATTCCATACTTATGAGAATCAGAAATCATTCCCTTTGGGGAAATTATCTCCCTACCAAACCTCTGCTCATCATTTAAAGGGAATAATATTGTACTCCATGATTTTTGAGAGAAAGGAAAAGTAACTTTGGTCTAGGAGACATAAGACTGAGCAGGCTGAAAATTATCTCCCCTGTTCATATAATTTCAACAAACCTATTTGAGGAAGCAGAGATGATTAGATGTTACTTTTAATGAAGAGTTCAAAGCATTATAGTGAGGACTAACCCTTAAAAAATTTGGAATTATATGGTGAACTAGAAAGGTAGAATTAGGAGGTTTCTAATGTAAGCAGAAGAGGAAGAAAGAGAAAAAATTAGCTGGGGCACACAAGAAGAAATATAAGATAAAGAGAAAGAGAGAGGTGTTCATGGTACGATTAGTCAAGTACAGCCCTGAATGCAGTAAAACAATGCTTCAAGATATTAATGTGCATACGAATCACATGAAGATCTTTTTCCAATGCACACTGCAATTGAGTAAGACTGAGGTGGGGCCTGAGAGTCTGCATTACTTATGAGCTCAAAGGTAATGCTCTTGTTGTTGGGCCATGTACAATAGACATGAACATAGATATAGAAAGGTTCATAGACAACAAAGTTGTTGAGTAGTCTGGGGTGTTACTCGTCACACACACTGGCTATTTCAGATCAACATCCTTAAACCTTTATTAAGCACCTCTCATATGTGAGGCACTGTAGGAGACCACGTGAAAGTAAATAGCTGTCCTTGTTCTTATTTATCTTACATTCTAGTTCAAGAGGAAATCTTCAAAAGTAGTTTTCCCCAAAGTCACAGAAATGATACTTCATGTTTACATCTCTTGATTTATCCTCTGGGCAACATGGTATTGAAATATTTTCTTGGGGGCATCCAAAGAGATCACAGATTGGGTTAGAGGGAGGAAGGCTGAAGGAGTGAACACAGAACATAGATAGGGGATTTAATTTCACAGTCTAAAGCTATTTCACAGGTGAAATTTTTTCCATTAACATTGAACAAACCATTTTTCCTCCCCACCCTCATTGAGGGAGGTGGGACAGTTTAAACTTGAACCAAAGGTGTGAATTGAATTTAAATAATATCATCTCACATTCTGCAGAGGAAACTTCACAATATATAAAGGAGGGATATGGTGAACCCCATTTTAAGACAATTTGTAGTAAGACCCTGGCTCTTGAGGTACCACAAGATCCTTATTAAAAATGAGAGGGGGGGATTCAGCAGAAGATGGTGGAACAGTAGGACACAGAGACCACCTTCCTCCCCACAGATACATCAGAAATACATCTACACATGGAACTGCTCCTATAGAACACCCACTGAATGCTGGCAGAAGACCTCAGACCTCCCAAAAAGCAAGAAACTCCCCACATACCTGGGTAGGGCCAAAGAAAAAAGAAAAAACAGAGACAAAAAAATAGGGACGGGACCTGCACCAGTGGGAGGGAGCTGTGAAGGAGGAAAGGTTTCCACACACTAGAAGCCCCTTCACAGGCAGAGACTGCAGGTGGCGGAGGGAGGAAACTTCAGAGCCACGGAGGAGAGCACAGCAACAGGGGTGAGGAGGGAAAAGCGGAGAGATTCCTGCACAGAGGATTGGTGCCAACCATCACTCACCAACCCGAGAGGCTTGTCTGCTCACCCGCTGGGACGGGCCGGGGTTGGGAGCTGAGGCCCTGGCTCCAGAGCTTAGATCACAGGGAGAGGACTGGGGTTGGCTGCGTGAACACAGCCTGAAGGGGTTAGTGTGCCATGGTTAGCCCGGAGGGAGTCCAGGAAAAGTCTGGAGCTGCCGAAGAGACAAGAGACTTTTTCTTGCCTCTTTGTTTCCTGGTGCGCGAGGAGAGGGGATTAAGAACGCTGCTTACAGGAGCTCCAGAGATGGGTGCGAGCTGCAGCTATCAGCACGGACCCCAGAGACAGGCATGAGACGCTAAGGCTGCTGCTGCGGCCACCAAGAAGCCTGTGTGCGAGCACAGGTCACTATCCACACCTCCCCTCCTGGGAGCCTGTGCAGCCTGCCAATGCCAGGGTGCTGTGATCCAGGGACAACTTCCCTGGGAGAATGCATGGCACGCATCAGGCTGGTGCAATGTCATGCTGGCCTCTGCCACTGTAGGCCCACCCTGCATCCATACAACTCCCTCCCTCCATCCTAAGTGACCAACAGCCCCCAAATAAGCGGCTCCTTTAACCCAGTCCTCTCTGAGCGAAGAAGAGACGCCCTCAGGCGACCTACACACAGAGGCAGGGCCAAATCTAAAGCTGAACCCTGGGACCTGTGTGAACAAAGAAGAGAAAGGGAAATTTCTCCCAGCAGCCTCAGGAGCAGTGGATTAAATCTCCACAATCAACTTCATGTACCCTGCATCTGTGGAGTATCTAAATAGACAACGAATCATCCTAAATTGAGGAGGTGGACTTTGGGAGCAAGACAGATTATTTTTTCCCCTTTTCTTCCTTTTGTGAATGTGTATGTGTATGCTTCTGTGTGAGATTTTGTCTGTATAGCTTTGCTTTCGCCATTTGGCCTAGGGTTCTGTCCATCCGATTTTTTTTTGTTTGTTTTGTTTTGTTTTTTTGTTTGCTTTTTAAACTTTTTTCTTAATAATTATTTTATATTTTAATAACTATTTTATTTTATCTTACTTTATTTTATTTTATCCCCTTTCTTTCCTTCTTTCTTTCTTTCTTTCTTTCTTTCTTTCTTTCTTTCTTTCTTTCTTTCATTTTTCTACCTTTTATTCTGAGCCATGTGGAAGACATGCTCTTGCTGATCCAGACAGGTGTCAGGGCTGTGCCACTGAGGTGGGAGAGCCAACTTCAGGACACTGGTTCACAAGAGACCTCCCAGCTCCATGTAATATCAAATGGCGAAAATCTCCCAGAGATCTCCATCTCAACACCAACACCCAGCTTCACTCAACGACAAGGAATCTACAGTGCTGCACACCCTATGCCAAACAACTGCAAGATAGGAACACATCCACATCCATCAGCAAAGAGGCTGCCTAAAATCATAATAAGGCCACAGACACCCCAAAACACACCACCAGACGTGGACTTGCCCACCAGAAAGACAAGATACAGCCTCATCCACCAGAACACAGGCGCTAGCCCCTCCAACAGGAAGCCTACACAACCCACTGAAACAACCTTAGCCACCAGGGACAGACACCAAAATGAACGGAAATTACGAACCGGCAGCCTGTGAAAAGGAGACCCCATACACAGTAAGATAAGCAAAATGAAAAGACAGAAAAACAAACAGCAGATGAAGTAGTAAGGTAAAATCCCACCAGACCTAACAAATGAAGAGAAAATAGGCAGTCTACCTGAAAAAGAATTCAGAATAATGATACTAAAGATGATCCAAAATCTTGGAAATAGAATAGGGAAAATGCAAGAAACATTTAACAAGGACCTAGAAGAACTAAAGAGGAAACAAGCAATGATGAACAACACAATAAATGAAATGAAAAATACTCTAGAAGGGATCAATAGCAGAAAAACTGAAGCAGAAGAACGGATAAGTGACCTGGAAGATAAAATAGTGGAAATAACTACTGCAGAGCAGAATAAAGAAAAAAGAATGAAAAGAATTGAGGACAGTCTCAGAGACTTCTGGGACAATATTACATGCACCAACATTCGAATTGCAGGGGTCCCAGAAGAAGAAGAGAAAAAGAAAAGCTCTGGAAAAATATTTGAAGATATTACAGATGAAAACTTCCCTAATATGGGAAAGGAAAGAGTAAGTCAACTCCAGGAAGCACAGAGAGTCCCATACAGGATAAATCCCCACGGAGAAACACACCAAGACACATATTAATCAAACTATCAAAAATTAAATACAAAGAAAAGAATTTAAAGGCAGCAAGGGAAAAACAACACATAACACACAGGGAATCCCCATAAGGTTAACAGCTGATTTTTCAGCAGAAACTCTGCAAGCCAGAAGGGAGTGGCAAGACATATTTAAAGTGCTGAAGGAGGAAAACCTACAACCAAGATTACTCTACCCAGCAAGGATCTCATTCAGATTTGATGGAGAAATTAAAACGTTACAGACAAGCAGAAGCTGAGAGAGTTCGGCACCACCAAACCAGCTTTACAACAAATGCTAAAGGAACTTCTCTAGGCAAGAAACACAAGAGGAGGAAAAAAACCTACAGTAACAAAAAGAAAACAATTAAGAAAATGGGAATAGGAACATACATATCGATAATTACCTTAAATGTAAAAGGATTAAGTGCTCCCACCAAAAGACACAGACTGCTGAATGAATACAAAAACAAGACCCATATATATGGTGTCTACAAGAGACCCACTTCAGACCTAGGGACACATACAGACTGAAAGTGAGGGGATGGGAAAAGATATTCCATGCAAATGGAAATCAGAAGAAAGCTGGAGTAGCATTTCTCATATCAGACAAAATAGACTTTAAAATAAAGACTATTAAAAGAGACAAAGAAGCACACTACATAATGATCAAGTGTTGATACAAGAAGAAGATATAACAATTGTAAATATGTATGCACCCAACATAGGAGCACCTCAATACAGAAAGCAAATACTAACAGCCATAAAAGGGGAAATTGACAGTAACACAATCATAGTAGGGGACTTTAACACCCCACTTTCACCAATGGACAGATCATCCAAAATGAAAAAAAATAAGGAAACACAAGCTTTAAATGATACATTAAACACGATGGATTTAATTGATATTTATAGAACATTCTATCCCAAAACAACAGAATACATATTTTTCTCAGGTACTCATGGAACATTCTCCTGGATAGATCATCCCTTGGGTCACAAATCTAGCTTTGGTAAATTTAAGAAAATTGAAATCGCATCAAGTACATTTTCTGACCACAACGCTATGTGACTAGATACCAATAACAGGAAAAGATCTGTACAAAATACAAACACATGGAGGCTAAACAATACACTACTTAATAAATAAGTGATCACTGAAGAAATCAAAGAGGAAATCAAAAAATACTTAAAAACAAATGACAGTGGAGACACTGTCCCAAAATCTACGGGATAAAGCAAAAGCAGTTATAAGACGGAAGTTTATATCAATACAATCCTACCTTAAGAAACAGGAAACATCTCAAATAAAGAACCTAACATTGCACCTAAAGCAATTAGAGAAAGAAGAAAAGAAATCATAAAGATCAGATCAGAAATAAATAAAATAGAAATGAAGGAAACGATAGCAAAGATCAATAAACCTAAAAGCTGTTTCTTTGAGAAGATAAACAAAACTGATAAATCATTAGACGGACTCATCAAGAAAAAAAGGGAGAAGACTCAAATCAACAGAATTAGAAATGAAAAAGGAGAAGTAACAACTGACACTGCAGAAATACAAAGGATCATGCGAGATTAGTACAAGCAACTATATACCAATAAAATGGACAACCTGGAAGAAATGGACAAATGTTTAGAAATGCACAACCTGCCGATACTGAACCAGGAAGAGATAGAAAATATGAGCAGACCAATCACAAGGACAGAAATTGAAACTGTGATTAAAAATCTTCCAACAAACAAAAGCCCAAGACCAGATGGTTTCACAGGCGAATTCTATCAAACATTTAGAGAACAAGTAACACCTATGCTTCTCAAACTCTTCCAAAATATAGCAGAGGCAGGAACACTCCCAAAATCATTCTACGAGGCCAACATCACGCTGATACCAAAACCAGAAAAAGATGTCACAAAGAAAGGAAATTACAGGCCAGTATCAATGATGGACATAGATGCAAAAATCCTCAACAAAATACTAGCAAACAGAATCCAACAGCACATTAAAATGATCAAACACCATGATCAAGTGGGGTTTATTCCAGGAATGCAAGGATTCTTCAGTATATGCAAATCAATCAACGTGATACACCATATTAACAAATTGAAGGAGAAAAAACATATGATCATCTCAACAGATGCAGAGAAAGCTTCCGAAAAAATTCAACGCCCATTTATGATAAAAACCCTCCAGAAAGTAGGCATAGAGGGAAATTTCCTCAACATAGTAAAGGCCATATGTGACAAACCCACAGCCAATGTCATCCCCAATGGTGAAAAACTGAAACCATTTCCACTAAGATCAGGAACAAGACAAGGTTGCCTATTCTCACCACTCTTATTCAACACAGTTTTGGAAGTTTTAGACACAGCAATCAGAGAAGAAAAAGAAATAAAAGGAATCCAAATCAGAAAAGAAGAAGTAAAGCTGTTACTCTTTGCAGATGACATGATACTATACATAGAGAATCCTAAAGATGTTACCAGAAAACAACTAGATCTAATCAATGAAATTGGTAAAGTAGCAGGATACAAAATTAATGCACAGAAGTCTCTGGCATTCCTATACACTAATGATGAAAAATCTGAAAGTGAAATTAAGAAAACCCTCCCATTTACCACTGCAATAAAAGAAATAAAATATCTAGGAATAAACCTACCTAAGGAGACAAAAGACCTTGATGCAGAAAATTATAAGAGACTGATGAAAGAAATTAAAGATGATACAAATAGATGGAGAGATACTCCATGTTCTTGGATTGGAAGAATCAACATTGTGAAAATGACGCTACTACCCAAAGCAATCTACGGCTTCAATGCAATCCCAATCAAACTACCACTGGCATTTTTCACAGAACTAGAACAAAAAATTTCACAATTTGTATGGAAACACAAAAGACCCCGAATAGCCAAAGCAATATGGAGAATGAAAAATGGAGCTGGAGGAATCAGGCTCCCTGACTTCAGACTATACTACAAAGCTACAGTAATCAAGACAGTATGGTAATGGCACAAAAACAGAAATATAGATCAATGGAACAAGATAGAAAGCCCAGAGATAAACCCACACACATATGGTCATCTTATCTTTAATAAAGGAGGCAAGAGTATACAGTGGAGAAAAGACAACCTCTTCAATAAGTGGTGCTGGGAAACCTGGACAGCTACATGTAAAAGTAGGAAACTAGAACACTCCCTAACACCATACACAAAAATAAACTCAAAATGGATTAAAGATCTAAATGTAAGGCCAGACACTATCAAACTCTTAGAGGAAAACATAGACAGAACACTCTATGACATAAATCACAGCAAGATCCTTTTTGCCCCACCTCCTAGAGAAATGGAAATAAAACCAAAAATAAACAAATGGGACCTAATGTAACTTAAAAGCTTTTGCACAGGAAAGGAAACCATAAACAACACCAAAAGACAACCCTCAGAATGGGAGAAAATATTGGAAATGAGGCAACTGACAAAGGATTAATGTCCAAAATTTACAAGCAGCTCATGCAGCTCAATAAGAAAAAAAAACAAACAACCTAATCCAAAAATGGGCAGAAGACCTAAATAGACATTTCTCCAAAGAAGATATACAGATTGTCAACAAACACAGGAAGGAATGCTCAACATCATTAATCATTAGAGAAATGCAAATCAAAACTACAATGAGATATCATCTCACACTGGTCTGAATGGCCATCATCAAAAAATCTAGAAACAATAAATGCTGGAAAGGGTGTCAAGAAAAGGGAACACTCTTGCACTGCTGGTGGGAATGTAAATTGATAAAGCACTTTGGAGAACAGTATGGAGGTTCCTTAAAAAACTACAAATAGAACTAGCCTACGACCCAGCAATCCCACTACTGGGCATATACCCTGAGAAAACCATAATTCAAAAAGAGTCATGTACCAAAATATTCATTTCAGCTCTATTTACAATAGCCAGGAAATGGATGCAACCTAAGTGTCCATCAACAGATGAATGGATAAAGAAGATGTGGCACATATATACTATGGAGTATTACTCAGCCATAAAGAGAAACGAAATTTAGTTATTTGTAATGAGGTGGACGGACCTAGAGTCTGTCATACATAGTGAAGTAAGTCAGAAAGAGAAAAACAAATACCGTATGCTAACACATATATATGGAATCTAAGAAAAAAAAAGGTCATGAAGAACCTAGGGGTAAGACAGGAATAAAGACACAGACCTACTAGAGCATGGACTTGAGGATATGGGGAGGGGAAAGGGTAAGCTGTAACAAAGTGAGAGAATGGCATGGACATATATACACTACCACATGTAAAATAGATAGCTAGTGGGAAGTAGCCGCATAGCACAGGGAGATCAGCTCGGTGCTTTGTGACCACCTAGAGGAGTGGGATAGGGAGGGTAGGAGGGAGGGAGACGCAAGAGGGAAGAGATATGGGAACATATGTATATGTATAACTGATTCACTTTGTTATGAAGCAGAAACTAACATGCCATTGTAAAGCAATTATACTCCAATAAAGATGAAAAAGAAAATGAGTGGGAAGAGGGCACAGTGTTTTCTCAATATTTTCATCCTCCAATAAATTTTTTAACATTACATGTAAGCATAATTTGATGAAAATTAAATTATATTCTTGAACCTCAAAAGTACATACTCCTCAATATTTTCATGCATAGTATAATTTCAATGCTAAAGATAGGTAGGATTCTTCTAAAATGAATTTATATTGCTGAAATCTAAGAGCAAGACACCAATTCTTATCACAGATTCGACCTGTTCTCATTTCACTAACTGCATGTTTCCCATACCTTGTAAGAACCCAATATTGAAAAATTTTTAAAAGTCTAGATCCAGGACTGTAAAAATCTTAAGAAATAAGAAAGAAGTTTCTTCCATGTTTGTGATATCAGCATCTTTTACTATGACTTCAAGATGCAGCTGGTAGCTTCAACCTCTCCCTGCCCATTTTATTTTCACTTACTCTTCGTAATGTTTAACCTGGTCATTCATCAGTTGAAACCCAAGTCGCTTTCCTTTTCTGATGACTTGGAGCATTAAAACCACCTCACCAGGAGAGATATGTATGTTGAAAACAGATATCAGGACATCCAGCTGGAATAGTAAATGGACAACCCTTTCAGGTGGTAGACAGATGATCTGGAACTCTAAAAGTCTCTCCTGTCTAAAGATTCTTCAAGCCCTGAAGAAGAAAATCTCAGGAGTGAGAAGTCTCATTTTTTCCCATTTTGTAATGGTTCTGAAACACTCTTGAAATTTGGAATAAATTTGGATAAAGCCTAGTGTTTCATTTTGGGAATCTGTGCGATAGCTCAACATATTAGGTTTCTTAGGTTTCTTCACTTAAACACAATATATTGATAAAAAGTGTGCCTTCTGGAGCCAGACTATTTGTAATTTGATTTCTGTCTTTGCCACTGTGCAAATTTAAGAAATTTATATAGTCTACCTCAAACTTAAGAAATTTATAGTCACTTTCCTCATCTGTTGAGTATGAAAATGATAATAAAATAATAATTGTACCTATCCCATGGGGTTATAATGAGGATTAGATGAATTAATATCTATAAAGCTCTTAGAATAGTACCTGGGACATAGTAAGCACTCAATAAACACTAGCTACTTTAATGTCAATTATTATTTTTCATCTTGGAAGTGAGGAGGAATGACTTCTGTAAGTATGGATGTGAGTGCATGGGGATGGAGGGAGGAGAGTAGGGGAGTCAGATATACAGAGGAAGGTAATATTAGTAATGTGTGAATGGAGAGATGAATAGATCAGAGAGCTACAGAATCAGGTACGGAAATGTGAAGAAGAATGGTTCCTTCTCTCACCCTTACCAAGTGACCCAGCGTCAGAATGACAGCAGTAATAAAAACCTCCTCCAGAGAAGGAGTTGAAATGTGGGGAAGAAAATTATGGAAAGATACACAGAGGATAAAAAAGTAATTATCTTTCTTTAAATCTGTGTGAGAATGAGAATGAGAGAGAGAGAATGAATATGACCTCAATAGGATATGAAAAATTGCTAAGCACTAAAAGTTAGGGCTTTGTTATGTTCACCTGTAAAACCAAATCTATAAGTGGAGGATCCCAAACATTTGCTATTTTAAAAAGTATCTATATTTTGGGTGATAATTAAGTACTCTAAACTTCCATCAAATTTATTATCAACTCTTTGATGGCTCATTGATTTTTAGAGGCCATATCAGTTTTCACTCTCTCCCTGGATGCTTACAGTAATGTAGAGTAATAAAAATTAAACAACATGCCGAATGGTGATTTAAAAACAGCTGTGCTGGGCCTCCCTGGTGGCGCAGTGGTTGAGAGTCCGCCTGCCGATGCAGGGGATACGGGTTCGTGCCCCGGTCTGGGAGGATCCCATATGCCGCGGAGCGGCTGGGCCCGTGAGCCATGGCCGCTGGGCCTGCGCATCCGGAGCCTGTGCTCCGCAACGGGAGAGGCCACAGCAGTGAGAGGCCCGCATACCGCAAAAAAAAGAAAAAAAAAAATAAAAAAAATAAAAAAATAAAAACAGCTGTGCATTTTATATTTGGGAGAGACAGAAGGGGCAGGAATATAATTTAAGCATATCCTGGGTGATTTCCCTACCAAACACTGATACAAAAATAAATCTATCATATATAAATACCAGTACAATGGTGGGAAGAAGAAGAACATTTAGAAACTCCACTGATTACATCCTCTCATCCAGAAAAATACCATTGTCTTAAACAATCAACCCATTTCTTTACCTATCTCAGCAACTCTCAGGGATATGAAAGACCTTAGAACTCTAACATACCGTCTCAATAAAACATTATGAATGGAATACATTTTGATGGTGTTTATAGAACTAGATCATCTGAAATTGTGAGTCTTAATATCATAGACCAAAGTTTTCTTTAGCCCATTCTCCCTCCTTAAAAATACTCAATTTTAAAAGGACTTAATTCATAGACTCTCTTTAAAAAAAAAGTATTCTGGGCCTCCCTGGTGGCGCAGTGGTTGAGAGTCCGCCTGCCGATGCAGGGGATACGGGTTCGTGCCCCGGTCTGGGAGGATCCCATATGCCGCGGAGCGGCTGGGCCCGTGAGCCATGGCCGCTGGGCCTGCGCGTCCAGAGCCTGTGCTCCGCAACGGGAGAGGCCACAACAGTGAGAGGCCCGCATACCGCAAAAAGAAAAAAAAAAAAAAAAGTATTCTTCTATAGTATTGATACATAATGACGTTGGTGTGTGTGTGTGTGTGTGTGCGTGCGTGCATGCACGTGCGTGCTACAGGGGTTGTGGTAATGGCTACTGACATTCTTCACTCTAGGAAGGAAGGTTTTATATGTAAACAACACAAATTCCTCCATTATGAAAATAAAGTTTAAGATTTTCTTTCCCAGAGAGTTAATGGACCACCATCTACAAGATTTAAAACATTCAGTTCCTGTAACTTCAAAAAAGATTCCAAGACCTCATTCCTCAAATCAAGGAGAAATTTCAAAATATGTAAAACACGACTTCCAGATCACAAAAGGTGCTATTTAGGTGGAGGTCATTTCTGCCTATGATTCAGAAAACCAAAACTGTGTAATGGATGGACTTTCAAGGCATCTTATGTACGTTAGCTCTTCTTTTCATTCTCTTCCTTTGATAGGCTTATCTTTATTTTACACTCAAACTCGTTCTGTGGTATTTTCCTCTCTCTCTGTAAACCTGATGTTTTATTCCTTGAATAGACCTCCCTTTGTCCTGCCATGCTTTTTGCATATAGCAGTTCAGACACAGAAGGCCTCTTCAGCTCGTATTATTGTTATTGGTGGATGACAGGCGGAACCCTTAGGACCCTATTGAAGGATCTTTAATGCTTTGCATTTCTATTCTGTGCCGTTTCCTGCTTGCACTCATTCAATTTCACACAGCTCTTGCTGCAGTCTTCCCAAATTCGTTCTGCAGAAACTCATCACTTTTATTTTTACCCCCTTTGCTTTCACTTTGGTCCCAATTACCAACCTAACTAGATTCTGATTTCTGTTCACTTCAGGAGTATCCCCACTTTTCACATAATCTTTTTAAACATCGTCTTTCACTCTTTTGATATGCAAACCCGAGCCTATGAATTGCTTCTGCTTTTTCTCTCCTGAGTTTACCTACTGTGTAATAAGAAAGCCCTTTACCATGTCACATCGCTTCCATTTATTAAGATCCCATGCTTAGAACTATCGTCTTCAAACTTCACTTTGAAAGATGCCCAATTTTCCCATGAAGTTCACTCTACTAAGAATCGACACTCTCCATATGCCTTTCTTTTGGTTTTCCCTCTTCAGAAGCAAGTATTTAAATGTTCTTTTTTTTAATTGTTAGGGTTTTTTTTATATTTATTTATTTATTTTGTCAGCACCGAGTCTTAGTTGCGGCATGCATGTGGGATCTAGTTCTCTGACCGCGGATTGAACCCCGGCACCCTGCATTAGGAGTGGAGAGTCTTACCCACTAGACCACCAGGGAAGTCCCAGTATTTAAATGTTCTTTAGTCTGTTTGATTTCAGCCGAACCAAGTTTCATCCTCACAGTTTTTTCATCCTCACAGTTAGAAAGGTATGTCTAGAAAGCCTCAAATAGAAACAAGATAATCATACCTTAATGATGAAACAGGTTGAGCCTCCTGATGGCCAGCTTTCTTATCTTGATCTATTTATTGTTTAGTGAACAAAGTGAAAGAACTAAGTTCTGTTGCAAATGATTACACTGAGTAACTATTGCCAAGGGCTCAAAGAGAATGACTTTCTATAGAAGAGACTAGAGAAGAGATGTCCTGTATCCTGGAGACTAGATGTACTCGCCCGAGTAGTATAGGTATTCTGTGCAGATCACAGTAGAAGTCAATGTTAGGATGTCTAACCAGATAGGCAGTTGGCATTATGAAGACCCAATGTTAGATAACGTAGGACATCTCAACCGGTGGCTAGGGACAATTTTTAGGATAATTTAGGAGTAACAATTTACTTGGTAGTGCCAGAAAGGATCAGGTACAGGGTCAGGAGAGCAAGTAGTGGGAACCCAGTTACTTAAACTGAGGTACCAGCAAGGATTTAGTCAAAAGGAACAAGCAAGAGTAGATGAAGGCTGAATTGCTGCTGGGTTAAGGGCTCCAATGGGTTTTTATATTTCCTTATTAGGGGCCAGATTGATCTTCAGGTGCTGGAGCAAGCTGGGGGTTAAAATATCCCAGCCATGGAGGCTGAAGGCAGAGAGGCAGCAAACCAGGCTTGTCATTATAGCTGGAGTTCAACACTGACAGATTCTTATGGTTAATAACTATAATTTAATTATAATCAACCTGTAGTTCTTTGGACTTCATATAGTACACTGGAACTAGTGTAATTGTTGTTCAGCAACAGGTGCCATTTTAATATAACATTTAATATTTGGAGTATTTAAAAGTACCAGCGATTAGACTTTCTTGAAAGCATAATAAAATTTTTCTTAATTTAAAGTTAATTTGATTTTTGTACTTTAGTAGATGTAGTTATTGATTAGTGAGAGTGTTTCTTTAATAAAGAGCCAGGGTTAAAGAAGGAATCATCATACCACTTTTGAACATTAAAAAAAGAACATTTATACCAACAATGAGACTAGAGACTGATGATGTTATGATCAGTATTTTTAGATTACCAGAACCATCTCAGGTAAGAACCCTGACATCTGTCATTTTAGCAGAGAGCAAACAGACCCCGGTCTCCCAGTGCCATCCATGAAAGATCTCTAGCTTGCACCTATTTTTATGCTGTCCCAAGTCTTCAACAAGAATTCTCTAATTTCAGTTGAATTACTAACATCAAGTGATCCAAAGAATCTATAGCTATACCTGGAAAGTAGATTTCTAATTGTAATTCCATAGTAATAAAAGGTGCTCTTTTTCTGGAGTTTAGGCTAGGTCAGGAAAATAATCTTCACAGAGGAACTTTTAAGAAATAGTAATAAGAACCTTGCTGAGAGAATGTATTCCATATGAAAGGAATAGCACAATAAAATTTACCAGTGCCTGATGTGGTAGGGAGTGAATCTACAACTAAGAGGTTTTGAGAAGGAAACGAAAGAGGAAGAAGGAGCTGAGGAAGGATGGAGGAACAATAGAAGAACATAAATACTTAAAGGAATGAGAGACAGCAGAGAAATGTGACCAAAGTAGTGTGTGGAAAGGAAAAAGAAATGGTATGAGTGAGAGGGGTAACAATTTTGAAGTATAAGATTAACTGGTAGAAGACTTAGTAGGAAATTGGAAATACCAGACATAAAATTAAATGTTTGCCTTATACATAGGAAAAAGTGTCATTTGGCATTATGACCATCATAGGACAGGATGTACACTAGCACTAAGGCAAGCTTAGGGACATTTTGTTAAGCTAGCCTAAGTGAATACCAAGCAACATTAAAAAAAAAAATAAAGTAAGCAACAAGTAAGTTCCTACGACCTTAGCTATAGAACATCTTATTAAGAATATCTTCTTTTAGTTTCTTCTTTCAGTTCCAAAATATTGTTGCAGAAAACTCTATAACTGTGCAGATTGGTCTCACTTTAAATGCATGGCCACAAATCTCAAATGTCACAAACACTGCCACCCAGAAATGTTCCTACACTTCCCTAGTATATTTACTTTTGCACTTTGAAAAAAAAAAGTTTCACACGTTGCCCACTCTACTCAAACTGCCTGTAATAGCTCATTTCACTGCTCTTCTCCCCTCCATACTCTCCCACCTCATGTATACATAATCTCAGCTGGTGGTCTTACCACACTCTTAGCCTGCAGCCTGCTACTGCTACAGTGGATGATGCATCCCTGTTCCCATTAAAGTTTCTAGATTGCTCAAGACGTCACTCCTGCAATTGTCCCTTTTTTCTCGTGTTATCAATACTGCCCTCTATGTTATCATTCCCCTCTGCATTTAAAATACTCTAGTACCTCTTGTTTTAATAAAACACAAAGAAATTTCTCCTTATTAACATTCTTTCTCCAGCTACTATCCCATTTCTCTGCTCCCCCTCAGGGCAAATCTTGAAAGAGTTGTCATATTCACTGTCTCCACTTCCTCACCCACATTCTCCCCTCAACCCACTCCAATGGGGCTTCTGCCACTGTCACTTCACCATCAAGGTCACCAATGACTTCTATCTTACCAAATAGAATCATTTCTCTCTTTACGTGAATTGATTTCTCAACAGCATGTAACACTTTTGACAACTCCCTCCTAATATACAACACTTTCTATAGTTCTTTCTTCTGCATTACTACATTTTTTCTTCTAACTCACCAGATGTTCCTTATCTTTTTTGCTGGATTCTCCTTCTTTTACCCTTGATATTACTGCAACTTTCTGGGGTGTTCCTCCCCCAATTCTCACTTGACTGGTTCCCTCTTATAATTCATGTCTCAGCTTAAATTCACCTCCTATCTAATCAAAAAGAAACCTCCTAGTCTTTTTAAGTTTTAATATTTATCAGTGTCTGGTATCTTCTTGCTTATTGTCTTGTTGTTTTTCTCCTCCCACTAGATATAAGCACCCTGATAATGAAGACATTGTCTGCCTTATTAGCTATTATATTCCTAGGGCCTAGAGCAGTGTCTGGTATATAGTAGGCACTCAATAAATGTTTACTGGATTACTGAATAAATTCATTCAAGGTATGGCATTCTCTCCATATCCAACTCTTTGTTATCTACTTAAGAAACAATCCAATGGACTTTGGCATGACTGCTTGTTAGCATGTATGCTAGAATCAAAGATGTGGTCACTTAATGTGAAATATAATAACCATTTTCAGTCTGTCCATGGCTAATTTCCACTTATCTTACAAGTTTCAGCCTAAACATTGCCCCCTTAGGGAAGCATTTTTGATACTATAGACTATTTTTTCCATGCTGTTTTTACCTAGCATATCCTCCTTTATATTACTCATCATACCTGTAATTACTTGTTACATACTTATGGGCTATATTCTCCATGAGGGCATAGGTTATGTTTTTTTAATCTCTTTATCTAGTACAGGGTCTAGCATGGAGCAAGAGTTCATTAAATGTTTTCTGGATTGAATTAAACAGACCTGGCTCCCACTGGCATTGAAGCTAGTAAGTCTGAACCTCAATATATACTTTCTTATTGAGTGAATCTAAGTTCCAATTATGAAAGAAAATTGAACTGTCATGTTTGTGGGATGACTCTATGATAGGAGAAAAATCTTAAAGCATAAAATCATGTATTGCTCTGGTAGCATAACTTTCCTTCTTTTATTAACCTAAATCAAGAATCTGATATTCAGACATTTCAGAAAATCTGAGAAGGTTCAAACCACTAAAATAGCCATATATGTGAGTGGTTGGGTAGATATGTCTCTACTTAAATTAAAATAGTGCCTTGTTTGGAACTCTGCAGGTTGCTAGAGAAATGGTAAAATGGTGACACCCTTTCAGGAAGAGAGATAAGAGGGATCAAAGCCAGCTTATGGGTGGAAAAGAAGATAATCCTCTATCGCATGAAGGATTGATCTCTTTCAGTATGAAAGGAAACTGGTTCCGACAGATGTCAATACATAGAAAAGCAGCAGTTCCTGCTTCTGTCATAAAGATAAATTGGAGCAAATGCCTTAGCTCTTGAGACTATTTGAACTCCACAGTCCAGGTGGCAGAAACTACAATGAGAAGACTGCTCAATTCAGCCCAATGGTCCACCTGTTACTTACCTCTTCTTGATAATTGGCTGATTAATTAGTTACAGTAAGCACCTGTTATGAAACTAACCAATGTTTTTGAGTATGATACATTAACTCTAGGCATAAGTAGTTATACTCTTATGCCACATAAGAGGCAGGCCTTTCTCTCACTGGGATAAACCTGCACTGTTTTCTTTTGATCAGCAGGTTTTATAATTAATGTCTTACTTTTAACAAATACTTAATGACCATGTGCTTTGTGCCAGACACTTTTCCAGACACTGAGGATATAGTAGTGAGCAAGACATAAAGTCCAAGTCCTCAGGGGGCTTATAGTCTAGTGAAAAGAGACAGAGTAATTAGATAAAGCAATAATTTTGTAGCATAATATAAGGGCTATGAAGAAGAGTAAAGCAAGGTAAGAGGACAGAGTGATGGTGAGGGTAGGGTGTAATTATTGTAGAGAATATGGTCAAGAAAGGTCTCCCCAAGGAGGTGTCTTTTGAACAGAGACCTGAATACACTGAAGAAGAAAGCCAAGGGAATGGCTGGGGCAGTGAGTTTCAGAGGAAACAGAAGTTTATCTGCTGACATTTTGCTCAAGGCTAAAGCCTTGAATGCTCTAGGACAATTTTCAGAAGCATTCTGGGGGCCTTCCAGCCTGCCTCTGTACCTCTTCTGCTTGGAAAGTCTGAGATGCCCGGAACTTTTTTGTCCCACTCTAGGCCAGGTACCCAGAAGAAAGTCATCTGGCATCCCAGCTACATGATTGGGTCCTACTTATTTTTGCTCTAGTGTATTAAGCACTGGTATCAATATTACAGAGATGACAATCCATGGATCTTCCCTCAAGAAGACCACAGTCATTTCCTTGGGGACAGGCTTGGGCTATAATTTCATTTTCTTAAGACCTTTTGGCCAAAACTCTTAGAATCACCTGGCTAGGAACATTTCATCATTCCACTGTGGATCTTCAAAGCTTCATCCCAGTCTCCTCAGAGTAGATGGCCTTGATTCTGGATTCTTGGCCTGATAATGGATTTGGATATGATCTACACATTTGAACTATGTAAAAGTTTTTTTGAGGGTTAAATTTTGCTCTCTTTTTTGCTTATTTTACATTTTTATGGGGTATAATTTCTAAGGAGTGAAATGCACAGATCTTACATATACAGTTCAATGAGTTTTTCCAAATTTGTAAACCTGTGTGTCCCACATCCCAATCAAGTTAAATGGTATTTTTAACATCCCAGAAATTTCCTTTCTACTCTTTCTAGTCAATCCCTCTCCAGAGGTAACCACTATTCTGATTTTTTTCACCACAGTGCAGTTTTGCCTTTTTTTTTTTTTTTTTTCTCGGTACACGGGCCTCTCACTGTTGTGGCCTCTCCCGTTGCGGAGCACAGGCTCCGGACGCGCAGGCTCAGCGGCCATGGCTCACGGGCCCAGCTGCTCCGCGGCATGTGGGATCTTCCCGGACCGGGGCACGAACCCGTGTCCCCTGCATCGGCAGGCGGACTCTCAACCACTGCGCCACCAGGGAAGCCCTTGCCTATTTTTGAACTTTATATAAATGGAATCATACAGTATGTACTCGCCCCTGTGCCTGGATTCTTTCAGTCATCCTTATGTCTGTGAAATTCATCCATGCTGTATGTATTAGCAATTCATCTTCTTTAACTGTTGAGTGGTATTCTATTTTATGAATATACCGCAATTCATTTACCTATTGATAGAAGTTTGGATTGTTTCCAATTTGGGGCTATTATGAATAAAGCAGATATAAACATTTGTGAAAAAGTCTTTCTATGGACATATGTTTTCATTCTTCTGGGGTAAGTATCTCGGAGTGGAAGTTGGATCATAGGGTATGATGGCATTAAGAATTTTAATATATACAAAATTTTGGCTCTGAAGCCAGACTACCTGTTGGTAATGGTATGAACCCTCTTCTGAGCCTTGACAATTTTGATTCTGGCTGAAAAATCACTGTATTAAGATAGTATAACAGTGGTTATGAGCAAGGTTTGTGGACTTGGACTGCCAAAGTTCACATCTTGGCCCCATTACTTAAAAGTTGTGAGGGCCTTGGGCATATTATTTAATGACCATGGGCCTTGGATTCCTTATATGTAAAATACACTTGTTTCATAGGGTTGTGCAGTGAGAATTCAGTGAGATATTCTCTACAAAAGTAGTTAGTACAGGGCCTCCCTGGTGGCGCAGTGGTTGAGAGTCCGCCTGCCGATGCAGGGGATACGGGTTCGTGCCCCGGTCTGGGAGGATCCCATATGCCACGGAGCGGCTGGGCCCGTGAGCCATGGCCGCTGGGCCTGCGCATCCGGAGCCTGTGCTCCGCAACGGGGGAGGCCACAACAGTGAGAGGCCCGCATACCACAAAAAGAAAAAAAAAAAAAAAGTAGTTAGTACAGTGCCTGGGCACTTCATAAAGTTTCAGTAAATATTGACTTGGGAGTTGGGGGAAATTAAGTCCTACCTGCACTTGCCTGAATGCTTCACTGAATATAACAACAAAATGAAAGACAACCATACACCAAGAGGTATGTAATTATATCACAAGGAAAGACCATACTTGGAGCTTAATAAGAAACCAAATTTAAGTTAAATGATTGGCCTTAAATAATAGTGCACAAGCAAATATTGATTAATTGTTCACCTTTACCCTTCAGACAAACTGCATCTTCAGCAACACTGTATTTTCTTGTTAAATGATATTAGGCATATATATGTATACCTAATACATTCTCACTTCCTTGTAACTTGTTAACATTCACAGGGGTGCCAATAATAACAGCTGAACTTGCAAAATATTAATATAAGGATCAATTCAGCAACATCATTAGGGACAATCAATGTCAGACAAGCATACAGATGCATAAACTATAAGAAACATTTTATGACTTGGCAATTACTAATTTATATATGTTTTACTTATCAATTTCTATAAAATCAATATCCCGACTCTCTCTCTGATGAATATAGTTTTGGTCAGCTAGCATTAGATGATGAAAAACACAAATGTATGAAAATTGGAGGAACTTTTCTTTCAAGTGATTCTGCTAGGTTTGCAATGTCAAGGTACCCAGCTGTTTGATTTCCTAACTGCAGCAAATGCCAGGGCCACGACTCAAAACAGGTAATGATGACCTTTGATTTCATTTCCAAAGGAAACAGTAATCACTGATGTAGCTGTGGATTCTAACCCAAGAGAAACTGAAAATCTAAAATTAAAATTTTCCTGTTCTCCCTCAAGCTAAATCATTGAACAATATTGCTTGAGCTAGGGGTGTCTGTGATATTGGTATAAACTTAAATTCATTTTAAGGAGAAATTGAAAAGTTTTTTGAGTTTTGTAGCCTTTTCCATTATTTGAATGGAAAAAAAAACAAAGTTCATATATTCATATTGAATAGAGAAGGTACAAAGAGAAATATCAAATTCCTGATTTTCCCTAATGACGTTTCTGGTGATATAAAATGTCAGTATTCTGCCTCAAACAAAGCCATGAGGGCCATGTTGGAGCTGACATCTTTCTTGATGCCATCCTCAAAGGGTCAAAAAATGCCCCCCCCCCATCTTGGTAACTCTCTATCTACATTCTGCAGCTGTAATATATGGATGTGTTGGAAATCACTATGTCCTTCAATCATCACATCCTGGCAAATGTCCTGAATTCCTATAAACTTAAAAAGTACTCAAAATTCTGGAGGAAAAAAAAGAGCTCAAATTAAATAACTTTGCATTCCACAAATGGTTGTACCAGTTTTATGGGCTTATTTAACCTGTCAGTTATTAACTGAGCTCGGTGCACCCTTCTGTGTACCTCCCCTGTACTCCTTTAACTCAACTGCTTACCTCTATTATAGTACCTACCACACAGCTGTCAGTTTGATTTCTTTCTAGCATGCAAATCTCATTATGTCACTCCCTGCTTAGCATCCTTCAGTGGTTTTCTGCTGTTTGCAAGGTAAAACCAGACTCTTTTACTTTGGCCTCCAAAGGCCCTTCCTGATCTGAACCTTGTTTATCTTTCTAGCATCATCTCCTGCCATCTTTTCCCTTCCATCTCCAGTGTTAGCCAAACTTCCCTACCTGTAGCTCCTCCAAGAAGCTATACTTGTATCTCTCAATGTCTTAGCACATATCTTTTCCTGCTAATTTAAATGCCTTTCCCCCGGCTCCATTCAACTGGTCAATTCTCCTTATTTTTAAAAATTCATCTCTAGTGACATTTTCTTCTAAGATCATTTTGTTTCTGCTCACATATGACCAACAGCACAAACCTACATAAAATGCAGATGTCTCTCCATTGCTCTCCCTCAGCTCCTACTGAATAATATTATCATAGCACTTAATGCTTTCATAATGGTGGAATTTTCTCAGTACTCTTCCCCAGTATACTGTGAATTTGTGGGAGGCAGGGACACTATTTTATAAATTTCTGTATTCCTTACAGCTTGTCCCAGCACCTGGCTCAAAGTGGGTGTTCAATAAGTGTTATCTGGGGACTTACCTGGTGGTCCAGTGGTGAAGAATCTGCCTTACAATGCATGGGACATAGGTTTGATCCCTGGTCAGGGAACTAAGATCCCACATGTTGTGGGGCAGCTAACCCCTCGTGCCACAACTACTGAGTTCATGTGCCTCAACTAGAGAATCCATGTGCTACAACTAGAGAAGAGAAAACCCGCACACCACAACTAGAGAGAAGCCCATGCAAAACAACGAAGAGCGCGTGTGCCACAACTAAGACCCGATGCAGCCAAAAATAAATTAAATAAATAAAGAATAAATAAATCTTAAAAAAAATAAGTGCTGTCTCAAAATGCGAAAAAGGGAAGAAAAAACCCTTGAAATTCCAATTGATACACTCATTTTTTTGAGTTCTTAATAGACATAGCTTTGACCTGTAAACCTTCAATGTCAACACAATGTGAACACTCTGAGCCTAATTCATTATCATCTGTGACCCTCTGGACAGTCCTGCTGTTTTCCTGCCTTTTGGAAGGCAGTCCTCTGGCATTCTGTCAATTCTGTGAAAGGCTTTCTAGCCTCCTGTCCATGTCCTACTTACCATCTCAATTTCCTATTGGGGCCTGATTCCAAGACTTTTATCCTTCCACTGGCCACTGTGTGGACCTCTCCTCCGAATCTCCCTTTGACCAACTGAAGTAACTTGTCTGGTGCCTTGATCACTGATCCCGAGGCATGTACAGCATGAACTCTTCCTTTGCCCAGGTTGTTTAATAACTTAAATGTACTAATATATTAACATTTTGTAAAAAAAACAATGAGACACTGAGTAGAGCCGAAAGTATCAATAATATGTCTGGAGCCATAAAATACTCAAGGTCTTAGGGAGGGGGGTATGAAAGCACAGGTAGCAAGCAGTCTCACTACTCATTGCTCCCCAGTAACACCACTTCCTTAAATCTACAGGGGAAAATTCTGTTCTAATGTCCTCTACTGGTAAACTGAATTTCAGGCCAATTTCCATGCAGTCAGTCATCTTATGGGATTTTTTTTTCCCACCAGGCTTCACTGGAGTTAATAAGGCCAAATATTCCTACTAAAGTATTTTTTCTCTAATAGCCCTAAACATCTTGCAGGGGTAGGCCAGTATCCCTACAGTAATTACCATTCCAAAAAAAAAAAAAAAAAGATGTGTTTAAACAGCTTTAGAAATAGAATGCATCTAGAATAAAACAGCTGTTGACCTTTAAATATAATTTTGTAACATAGGTCCTTCAACTGCTACTGACCCCAAAGAAGGCATCAAATAATGCATTTGCCTTATTGAATAACAATTTGCAATATGCTTTAAAGGTCTTCTCCCTCTCTTGGGCCATTGATGTTTTCGTGCTTTTGAAGAGTATTCAATGTCTGTTATGTTTTTATAATCCTTAAATCACCTTATATTCATCTGCAAGATCCACTGTGTTTCATGATTTGCTGGGGAGATTAGTGCATTAATGATACTTTTCCTTTCGTATGCCTTGTAAAGAAAAAAGAAAAAGAAGCATAGATGCAGGACTGTTTCAATGTCATTTTGAAATCTCTCATTATGTATTGCTACCATTTAAAAATATATATATTCATCCCATGCTGGGGGTAGGGGTGTTGGAGGTGGATAAGTCATTTGTAAAATGTTATAGTGTTTTTATTTGTGTGAATAAAATGAGGAAGAAACTTCTAAATCTCCCATCAGCCAAGCAAAATAGCAATACTTTTCTGCGACTTTTAAACCACACAAGGAAAGACATGACTGCATATTTTTATAGTGTTTTCTAAGTAACTCCTTATACAGAGAGAAATCATCAAAACTTCCTATTTTGAGTGATGAGGTATTCATTGGTCTTAGTTTGCCAACCTACAACAGATTATGGTAATGTAGGAAGTAGACTTCAAAAGAATTCATCCTTAGCAACAGCATTCAACTGCCTAGTGCAGAAAACAATTGTGATTGAGAGACAGCACATACTATGGTCAAGAGCCAAATTGTTTCTAACTTCTGTACAGAAAACAAGGAGTGATGAATTAACTACCTGAAACGTGAACTAAAACAGGGGAACTTAGGCAGTGCTTCTAGCTCCTTTAAAGGCAAGAGGGCATGAGAAAACAAAAATATGGCAGTGGCTTCTGATATCAGAGGTAAGAAAATGAAAGAGATGAAGAAAAAAATGAAAGAGAGCAAAATAGTGCCATGATATAATGAGTTCAAATATCTAGTCTGAGATGATTCAGGAAATAGTTATATATTTGGTTAAAACTAATTTTAGGGTTTCCATCTGAAATCCAGACTAGAGAGAGTATATTTAAACAGAGTTTTCAGTCAAGCAGAAATATAGCTTTTGTTGATGAAGGAAACAATTCTGTGATGAGAGAATATGGTCATATGTCCATTTCACCCCCAAACTTGAAATATATCAAATATTAGACAGTAAAAGTCATTGTACAAGAGTAAATAACAGGCATGATACTTGTCCTATGAGAAAATATAGTCCAAGGGAAAAACAGCTGCCCGTGATGCACAAAACATTCTCAGAAACGTGAGACTTATCCTTGCCAATAATATGATTATTTATTCTCTTTCACATACTGCTTATTCCCAGGATCAGGTACAAACTGCATTCTGAGGTGGTCTCCCAGATATGATGGTAGGTTGGGCCATCTACACTCACTCATCCAGTCCTCTTTGGGACTAGAAGTGCAGATTTATAAGACGACCCATTCTAGGGGACATTATAAGAATGTTAGAGTATTCAGTACCCAAAGTATAACAAGAAAGGCCAAACCCTATACTTTATTTGCCACCACGGCTCAAGATGTACACTCCAGTATGCCGGCGGTGAAAGTAACTACAAGGGAATGAGTGAAAGAGGGAACACATTTGTTATACACAGCATTTCCAGAAGGTCACTAGGATTTTCTAAGGAAAGGTATATACAATTTTTCTGCCAACTTCTCACAGTGTCACTGTGGCTGAGGTGAGATATATGTAGTTGACACTTGCCTCTGTAGCCAGGTGGGAAAGGAAGAACCATAAAGTAATAAAATGTGAGAAATAGAATTCAGTTTATGAAAACTCACTTTGTGGTTGGCTCTGGATAAGACTCTATGACCTTAAGTGTAGTGCAAAAAGTACCAGCCATTCCCTTACCGCCATGTAGTCAGTAAGTTTGTATATCAGAAAATTACATGTCCATACTCACTAAAAAATCGCATACCTAACTGAGGACAAAGGGTAGCTTTCCTTAATCAGTGAATTTGCTGGATGCAGTTTTGAAAACATAACTTGTCAACAGCATTTTAGTATGTGTATAGTGCATGTTTTTAAATTTAAAAAACAATGGGCTTCAATAGAAGCAAAATAAAAAGTAAAACAAAAATGTTTTAAGCCGTAGTATTGTTATGGTAACTTCTCAGGGCTTAACTAGAATGGGATTAAAGATCATGTGCTAACAAAAGATGGCAAAGTGTCTATATTGATGCCTCGCTATCAATAAAGATATAATAAAATGAGCTGTAGTATGCCTGTGACTTCAATCTTTGATGCATACAGAGACAGAATACTACATCCAGTTCTGTATGAAAGATTACTATTAGGATGCACAAAAACTACCACGTCCCATAATTCATTTATAAAATTTTACATAACTAAGCATTAGCTCCTAACAATAAATCAGTCCCGATTTCTTAGTGTTTAGTGAGCAAGTAGAAAATTTAAACTTGATCAATTAAACTAACCTCTAAATTGCTACCCAAGCATGTTGGTGACAGCTGTCAATTCTGAAGCAGTTTATAAAAACTGAAAGATGACAAGAAAATGCTGAGTTGATATGACAGTGATGACAAAAATTTGCTAAGGCATGTATCCTTTAGAAAATGTCTCTGCACCACAACAGATGGCCAGTGGTCAGGGAAAAACCATTAAAGCCAGAACTGTGGAAACTTTAACTCTTCACTCTGGGAAGCTAAAGACTTACTACAAATCAAATCTTAAAAGCAGAGCTTGGTCTTAGAGCCTCATGGATGTTGGCAAAGGTGTCTGTACTATGCCTTGGGTTGGCAAGATAAACTAAAGCACTTAGAAAGAAAAACACTGAAATTTTCCACTAACAGTCTATAAAATTTATCAGACATGCTTTACTGCGGGAGCTGCACTATCAATGCCTATTGCCCGGGGAGAGACACATCATGAAGGTAATGAATGATGCACTGAGAAACACACACACAAGCCATACCCATTTGTACTTGCTGTCACAGAGCAGCTGAGGGCTGCTCTGCATCATTCAGTGGGGGCTGCCTTGATCCCCCAGCAATCTGCTCCTGATGAAGCTACATTGTGGACCACCTCTGAGGGTGACGTTTCTGAGCAGTAGGAAAGGAGAGGGGCAAAAACATGAGACCACCAGTGATCTAACCAAACAGTGAGAGGGCCTGAAAATTTTCATTTAGGGCCTGATTTGATATAGGGCACAGAGCAAGGAAAAAACAACCAACCAAACAACTCTCACTGATTAAATAAGTAAGGAATAGTACATTTCCATAGTTGAGAGTGTCATAGCTGTACTCATTAACAGTATGGTCTCTGTTCTGTCTTAATTCGTAAAATTGTTCAGTTTTTCTGCATTATGCTCACTTATAAACTACTTCAACGTCCTCTGAAAGGAATCAGGGTATAAACTCCAAATAAATAAGTTACTGCCGCTACCCTGTGTATTTGCCAGAAGCATATATCACATTGAGTCACACTGTCGACAAGTCTGTGCTATTCCTTGGCCTTTTCAAAAGCTGCATTGACTCATGTCCCTGGAGCACTATTTTCAGTGTTGAAAGGGTCATTCTCCTGCATAGCACTGACTGCTGAGTAAGATATTTGCTCACAGGCTGGAGCAATTGTGTGCTTACTGTCTAAACAGTCAACGAAGTCCACTTCAAAATGGAATGTATTACTTACCACCAAAATATGAAGAGATGGGAATGTAGAAGAGACCACCGTATGGAAGAATATGGGGAACAAGGTCACTATTCATGTAGTGCTGCTTTGCCAAGCAAAATACATATTAACACAGTGCCTGTGGGGCCGACAGACAGTGCAAGTGCATTTTATGCCATTTCTTTTTTGTTTGTTTGTTTTTTAACATCTTTATTGGAATATAATTGCTTTACAATGGTGTGTTAGTTTCTGCTTTATAACAAAGTGAATCAGTTATACATATATATATGTTCCCATATCTCTTCCCTCTTGCATCTCCCTCGCTCCCAACCTCCCCATCCCACCCCCCTAGATGGTCAAAAAACACCGAGCTGATCTCCCTGGGCTCTGTGGCTGCTTCCCGCTAGCTATCTATTTTACGTTTGGCAGTGTATATATGTCCATGCCACTCTCCCACTTTGTCACAGCTTACCTTCCCCCTGCCATATCCTCAAGTCCATTCTCTAGTAGGTCAGTGTCTTTATTCCCGTCTTACCCCTAGGTTCTTCATGACCTTTTTATTTATTTTTTTCTTAGATTCCATATATATGTGTTAGCATACGGTATTTGTTTTTATCTTTCTGACTTACTTCACTCTGTATGACAGACTGTAGGTCCATCGACCTCACTACAAATAACTAAATTTTGTTTCTTTTTATGGCTGAGTAATATTCCATTGTATATATGCACCATATCTTCTTTATCCGTTAATCCATTGATGGACACTTAGGTTGCATCCATTTCCTGGCTATTGTAAATAGAGCTGAAATGAACATTTTGGTACATGACTCTTTTTGAATTATGGTTTTCTCACGGTATATGCCCAGTAGTGGGATTGCTGGGTCGTATGGTAGTTCTATTTTTACTTTTGTAAGGAACCTCCATACTGTTCTCCATAGTGGCTCTATCAATTTACATTCCCACCAACAGTGCAAGAGTGTTCCCTTTTCTTGACACCCTCTCCAGCATTTATTATTTCTAGATTTTTTTATGATGGCCATTCTGACCGGTGTGAGATGATATCTCATTGTAGTTTTGATTTGCATTTCTCTAATGATTAATGATGTTCAGCATTCTTACATGTGTTTGTTAGCAATCTGTATAGAGCTAATCAATGAATTTGGTAAGGCAGCAGGATACAAAATTAATGCACAGAAATCTCTGGCATTTCTATACACTAATGATGACAAATCTGAAACTGAAATTAAGAAAACACTCCAATTTACCACTGCAACAAAAGGAATAAAATATCTAGGAATAAACCTACCTAAGGAGATAAAAAACCTGTATGCAGAAAATTATAAGACACTGATGAAAGAAATTAAAGGTGATACAAATAGAAGGAGAGATACTCCATGTTCTTGGATTGGAAGAATCAACATTGTGAAAATGACTCTACAACCCAAAGCAATCTGCAGCTTCAGTGCAATCCCTATCAAACTACCACTGGCATTTTTCACAGAACTAGAACAAAAAATTTCACAATTTGTATGGAAACACAAAAGACCCCGAATAGGCAAAGCAATCTTTAGAACAAAAAAGGGAGCTGGAGGAATCAGGCTCCCTGACTTCAGACTATACTACAAAGCTACAGTAATCAAGACAGTATGGTACTGGCACAAAAACAGAAATATAGATCAATGGAATAGGACAGAAAGCCCAGAGATAAACCCACACACATATGGTCACCTTATCTTTGATAAAGGTGGCAAGAATATACAGTGGAGAAAAGACAGCCTCTTCAATAAGTGGTGCTGGGAAAACTGGACAGCTCCATGTAACAGAATGAAATTAGAACACTCCCTAACACTATACAAAAAAATAAACCCAAAATGGATTAAAGACCTAAATGTAAGGCCAGGCACTATCCGACTCTTAGAGAAAAACATAGGCAGAACACTCTATGACATAAATCACAGCAAGATCTTTTTTGACCCGCCTCCTAGAGAAATGGAAATAAAAACAAAAATAAACAAATGGGACCTAATGCAACTTCAAAGCTTTTGCACAGCAAAGGAAACCATAAACAAGACCAAAAGACAACCCTCAGAATTGGAGAAAATATTTGCAAATGAAGCAACTGACAAAGGATTAATCTCCAAAATTTGCAAGCAGCTCATGCAGCTCAATAACAAAAAAAACAAACAACCCAATCCAAAATGGGCAGAAGACCTAAATAGACATTTCTCCAAAGAAGATATACAGATTGCCAACAAACACATGAAAGAATGTTCAACATCAATAATCATTAGAGATATGCCATTTCTTAATACTTTGTTGGAAGCAGAAAAGTCCCTGAAGAGGAAAAAGAGGAGTAAGTAATTGTCCATGTATTTGACACTTTAATTAGGGTAGGACTAAAAGAGATTGAAGCTGTTTCTACACACAAAAAAACTAGGCAATTTAATCAAACTAAAGATTAATTGATGAAGTCAGAAGAACTTTTAAAAATAGTTGTTTTACTAAGTGGAAAATAGTTGTTTTACTAAGTGGCAAGTCTATCTAAATGCCTCACAGGCGTGACTTCATTCCTCACCTACTTTTACTTAGCAATGATTTTTGTGGAAATTTTTGTATTATGTACATTCTGATGCCAAGACAGCTAAAGAGCCATTTCACTCAGATAATCCAGCTAAATTAGTTATTAGTGGTATTGTAGAGGAAGTAACTAGTTGATGGGATTTTCAATTTTTAACTAGTTGTTTTGTTTCTGTAGCTCTGAGGCTCTTTCTAGCAGACAAATAAGTGTATTCTCTTAGAATGCAGACTTGAAAGGAAGCTTAATCAAACTATCAATTACTAAGCACTAAGCATGTATAGAGTACATAATATGAGCTATAGTTTATTGGGTACTTACTGTGTGCCAAACTCTGTGCTATACAAATTAACATGGTTTATCTCATTTAATCCTCCAAATAAGTTTTTAGGTGGCTATATTATTACCCTCATTGTATAGATAGTGAAACAGTTTTGCCAAAGTGCCAGGTCCTAGAACAGCAGGCACTATGGTGAGGCACATCAGAAAAGAAATCTAGAGACCAATTTTGAGTCCTTAGTGCTTCAGAGACATTCAGAGAACTGGAAGGAGAATATGCAGATAAACAGTCAAGAAAAGCTTGGGATGTGAGCAGAACTCTAAAGGACAAATAGCAAGAAGGGGAGAAAATATGGTGAAAAAAGATGCCAAAGATCAATGGGTGACATCGACTCATATAACATTAATGGACTGGTTTGAATTTATATGACTGGCATAGGGAGTCTACTGCCAGCTTTTCACTTCCTTTTGTATATCACAACATTCTAAGACAAAATGTCAACAGTGAAATGCAGGTACACACAATGGGGTAGTTTGTAAATGTGCTGCAGCTGGATCTCAGGAAAAGACAAATATTTGATAGCTCCAAAGAACTTTGTTAAATGTTTCATTTATGCTGAGAAATTTTTTTTTTAAAGAAAATAAAACGCACATTATATATTGCCTGTCTTTCTATCGCCAAGCTAAAAGTTCCTTCATTTTCTTGATTATGACACTTTTTGCTAAATTCTGGGAAATCCATGTGGGTAGGATAATTCTGACAAGAGGCAGTAATTACAAGCTGACACCTGTGTGGACAGTTATAAGTTGCAGTAAAACACTTACCCTCCCAAGCATGTACAATCTCTGTTACCAGTCATTTGGTCATTTAACTTAGCAGTGAAACATCAATGGGGTCTTTTCAGTGTTTATTTTTGTAATTAAAATATTTTGATATGGGACTCTGCTCTTTGATCAGTATTATCTGTGAACACTTGAATCTATTCTAGAAAGAGATAAGCACTGATGCTTTAATAAATTTACAGATTTTGAAGCTGAAAAGTCATTTAATTCAATCTTCTGTAAACATAAAGTAAAACTAGGTGAATTTGATTTTTGATATGTTTATTACTTTTCTTTTTATTCCTATTACTTGCAGTCAGTTCTAATCATTTTCTTTGTATTTGGTCCTTAACCACAGGTTAAAAATATTAAGACATCACTTTCATCTCTCCTTTCTGCTGCTTTCCAACAACAAAACAATAAACATTTTCAAGTATATCTGTATTAAGGAACTATTTTAAAACATATTTTCTGTAATCTGAGAATATTCCTCTTACCTCAAGGGAGGATGGAGTCTCTAACCCATGATTAGCATTATTCTGCACTAATATTTCTGAAACACTAATTTTGTAATCCATCTACAAGGCCCACCTATACCATACGACCTGCCCCGATTACCCCAGTCCATTCGAAATTCTATGCTTCTATCATATATTTGTCTGAGTCACCCAATGCAGTGCTTGTTTCCATGTTAATTACTATCTCCAGAGCTAACCTGAAAGCAAAGATCAGGTCTTATTCTACTTTTGTGGCTCCCTTACATACTATCTAGCAAAGTAACAGGTAGGAACAGATAAGTAAGATAGTTGCCAATGGGAAAGTTTGAGAGCAGGCGTAATGGGAATGTTGTGGGTCATGTTTTCCCAAGAGTGTTTTTCATATTTTTTTCTTAATTAAATGTTCTGAAAATCCCATATGTGTGATTAACTCTGTGCTCATAAATTATTCTGGAAGAGACTGAAAGTTCTTAGTCTGGACACTATAATTAGCCATGGCAGATTTTCTTACATTGGCTTTACACTTAAAGAAAATAAACTAATTATTTCTCTCCCTGCTTCCTTCAATTTATCCAAGGTTGAAATCCAATAAACATTACAACTGGCTAAATTAATAACGGTAATAACAGCAACATCTGGATCTTATATTTTTTATTCTATCTGAGAAGCTAAAAGTTAGTTCTAGATGTTCAGATGTTCATTTGTGTACAATTTATTAATGTGCCCCCAAAATGTACGTTGCTAAATGGCTAAGTCAATTGGGTCCTTGTCAAGGAAAATACCTGTAGAAAGGCCAGAGGATCTTAAGTTTCTACATCTACCCTTGCTAACGTGATTTGATTTAAAATTTGAAAACAAGTGAAATTGCTGTATAGCTAGAATATTGTTAGAATGGAAAGTGAGTTCACTAACTTTTTTTTTGGAAGTATAGTTGCTTTGCAATGTTGTGTTAATTTCTGCTGTATAGCAAACTGATTCATTTATATATATACACATGTATACATATATGTATACATTCTTTTTTATATTATTTTCCATTATGGGTTATCACAGGATATTAAATACAGTTCCCTGTGCTATACAATAGGACCTTCTTGTTTATCCGTTCTATATATAATAGTTTGCATCTACTAACCCCAAACTCCCGATCCATCCCTCCCCCACTCCCCCTCCCTATTGGCAACCACAGATCTGTTCGCTATGTCTGGTGAGCTCACTAACTTTGCACTAGTTGGGATGAGGTTGAACTGAGGAATGAAGGTGTGTTTAAGCAATAGCATATACACTGAAGTACAGTAACCACTGTTAAGTGGGTAGTCAATGGCTGTAATAATGCTTCACAGGGGGAGAAACCATGGCCCATTTGTATTAGATGCTAGAATTGTGTTGGGAATAGAGAATGCTATATACATAGGATATTAGATAGTGCAGAATAATTTCCCCCCTCTAGTAAAGAAATCAGAGCTATAGTGATAAATATATCAAATTCTGACTTGAAAACACTTATGAATATGTTCATGTATGGAGAGACTAGTAAAACCCAGAAAGACTAGGATATGGCAAGACTCAGTACTGTCACACCTTCCAACCAAGCCCAAATCTGATTTTAAAAAGTTTTTGGAGAATGCAAAATGGCTCAAAAGACCAAGATCTTCTAATTCCATAATAAAACTCCTACTGTAGTTTTACCTTATCATGGGATGTATGAAACGGATGATGCATTCCTCAAGAAACAACGTAATGAGTTTCTCTACTATATCTCATGTTGTTCCTAAAGAAATGGAGGTGTGATGATGATGGACATGTTTCATCCTCATGAATATCTGAAATGCTGCTTTTCAGCAGAATCATACAATAGTTAAGAAACATAGAGGCTAGAGAGGTTAAAAGAAGTGTCTCATTCACTTCTAGAATTGATGTGTCATGTGTAAAATAAAAACAAATAGTATTTTCCCCAGTGAGACATATAAAAAATGACTGACACTTAAAAGTAGCAATTACAATTTCAGTGGAACTGCTATAAGAATTGAAATGATTTTATTAAAGGAAACAAAATACAAAAACATTAGCTAGGTATATTATACAGGGTTGGTTTCTGTTCAGAAAATGCAGTATATACTCAAATGTTAAGCTCAAAAACTACTAAACAACACTCGAGTTTAGGCTGCTAACAGATGGAAAAATCTTACTGTTTTTCTATTTGCTTTTGATTTTCTGCTTATCTTTTTATAGTTCACTATATATTATAAGCTGTCATTCAGTTCAATTCAATCTAACAACCATTTATTGACCAATGATTATGCCTTAGGCACTCTGGTGCACATTATAACTGGTTCAAAGATGAATACCACATGGTTTTGCCCTTGAAAAGCTCACAGTCTAATGCGGGTTCTTGGGGTGGAGACAAGAAGAAAACCAAAATTTCATAAATCACTACAACACAGGGTATGAGTGCCCTAAAACTGAGGATACTAGGAAAGAATGGGTTTAGAAAGCGGTCTTTGAGATGGGACTTCCCCTGAGGGATTTTTTCTTTTTACATCTTTATTGGAGTATAATTGCTTTACAATGTTGTGCTAGATTCTGCTGTATAACAAAGTGAATCAGCTATACGTACACATATATCCCCATATCCCCTCCCTCTTGCGTCTCCCTCCCACCCTCCCTATCCCACCCCTCTAGGTGGTCACAAAGCACTGAGCTGATCTCCCTGTTCTATGCAGCTGCTTCCCACTAGCTAGCTATTTTACATTTGATAGTGTATATGTATCCATGCCACCCTCTCACTTTGTCCCAGCTTACCCTTCCCCCTTCCCGTGTCCTCAAGTCCATTCTCTACGTCTGAGTCTTTATTCCTGTCCTGCCCCGAGGTTCTTCAGAACATTTTTTTTTTTTAGATTCCATATATATGTGCTAGCATACAGTATTTGTTTTCCTCTTTTTGACTTAACTTCACTCTGTATGACACTCTCTAGGTCCATCCACCTCACTACAAATAACTGAATTCCATTTCTTTTTATGGCTGAGTAATATCCCAATGTATATATGTGCCACATCTTCTTTATCCATTCATCTGTCGATGGACATGTAGGTTTCTTCCATGTCCTGGTTATTGTAAATAGTGCTGCAATGAACATTGTGGTACATGTCTCTTTTTGAATTGTGGTTTTCTCAGGGTATATGCCCAGTAGTGGGATTGCTGGGTCATTCCTTGAGGGATTTAAAAAAAAATTTAAGAAGTCAATTGGGAGATAGGCTTCATTAGCAGAATGTACAGAGCAAAAACAAACAGACCAATAAATTTTGATCCATCTTCCCTGGAGAGCAGGTTTTGTTTAGGGAGAAAATGAGTAAGAAGGCTGGGGAAGGTAAGATGGAGTAATATCAGCCTGGATTTCTTTAAAAAGTATGAAAAAAAAAACACTCATAAAGTAAAATATCAAATGCAACAAAAGAGAACACAATAAAAAGTGAGTGTCCCCGCCTAGACCCATTACCCAAGAGTGACTATTTTCAATAATTTCTTGTGATGCTTGTGGATTTTCACATGTATATGCATATATATATATTCATGTATACCCTTTTCTATTTCACAAATGGGGACATATATTGTATACATATTCTGAATCCTGATTTTTCTTTACTTAGCATATCTCGTAAATATTTTCCTATCCGTATATATGTACTTTATTATTTTTATAGACTGTATAATAGCACTCTGTGAATATGTCATAGTTTATGTGATCAGACTTCTACTGATGGACATTTAGCGTGCTTCCAGTCTTTTGTTTTTTAAAAATGATGCTGCAAAGAACACCCTTGAATGTACATCTTTGTATGCTTGTATATCTATAGTAGGATTTCTCAACCTCAGCATAATTGACACTTTCAGCCAAATAATTATTTGTTGCAGGGTGTTGTTTAATGCACTGTAGGATGTTTAGAAATATCCCTGGCTTCTATTGACTAAATTCCAGTAGCTCACCCACCCCTCTTGTGACAATCAAAAATGCCTCCAGACATTGCCAAATGTCCCCTTTGGGGCATATCACCCAGGTTAAGAACCACCAATCAGTAGAACAAATTTCTAGTAACAGAGTTGCTTCTAACTATGTTATCTGTTCACTTGCCAACACTGCATACTATACAAAATTAATATTTACCACTTACTTTAATCTGCATTTACTCATGAGTGAAACTGAAGATTCCTATGTTTATAAGCCATTTCTATTTCTCTTTAGTTGAATTGCTTGTTATCGCTTTTCTTTTATATTAAATAGTGATCTTGTACTGATTCATAAGAATGCCAATTATTAGACTTTTATCTGTTATATGTGTTGAAAAATATTTTCTAGCTTTTCCCTTTGATCATTATACTTTTTCTCCTGTGAAGGATTTTAAAATTTATATAGTGAAATTTATTAATATTATTCACTAGAGTTTCTATATTTTATGTCTTAGACCTTTTATAGTTCAAGACCCCTACCCAACTTCTACATGGCCAGTGTTCACTTCCTATACTTTTATAATTTTACTTATTTCATTTTCAAATCTATGATCTCCCTGGAATTAATTTCCCTATAGAGAATGAGATAGGGACTCATCCTCATTTACCTTTCTCTCCCTAAATGGATAGTCAGTTTCAACATAATTTTCTCTATTTTAACATGGCTCTCTAATTATATGTTAGTGTTAGGTCTATTTCTGGGGTAAAAAATCTCTTTATTTGACATTTCTTCCTATTCCTGTACCTTAATTACTCTAGTTTATAATATATATTATAAAGTTAATCTTTAGTCATTACTCCTACTTTTTATAATTTCCTAGCTATACTCACATGTTTATTTTCATATTTTCCATGTATTTTGTAATCATTATGCCTAGCCCAAAGTTCCCTTGGTATTTTAGTTGGGTTCACATTAATTAACATCTTTTAATATTGTCTTCCTATCCAAGAAGAAGGTAAACAAGGTATCTCTTTCCATCTATTCATGTCCCTCAATATAGTTTTAAATTTTTTCTTCAGATTGGGTGTATATATTTCTTAATGATCAGACAATATTAATTCTAGCTTTTAGCTGCTTTTATACAGGGAATCCATTACATAATTTCTTTATTTCTACAAATATGTACTTATATGTTATATAGTTCTAATAATTTCCAGTTAGTACACTTGGATTTTCCAAGTATAACAATCATATCATTTGTAAATGATAATCATTTTGCCTCTTTTTTCCAATTTTTAAATATTTTACATCTTTCTTTCATCTAATTGTATTAGCTGATACATTCAGAATTGAGTCAAATAATAGTGGTGATATTGCCTTGTTCCCAGCTTCAATAAGAATACTTTCATTTTCATAATTAACCACAATGCTACATTTTTGTATTGGTATTTTATTAATACATTTTGTATCATATAAGGAATTATTCTGCTCTTCCACTAACTTTAACTGGAGGTCTAAAAATGGGCTGTATTAGACTGATCATGAAGCAGTGTAGTTAGAGCTAAAAGGGTCTAGATCAGTGGTTTTCCAAAAGTATGGTTTCCAGACCAGCAGCATCAGCATCACGTGGAAACCTGTTAGCAATACAAATTCTTGCTGTCTTCCCTTATCTACTGAATCAGAGGAGCTCAACAATCTGTACTTTAACAAGCTCTCCATGTGATCTGATGCATTCTAAAATTGGAGGACCACTGACCCAGTACAGGGGTCAGCAATTACAGCCCTCAGGCCAAATCTGGTTCTGATTCCTGTATTTGTAAATAAAGTTTATTCAAATATACCACACTCATTCATTTCTGTATTGTCTAAAGTTGCTTTCAAGCTACAATGGAAAAGTTGAGTAGTTGCAACAGACATTGTCTGACTTGCTAAGCCTAAAATGTTTACTATGTGGCCCTTTACAGAAAATGTTTGCCAACCCTGATCTTGAGCAATGATTCTCTGCCTTGGCTGAATATTAGAATCATGTGGGGCACTATAAAAAATACTCATGTCAGAGTCCCATAACCTACCACTTAAATAGAATCTCTAGGGTGGGATCCATACATGAGGGTTTTTTCTTTAGAGCACCCTACTAGATTCCAGTCTGCCATATTATCCAAACTAACTAATATTCATGAATCATATCTGCATGTCTTTGATGTTGATTTAGGTAGAAATGGATAAAGAGTTATTTCTTCTTTTTCATGGATACACAAGAAATTAATCCCTGGCACAATGTAATTCTATGATAAAGGCAAGTAATGCAAAAAAAAAAATTGACAAGTCAACCATTATGCATATTTCTCAGAGAAAGCCAAAGGAGCTTTCTTCCCCTGAAGGTTTTGTTTAGGAATTGGTTGAAATGAATGAATCTAAATTATATTAGTTCTATAAAGCAGTTATTGGGCAATTTTCAAGCCCAACCTGGATTAATCAATGAATTTTGAGTAACATGCACTCACCATCAAATTTCATAGATCATCGAAAATACAAGTGAACCTATCATAGAGCCATAAAAAGTATCTGATTGCATAATTACACACACACACACAAACACATGAACAAATAGATCCTATCATTAAGTTATGGTATATGTGGAAAATGAATCCTATATACTTGAAAGATAGTTATATTTATGTCTTGTTATTTGCAAAGATACGCTGTTTACTTTTTTTTTTTTTTTGCCGTACGCGGGCCTCTCACTGCTGTGGCCTCTCCCGCTGCAGAACACAGGCTCCGGAGCGCAAGCTCTACGGCCATGGCTCACAGGCCCAGCCGCTCCGCGTCATGTGGGATCTTCCCGGAACGGGGCACGAACCCGTGTCCCCTGCATTGGCAGGCGGACTCTCAAACACTGCGCCACCAGGGAAGCCCACGCTGTTTACTTTTAATCTTATACAAAGAAGCTTTTAAAGCAGCACTGAGAGTTTTTATTTTTTATAGTTATTTTTTTTGGCTGCGCTGTGCAGCATTCTGGATCTTCCCCAACCAGGGATTGAACCTGTGCCCCCTGCAGTGGGAGCACGGAGTCTTAACCACTGGACCAACTGTGGTCATTTTTAAGTCTTTTGTCATTACAGACAGTTCTGGGTGTACTCTGATGCTTTTGCAAAAATGTTCCTATAAAAGGGTTTCATCTTCAAGGAATTCATGGAAAAGACTCTGACAAGTACAGGTTTTTGGTAACTGACTATACTGCTGAACTGAATGAATAAGCATTTTCAGAACTCTAATGGAAAACTGATGAATTCATAAAGGTGCTAACAAAATATCAAGATGAAAAAAAATTAATTACATGGGACTGAGTGAACTGATGAGGATGATTATAATTTTTGTGACTTTCTGTTTAAATAAAAAAAAAATCCCACAAGGACTCAGAGGCAAAAAATATACAAATCAATTTTCACTGCAAAGTAAAGGAGCTGTTACAGTGGAGGATTACTGGACTGAATGTCAATATTATGACATAGTATGAGTGTGTTTCGTGTTTGGTAATTGCAATCATTGTTGCTTTTGTTGTGGTCATCCATTTACAATGCTTGGTGTCAGTTTATCTCTTGTAAAAATAAAATACAGTGTGTGTGTGTGAAAAAAATTAAAATAAAAAGTACTTTTTAAGAAAAATAAATAAATAAATAAATAAATAAAGCAGCACTGAGAGAAACCTGGTGTCAAAAATATTAGAATAGGAGCAGAGGAAGAATAGATGAGTTGAAAAAGAAGACATTTTGTTTCTCCTCTTACCCAATTTAAACTCCAAACTTAAAAATCATCACCTATTTCAGGAATTATAGAGTGACCCAAGGAAGGTAAAGGACACTACTGAAAAATTATTTGAGTCCCAGGGCATGGAATCTACTTACTAGCCCTAAGGGCACAACGGGATCCAGGGGTGATTTCTAATTCGGAATGGCAGGTGAGGGCACTGACCCCATTAATGTCCAGGAGAAACACCTAGACTCAGAGTGTTTTCCATAAAGCCAAACTGATGTGTGTAGGACATGCTCAGCATTCCTGAGGGAAATGCTTTCTTGTTATGCAAATAGCATTATTGTGTGAAATGTGTGAAATACGAATAATTAGATTTATAGTGAAATCTCCTGGTTGGAAGAGCAAATGTGTTAACTACTTCCTTAAGATGATTCAAAATATTTTCCTTGATCAAAATAATGTGATGACAATTAAAAGTAAAAGTTACATTTTTGTAACTTTAAAAAAATAAAGTCCAATATACACATACTAAAACCTGGAAAACTCTATAATAGCTCAGTTAAATCCAGATCTCATTTCTGAAATCCCATCGCTACCACTAACCAACTATTCAATAACTGATCACAGAGACCCCAAGGAATTGTGGGTGCTTTAATCCTGGTAGGCAGCCACATGTAATGAGAAGAACTGGTTACTATTAGCACCTGTCCAGGATAAAGAAACCCAAGTAAGTAATAATGACCATTAAAATGACCAAACAATGCCACATTTATGAACTTTTTGCCATACAGAGAAAATTAGACAACAGCCATTCAACACTCCTATTTCATGGATAGAGCTTGTAGCATCGCCCTCACTGCCCAAATAGGGGATGCAGAGTCCCAGAGAAGGTAAGTCAATAGTTTAAAAAGCACAATTAAGGTCTTAAAACAGTACTTTCTAATATCCCTAAACAAGGATGTTGATGTGTCTTATCCCAGTAAAAGAAAAGGTCTAATGACATACAGCAAAAACAAAGTTCTCTCAGCTTCAGCCCTAAAGTGTCCTTTTCTTCCTTAGAGTAAATGCATGTAAAGCACTGAGAATGGTGCCTTGGAGGCGGGTGTCGTTAGCAGTGATTGCTGATTTAGTTTCCTACCCTTTGCACTTGGGGCAAATAATTTTTCTTCTTCCCAGTGCTTCCTCTTGAGACTTAACATCTTTCCGTATAGAAAAGAAGTCAATAAGCTTAAAGAAAATTACTATAATACCTAAGTCACTATGAAGAGGTCAACTTAGCCTCACTGTAGTTTGCCTTTAGGTGCACAGGACAAAAATCTTGGCAAAACATCAGCTTCCCAAGTGTATTTATTTACCTTCAGTTTGGGCGTGTTAGGAGATAACCATGCCAACATTTTCAGAACTCAATGATCTAACAGTGAATTAGGAGGAAGCAAGGTGGCTGGCAATATTCCTGAAGCAAGTCAAACCAAACTCTGCAGCTCTGAAGAGCGCCTTGGAAATAGCTTGTTCCATGAACCCTGAAACAGTACTGAATGGCTGCTGCTGTGAAAGCCACCGTGAGAGCAAACAACAAGAAACACAGCACACATCAACAATTCAAAGTCTGGCATTTCTGTTGGTAAACTCTTCAGGAGGCCAGCAGTGTCTTCTCTGCAAAACAGGTAATCAGGTGGTAAGTATATAATGAGTGTTTAATAAGTACCTGCCAAATTCAGTGATTCATTAATTCATCCATCCATCCATCCATCCATCCAGAAAATATTTATCGAGCAACTACTCTGAGCCAGGACTGTGCTGGGAGCCTGGGAAAAAGTGCTGACTATAAAGCAGACAGGGCCTCTGCTCTTAAGTAGATTACTTGTCAGCGGGGGAAATCGGACAATAAATGAGTAAACACATTAGGTAATCTGAATTAATAATATGCTCTATGGAAAAATAAAACAAAATAATGGGACTGAGAGTTCTTGAAGGGATGGGTTGGGGAGCTACTTTACATATGTTGGTCAGGGAAGAATTCTTGGATGAGATGACAACGGAGCTGAGACTGAAAGGAGACTTGAAAAAATATTATCCATGGGAAGGGGAGCCAAGTCATGATAATGGCAGCACCCTCTAGCATCAGCACATGGCTGGCATCAAAACAGACATCATTTTACAGAGGGGATGGAGACAAGAGATCCAGCAACTCAAGCAAAGCTGAAAGGAAATTCACATCTTTGATCCAACAAGACAATAAAAACCAGGCAAGGGCTCAGGTCAGTTCAAATCTCGAAATGTGATCTGACTCCAAGGCAGCAATATTTGACCTCTGACTGCTTTTCTTTTCTTTTTTTTTTCTTTTCTTTCCTTTCCTTTTCCCTTCCATTCCCTTTTTTAAAATTTTTAATAGCAACCACCATTAAGCACTTACTATGTGCCAGACATTGTGCTCAATCTTTATATATTATCTCATTTAATCCTCAGAAAAAAATCTGATGACCTAAGTACTCTTATTATTCCCATTGTGCAGGTGTGGAAACTGAGATCCAAGGTCACACAGTTAGAAGGTGCTGAAGTTGGGATGTGAACAAAGGCAGTCTGAGTCTAGAGCCCAATCTCTTAACCTCTGTGCTTTTATATTTCTATCCTAAATGCTGTTACTTAGAGAAGTAACTGAATACATAGGAATCTGAGTCAAGGACTTTGATACTAGCTCTGGATCAGCCATTACAGCCTGGGCGCCTTGTTTAATCTCTTCCTGCCACACTTTCAATGATTCTGATTTGCCTTTAGGATAAAAATCAAAGCTCCTTAGTCTGGCATTCAATGCCCCTATTCAATTCTGCTTTGTTCACTGGGATTTGCTTTTTGTGTTTGCTTTTTTGGTTTTGTTTTGGTCTACTCAGGCAGCTTCCTTTGATTTTGAAACATATAATTTCTTTTTCTTTTCTTCTGAGCACAGGTGACACTGAGGCTGATAGGCACATGAAGGACCACTGTAGGTAGAAGGATATGTCAGAGGCCCCCAGATTACTCTGATTATTACTCTAGTAGGTCAGAGAAACCAGAGTTCTCAGGAGGCTTTTACGAACTTTTTTATACCTCCTCCTATGTCTCTTATCCAAAACTCATTATTTTCTGTTACTGTAGAGCAACATGCTTTTGTGCATTTTTCAAATGCAAAGCAATCAAAACATGAAGCGGTATCATTCTAATTTGTGTCTCCTTTTCAAAAACAAAGTTAGAAAAGTAGGCAACTTATTCAGGAAGAGCAAAGTCATAAATGCACAAGATCAAGAAGCCATATTGCTGAGCTTTCAGTTTTTCCCCCTCCATTCTACTATTTGGTGTTGCTATGGGAATGCAACGCATAGTGGTACTGGAGCTTGATTCAGTAAAATCAATGAAAATTCCAGGTGTGAATATAGCAGTATGTAGTCTGTCATTTTTCTTGCAAAACTGTAATTAGATGCTTGAGGGGAGGAGGGGAGGGAAGGTGGGATGTGAAGAGGAGTGAAACAGGGGGAGGGGAGGAGTTGTTAGAAGAGTGAGGGGGAAGATGAAGAGAGATTAACATTTCAGTTTTAGCTCACATACTGTAATTAGCCAGCACTCAAATTTCTAAGGAGTTGATAGCTATTCTTTTTCCCCCAACTCTGCTTCCCCATACACACACATATCTTCTGAGTGCTGCATTTTAAGAGGGACACAGAAAAAGTGAAGGACCCTTACCCACCCAAGGTTGCCAGGATATCATGTTTCAGTGGGGAAGAGCATAACATTAGTCAGAGAATTGGGGTTCCAGTTTTGGTTCTGTTGCACACTAGATGTGTAATCCTGGGCAAGTCAGTTAGCATCTCTATGCCTTAGTTTCCTCATCTTCAAACAGGAATGACCTTTTTTGGGGGGGATGATAATTCTAAGCAACACCTTTGGTACTCTTCCTTTCCTCTTTTTCTCCAGTAGATTACCCCAGATTTGTGTTTTAGGTTAACGTAACAAGCTAGTTTACATAAAGTAAATGGCTGCCCTTTTCAGATAATATTTACATTCTTAATGAAGCCATCAAGGATTTAACACTTCCAGTGACTCAATAATCAATAATGTATTTATTAAGTTGTACCAGTGCTCTGCAGGATAAAAAAAAAACAACTACAACAACAGATAAATAAGTATGTACACTATAGCCACTATATAGCTAAAGAGACCAAAAACAATAATAAGAAAAGGCAACTTAAGATACAGGATAGCTAAGTGTAAAACATGGTACAGGGCTCAAGTACCATCTGAATTTCAAGGACAGGATGTTTGGCTTGAGAAGAAGTACTTAGAAAAGGCTTCATGGAGATGGTGGCACAAGGAGTCATGAAGGATGGGTTTGGGCAGGGAGAGGGAACAGAGGAAGGCATTCTGGTCGGTCAAGGAGAGTAATAGAAGCAAAGGAAAGGCATAACATGGGCTTTTCCAACATTCTATCAGGCCAGAGAGAATGAAATCTTAAGGCAGAGGAGTTGGGCCCTTTGATGTGGATGGTTACTGACTGTACCCACACATGTAGTCAGCTGTGCTCATGGGGCATAATCCCCAGTTGGTACCTTCAAATGCCAGAGAAAACCTCAAGAATGAGGCACTAAGCCAAGCAAGCTTAGATCATATTGGCAAAGGGGCCGATCTTCCTGGCAGCCCTTGAAAAAGAGTCTATTCAAAAAAAATGCTCCAACTTTATTTTTCAGTGTAAATCAATAACTCTAAATGACTGTAGGAGGGAAAAGCAGCAAACTGGGTGGCCCCATTTCAGAGCAAGATTGATTTCAGAAACTGCAAGGGACCACTATAAGTCCCTGAACGCCACGAGTACATGCTGGTAGAAGACCCACATACCTACTCTGATTGTACTAAATGTAAGTAGTAGCTTAGAAATGAGAAGGCACATGATAGTCTATTTCCAAACATGGCAATGTAAGCTGCAAATAATAAGGGCTAATTCAAATAAACTTCACTAAGCTAATGTATTCTTCTTAAAGCTCCTTCTCTAACATGAGAGAAGTTAGGGTATACACGCTTTCTTTGGAACTTTTTTTTTTTTTTTTTTTGCGGTACGCGGGCCTCTCAGTGTTGTGGCCTCTCCCGTTGTGGAGCACAGGTTCAGGATGCGCAGGCTCAGCGGCCATGGCTCACGGGCCCAGCCGCTCCGCGGCATGTGGGATCCTCCCGGACTGGGGCACGAACCCGTGTCCCCTGCATCGGCAGGCGGACTCTCAATCACTGCACCACCAGGGAAGCCCGGAACTTTTTTTAATAGACCAAGAAAATAGAGATGATTCTTCACCTGATCAGAAGAGGCACCAGAAAAGCCTTGGTTATTGACTAGTAAATTCATTTGTCTTAAAACTTTCTACAGCCACAGATTGCTCCCATACAGCCACCATATCTCTGTTGCTAATTCCAAGAAGATCCTGTGAGAAGAAAAAAGACCCAGTGTTTCTCATGGAGAACACCTTAAAGTATGCATCTTAGTGATGGTGGGTCAGTACCTAACAACTCCACTGGTGTCATGACATCCAGGTGAAACAGGCTTTTAATCTGTCATGCTTGTTAGCTTGGAGCTTACCTCCAGGTTGCTAAGCCTGGGATATATATCTTCACTCTGATGCCTACAGCTCTGCAATGTTAATCATCATGTTAGGCCTCACCCTGCGGGCTTCATAAGAATGGCATAAACAATAACAATAAATAATCTCAATGATGCTTTAACACCTCTCCTAAGGGGGAGCCCAAGCTATGTGCCAGCATTCACTTATTAATCTGTACTGTATATAGCAATCCAGAGTGATAGGAAGGTGTTAGTGGGGTCCTCTTTTATTATCTGATGGCAGCAGTAAATCCTCCTAATCCAGCACTCTATCTGCCCTGCCTCTGTAGCCAAGTTTACAAGAGAGCTCACATCAGGCACCTTTAAAATAATTCATATATGACAGACATGAATTACCTAGGTAGCAACACAGAAATGACTATACCTAGGCCTCAGGGAACTTCACACTTCACCTCCCCATCTCAAGAATTAGGGCCAACTCAATTTCCAGCCAGTTCAACCTGGTAATCAGGCTGGATGACAAACTCTGGGTGTCTAGGGCCTAGAACAAACCACATTACTCCCTTTCTGTCCATTCTTCTCCCTACCACAAACATCTACGGACCATATAACATAGTAAAATTAGGATAAAATAGATACCAAGGACCAGGATTGGTTACATAATGTGTGGAACCTGGTACAATATGAAAATGCAGGATCTCTTGTTCAAAAGTCATTAAGAATTTCAAGAAAGCAACAGAAGAGCAGTAAACAAAGCAACTGCACAGGTAGCACATCCATGATGCCAGCCCTGCCAAGGATGTTCCTAAAGAAATACCTTTCCCTTGAAACATAATTAAGATGACATTTTCAAAAGCAACTTTAGCAAAATGAAGACGAAACCAAATGAAATAATTACAATAATAAAAAATAGTAGAAATTCAAATTTCCAAAGTCCAAGTTTCTGATTATAAAAATCCCAAATAAAAGTACCTTGGATGTTTCCTCGGATCTTAAAGCCCCTCAAAGTCCCTTAAAATGATTGTCTTAGTTCAGGCTGCTACAACAAAGTACCACAGGCTGGGTGGCATTTAAACAACAGAAATGTATTTCCCACAGTTCTGGAAGTTGGAAGTTTGAGATCAAGATGCCAGCATGGTTGGGTTCTGGTGAGAGCTCTCTACTGGGTTGTAGACTGCCTCTTATTGTATCCTCTCTTGGCAGAAAGAGGGCAAGAGATCTCTAAGGGATCCTTTAATTGTTTAAATTTTAATTGTTACAATTAACATACTATATTAGTTTAGATGTACAAAATAGTGATTTGATATTTGTATACATTATGAAATGAAAATCTGGGCACTCACTAATCCCATTCATGTGGGCTCCACCCTCATGACCTAATTACTTCCCAATGTCCTACCTCCTAATACCATCACACTGGGGATTATAATTTCAATATATGAATCTTGAGGAGATGAAAACATGAAAGCAGATAAAAGCTGAGCTACTCTTGTTGAAAACAAGGGTGTGTGTGTGTGTGTGTGTGTGTGTGTGTGTGTGTGCACGCAGTGACAAATCCTTGGCCACTGGAATTCCTCCTAATGATATCTCCATGGAATGCCTATGGCTATGAAGAAAGCCCCAGAATTACAGTTGAACCTTCACGGTTTTACAGGTGGTGAAACTGAGTCCCAGAAAAGAGAAATGAGTTGCCCAGGGTTAGTGTCTGTTGCCCAGGTTTGGCAGCACAGCTGGAACTATTAGAACTCAGATTTCTCTCCACGATTCATCATATCCCAAGGGTGCCTTTCACCCGCCCAGTCAGCCAGGTCTGGGTGTGAAGGAAAAGCAGCACTTTCTCCTCAATGCCCTTTACTCAGGCCACAACAGGACAGACCTTCAGAAAGACAACTTACCATGCTTCCTGAGGAATACTTTGTGGAGCAAAGTACTGATCCCCATTTTTTTTTGTATACACTTCCTTTCACCCAAGAAAGCAACTTTGAATCCCTGTAAGTTCCAGAATAAATACTGTTGTCTTCACAGTCCCCCTGACACACCACTTTTTTAAAAAAATTTCTTTCTTTTTCTCTAGGGAAAACTAACTCCTACTGACAACGCACTGCTTGGCCCAGAAGACTCTCAATGAATAAATTATAGAACTGGCTAAAACCAAATTTAATTCCATACATTTTGTCCTGAGAGACAAGCTTCTGAAGCCAAATGGAAGAAGGGTAAAGACATTGCACTGGGCCTGAGAATGTCATAGAATTCCTGGAAAACATACCTAAGTTCCTAAGTGATGGGTAAGGGTTAACGCTTCTAGAAAGGTTACAGAGCACGGGGAGTTTAGCACTGAGCTGAAATGGCTACATTATCTTTGGGGGCGGAATGTAAAGAGTAACAAGCATTGCAGCTTAGAGAGGAAATACCTACATATAAAGCATGTGAACCAGACAGAGACTGCCCCCCACCCAAATCCCTAGAGAAAGTGTCCCAGCGACTCTGCAGCATGTTTCAGCTATAGTGAGAATTGCAGACAAATAATAAAGCCTGACTATTCTCTCCTTTGTCTTTCCTATCTCCAAGATACAGGCTAGGTGAGACTCTGATCATATCTACCTGCTCCAAGGCTAAATTAGGTCCCCTCTTATACTCCCATAATCTTGTCGACTTCTTTCGTAACAGTCATACCTGTAACTACTTGTGCAATACCTGTCTTGCCTTCCCGACTGCAAACTTCATGTCTTTCTTGTGTATCACTATATTTCTAGCACGCCTCCAAGAAATATATATTAAATTGAATTGACTCTATACTTTGAAATATCCATGGTTTTGTGGGTTATGATGACAAGAAGGGAAAAAGTATTTCTCCATGCTGCTTATTTATGATCTGAAGACTTATTCCTATCATGATTGAAAATCACTGTGGTTTTCCTCTTCTCTAGACCCAGTGTCTGCTGTGTGAAACAATATGCCTAGCTACAGAGTGCTTTGGAGGTAGCACTCTTTTCCTTTGAATCCATTTTACACATAGAGCATGTTTTAAATAGTTTGCGAGTTGAATTAACGTAATTAGACCTATTGGCCCAGGGCAGAAAGGAAGAATATCCCTCAAATCTGTCTTCACTGTAACTGTCCCTGGACACCTTTTGATTTCCACAGACTAATTCTGTCAGTTTGGAACACAGCCTAACTCCCATCCTCCTCATTCTTGTTCAATTCACTGTCCAACAAGAATAGTCATTCTACAGAAAGTACAAAGAAGAGAAATAGAGAAGGAAAAGAAAATATTTTTAGTTATGCTAAGAAAACATATATTAAATGTGCTAGTGTCCAGGTTGGCACATATGGCCGTTGATTGGGATGATTGAATCTATGATTCACATCACCAGGAAAATCAGAAACACATTAAAACACGTATTATGGCTGCAGTTTATGGGAGAAAAATAAACAGATATACTCATAATGATGAATACCTCTGTTCCATTTAGAAACTTAACTCTATTTTCTTGATTTATTGTTCTTATTATACTAAGCCAGTTAGCTTGGCTTCAGGGTATCATTACAGAGAAGCCAAACAAAGTTCCTCAGGCTTCTTTCTGAGCCTGGGTATGTGAATACCTTGGAAGAGAGAAAATAAAACAATTATGTAACTCTTTTTTTCCATCTGGGTTGTTTCATTAAAATTTTTGTCACTAAAGAAGATGGCAAAATATGACATATGACATGTACATCTCAGAACTCATCTATCCAAGTATATGTTTTCATACCAATTTATAAAGGCTTCTCTAACTTGGTTATCTGTTCCACATCTGTCTCCCACAGCACCTGTGTTCTCTTCTATAAGAGCACTTACCACATTGTACTATAAATGTCGATTGATTCATTTAATTTCCTCAACTAGACAGTAACATCCTTGAGGGCAGGGCCAAGACTTCCTCATCTCTGTAACCTCTCAGCCATGCACAAAGTAAATAACAAAAGTGACCTTTCAATGGCAGTAGCTGTGGGAAGTATGCACATATCCCTAAAATATGTATGCAACTGCCTTCAGAATCCATTTACAAGTCACCCAAGAGGAGCAGTCACATTATTTACAATCACATCTAATACGCCACCTAGGAATGATTAATTGCTAAAGAACACATCAAAATATAACCCATACTTGGATATTACATTGGACGTTAATGAACCTCCTCTTCTGATTCAGAAGAAACTTGTGAGCCTTGGGAGTGACCACTGTGAGCTCTGATCAGAATATGGCAAGTATGGATTGTTAGTTGACAGAGAGCTCTGTCTAAATAAAATGCTAAATTAATTGGAAAACTGAATTGTGTAAATTGGGCATAAGAAGGGTTTGTCATCGTCCTAGTGATACTCTTGTACCTCTGTTGGCTGATGGATACAGAAGGGGAGAAAATGATGTAGAAAACACCTACCTATCTTTTACTCATCTACTGTATAGGTTACCTTTAACTCACGAATGATCAGGGCCCGTGGCACACCCTAAAAGCTCTTCTTAATTCTGAGAAATTAACACATAACTCTCAATGAGATAATTACATTGTTTTGTATATTGATGTTTCCTCTGTTAATATAAATGCACTCTTTGCATGAAAATAAATCATGTTGTGTTCCTGTAATTTATTATATATTTGACTGCATTCTGGAGGGCTTGCTCTTTTAACTATAAAGCAATCTACAGAGATTGACCAATAAAGCAATCTACAGAGATTGACCAATAAACCTACAGAAGGTTGAGGCATGCTCTTTTGACCTCATAGAGGTTTTTCATGTGAAGCTTCTAAGCAACAAAAAACACCTATTTTCCAAAATGTCAACTTTATTTTAAAAAGAGTCATTTTAGAGCAAAGCAAACTTCGCTTTTCTTACATGCTGATCTCACTCTGAAGATGTTATGGATATAATGAATTTCCCCAAAATACATTTTATAGCTAGCATACTTTGTATTGTAAAATCATAGCCAACTTATGCCCCACCAGGAATTTTATATCAGGGTTTGAGAACTCATATACTCTTTGATATTTACACACAGAGAACTCATTTAGCATTGCTTGTATAGTATATATTTTCTATAATATGTACAATATGGACAACTAAGTAATGTAGCTCTTTGGTATGTGTTAATTGTCAAGCCAGCTGCATTACAGTCATGTCTCAATATATACTCTGCTTATAGTTTACTCTACGTTCAATAACAGATAATGTTTTACCTGTCTTTGTATAAACAACATACAAAGTCTGACACACACATTAGTGCTTATCACTTACTGAGTGCTTACTGTAGCCAGGCACACACTTATACTTTCCTGTTGAATCCTTGCTGCATCCTTGCAAATAGGTAGGAGAGCCCAACTACATAGCTGAAGAAACTAAGACCATTAGCAGTTGTAACTCGCTCAAAGTCAGACAGTAAACTGTGCTCTGGGAAACCAAGCACAATTCATTTGATTTTAATGCCCATGCTCTTAAACACCATGGGAGACTGCTCAGTGTAAATGTTTGTTGAACTGAACTGTTAAGCTGAATATGAAAAATTTAAAGTCACTTGCATGAAATGAGTTTTATTTAGAATTTTCCAATTGAAAGCCAAAAATTAATTACTTTCATTATTTTTGGCAACTTCCACTCAGACAGCGTAATATAAATGGCTCTATATTCACCTTAAGTGAGCTGTACTTTTCTGTTTAAAAAAAAATAAAAGGAAAAGAAACTACAAATCTCAAAACTTTAGGTCTTACTGTCCCTGACCATTTGGTTTAGTTATTTTCCCACCTATTTATGTCATTTTTGGTAAAGAGTTTTTAAACATTTTTCATGTTATTTTATTTTCACAAATAAGTACCTCCTCACTTGTAGATCTGGAATTGTAGCAGATGCTATGCCATTATACATCATACTTCATACACTTAACTCGGTCAAGAATAGTAAAATCAGCATACATCTTACAGTTAAGCCATATTTATTCACCTTTTTAAACGGCCAGAGGAATATGACTACCCTTAGGATCCTAAAATAGAAAAAAAAATACCCATTTGATTCTAAAATAAGGTGAAAGAAGACAAATTATACTATATGAAGATCAAAATACCAAGGGCATTTTTCATAGAACCAGAACAAATAATTTCAAAATTCGTATGGAAACACAAAATATCCTGAATAGCCAAAACAACCTTGAGAAAGAAGAACAGAGCTATAGGAATCATGCTCCCTGACTTCAGACTATACTACAAAGCTACAGTAATCAAAACAAAACAGTGGCACAGAAACAGACACATAGATCAGTGGAACAGAATATAGAGCCCAGAAACAGGCCCATGTATCTATAGTCAATTAATCTAAGACAAAGCAAACAAAAATATACAATGGAGAAAAGACAGTCTCTTCATCAAGAGGTGCTAAGAAAACTGGACAGTTACATGTAAATGAATGAAATTAGAACATTCTTTAACACCATATACAAAAATAAACTCAAAATGGAATGTAAGACTAAAAATCATAAAACTCCTACAAGAAAAATTTCTGGAACACCCTTTCACATAAATCACAGCAAAACTTTTTGGATCTGTCTCCCAAAGCAAAGGAAATAAAAGCAAAAATAAATAGAAGAGGCCTAATTATACTTAAAAGCTTTTGCACAGCTAAGGAAACAAAAACAAAATGAAAAGACTACATACTTAATGGGAGAAAATACTTGCAAATTACATGACCAATAAGGGGTTAATATCCAAATTATATAAACAGCTCACACAAATCAACATTAAAAAAACCTGATTAAAAATGGGCAGAAGACATGAATAGATATTTTTACAAAGACATACAGATGGCCCACAGGCACATGAAACGATGCTCAACACTGTTAACCATCAGAAAAATGCAAATCAAAACCACAGTGACATACCACCTCATACCAATCAGAATGGTTATTATCAAAAAGACAAAATAACAATGTGCTGGTAAAGATGTGGAAATAAGGAAATCCTTGTGCACTATTTGTGGGAATGTAAATTGATTGCAGCTACTATGGAAAACAGTACGGAGGCTTCTCAAAAAACTAAAAACAGAAGTACTATATGACCCAGCAATTCCAATCCTGGATACATATCTGGAAAAAAAAAACACTAATTCGAAAAGATACATGAACCCCAATGTTCATAGCAGCATTATTTACAATTGCCAAGATATGGAAGCAGCCTAAGTGTCCATCAACAGATGAAAGGATAAAGAAGATGTGGCATATATACACAGTGGAATACTACTCAGCCTTAAGAAAGAATAAAATTTTGCCATTTGCAACAACATGGATAGACTTGGAGAGTATTACGTTAAGTGAAATAAGTCAGAGAAAGATAAATACTGTATTATATCACTTATATGTAGAATCTAAAAAATAAAACACACTAGTAAATATAACAAAAAAGAAACAGACTCACAGATTTAGAGAACAAACTAGTAGGTACCAGTGGAGAGAGCAAAGAGGGTAGGGGCAAGATAAGCGTAGGGGATTAAGAGGTACAAACTATTATGTATAAAATAAATAAGCTATAAGGATATATAATACAACACGGGGAATATACTAAATATTTTAAAGTAACTACAAATTGAGTGTAATGTATAAAAACTGTGAATTACTATGTTGTAATTACACCTGTAACTTATATAATTTTGTGCATCAACTATCCTTCAAAAAAATAGATCTAATAGGAAACAGTAAATGTAACAGGAATGATGGAAGTAGAATATCATTGTTTGGCAACCACTATAGGGAAATAAAATTCTTATTTGAAAGTGTAAAAAATAAAATAAGCTGAAAAAAGAGAAAGTAAATTATATGAAGATCAAAAAATGGTCTATAGCAGCTGGAGCACATTAACACTAACATATGAGTAATTGTGAATTAAATCAAGGCAAGATGTGTTACAAACAAATACTCATTGCAAAAGAACCATAATCAATGAACTTGCTAATGGCCTTTCCTCCTCAAGACATTAGCAAATGTTCATCTTTAGTATTCACATACACCATACATTTCACTTTGGGAGCATATAAAAGAAGGCATACATGAAGTTGTTAAAATTAACTGGTACCTATTTATCAAGACACACATTCCTCTAAGATTTTTATTTCCAAGGATGTCAATGAGCCCTGGATATTGTACATTTGATTCCAATTAGCAGCAAATAATACTCTGTTAAACAAGTTGGGCAAAGTGATGGATTTGATAATTTAAACATTTTTCTTAGTTATGAGTCTATATCACTTATCTTATAAAATGTTTGCCAAAATGTAGGGCTGTTAGATAATGGGCTCATCCATGCAGCAGAGACTTTAGTTTTTAGATATTTTAGGCATTTGGGAAGGTGAACATTCTCAAACCAATGGGACACAACCTCAATCCACTGCCAGGACAGAGGCAGATGGAGGAGCTAAAAGAAAAAGAGAACTGAGATGTGTGCTGGCCACTTATGCTAAGCACTTTTCAAATTACTTATCCAATCCTCACAACCTCACCAAGTAGGTCTTATCACCATTTTGGAGATGATAGAAATAAGGCTCAGTGATCTTGACTTCCCTAAAGCCACAAATCTAGTTAGTGGCTGAGGCAGAATTTGAATGCAGGCCTTTATGACTTCAAAACTTGTGCTCTGTCCAGCACACATTAATGTCTCCTCCTCTAAGACATGTACAGCAGAAGAGTATATCTCTGAATTCTTAGACTTAAAAGCCCTGATACACAGACAGACTAAATAATCAGTCTGAAATCACATAGTAATTTAATGAAATAGCAGGAACTAAGACCTAGGAAAAGGAATCCTAAAGCGGTGTTTCCTACTGGACATCATATAACTTGTAGACTATATGTGCTAATTCATGGAGGCAGTAGAGTCTTCATCAATTAAATGTAAAATTTAGACTAATGAGACTCTGAGGTTGATAACTCAAGTAAAAGACCATTTAAGTCCCTAAATCTGAAATTAAAGTTCTCATAGCAAGATTAGTTTGTGCTAATTGTATACATATATTATTTTGCTTTATTTTGTAGGCTGTAAACTACCTGCTTTTCCAGACAAGTTAATATTGATAAGAGAACAAAGCCTTGCGAACTTTCAAAAAACACAGTGTGAAATATGAATGATAATTAAATGTTATCATAATACAAACTTTCATAGAAAATGTCTCTGGTTTCACTTTTGAAGCTGTATAGGGGAGATGTTTAGAAAAGAAAGAAGAGAAAATCCAGAAATCAAGGCCCTTACTGACTTTCTAGTAGAGAAAGATAAATTGGAAATACTTCAGTAGCTGATAAAAGTCACAATTTGACAATGTGAGTTGGAGATGGCTGTAGGTAGAGAAGGCATGTGGTTAAATAACAGCTGTTTGGATTGTTAAAAGTTGTACATGGTCCAGTCAGAAAACTCATCGTGTATCCTACGAAAGAAAGTGACTTGTGTGTTTTGGAAAATCCACATCAGTAACTTCCAGACATGAAAAACCACTTTTAGGGTCATTAAAAATAATAGAGACCATATGCTGACATAGTATCATTCTTTCACTGAACAACTATTTATTGAGCACTACATGCACTGGTCACAGCTTCTGGCACTGTGTATACATAAAGTGAGCAAAACAGAGAAAAATTTCTGCCCTCATGGAGTTTATATTCTTGTGGGGAGAGACAGTGAAACATTAACATAATAAAGAGGTAAATTTTATAGTATGTTAGATGGTGGTAAGTATCATGGAAAAATAGAGTAGCCAGGGGAATCAGTGGTGCTGAGTGTCTGCAGTTTTAAGTGGTGTGGTTGGTGTGGCCCTCACTGATGAAACAAGGGGCGTATGAACAAATAATTGAAGGAGGAAGTGTACCCAAGCATATGCATTTCAGGGTAAAAACATTCCAGGCAGAGAGAACAGTCAGTCCAAAAGGCCATAAGATGGAAAGCATCTTGAAATATGAGAGAAGGAAATCAATCAAGGTGACTCAATGGTTTAAACTTGAGAAACAGGAAAGATGGAGTAGCCAAGTGGAGATGATGAGTAGGCAAGTTGGCTATACAAGTCTGGAGTTCAGGGGAGAAGTCTGGTCTGGATAAATCATAGAGTTACCAACACAAAAATATTTAGAGCCATGAAAGTGGATGAAATCACCAAGGGAATCAGTGCAGAGAAAACAATGAGTCCAAAGACTGAGCACTGGAGCATTCCAATGTTAAGAAAAGAGAAAAGAAGAGCCAGCAAAGGAAACTGAAATAAAAGAGCCAGTGAGATCAGAACCAGAATAAACAAACATTAAAATGCTAAATGGGTCTGACTTTTTTTTAACATTCACAATAAAATCTTGAGGCGTGAATTCTCCCAAGTGTCTTCTACTGGGTTGTTCATTTTTTTAAATTGCCACATTAGGGATAATATTTATGCTATTTTACATTTCTTTTTTATAAATTGAACTATAGTTGATTTACAATATTGTGTTAGTTTCAGGAGAACAGCAAAGTGATTCAGTTATACATATTTTTTTCCAATTATTTTTCATTATATTTTATTACAACATATTGAGTAGATTTCCCTGTGCTATATATAGTAGGACCTTGTTGTTTATCTATTTTATATATAGTTCTGTGAGTATATGTTAACCCATACTCCTAATTTATCTCTCCCCCCCTTTCCCCTTTGGTAGCCATAAATTTGTATTCTATATCTGTGAGGTTTTTTTTTCCTGATTTGTCAACAAATTCGTTTGTATTATTTTTTTAGATTCCACATATAAGTGATATCATATGATATTTGTCTTTGTCTGACTTACTTCACTTAGTATGATAATCTCTAGGTCAATCCATGTTGCTGCAAATGGTATTATTTAATTCTTTTTTATGGCTAAGTAGTATTCAAGTATATACATGTACCACAATTCTTTATCCATTCATATGATGATGGACACTTAGGTTGCTTCCATATCTTGGCTACTGTAAATAGTGCTGCTGTGAACATTGGGGTGCATGTATCTTTTTGAATTAGTTTGAATTAAAGTATGCTGATAATATGACTGGAAATACCTTTACATATTACTCTAACCTAGGTTATTTGAACATATGCATAACCTGCACATGAACAAATGTCCATATATAGACTACATAATCATATGACATACCAGTTTTGAAGTGTATAATATTGCTATTAATGATTTAAGTTTAAATATCATAAAATAGTGAGGAGTTTTTTCAAGATAACTCCATCTTTTACAAGATATCCCTTATATTTAAGACAAATTTACGGACATTTAAGTATTTAGTGACTGATAAATGCCATGCTTATTTATTTATTTATTTATTTTTGTGGTACATGGGACTCTCACTGTTGTGGCCTCCCCGTTGAGGAGCACAGGCTCCAGACGCACAGGCTCAGCGGCCATGGCTCACGGGCCCAGCTGCTCCATGGCATGTGGGATCTTCCCAGACCGGGGCACAAACCCGTGTCCCCTGAATCGGCAGGCAGACTCTCAACCACTGTGCCACCAGGGAAGCCCTGCCGTTCATTTTTTTTGTTTGTATTTTTTTAACACCTTTATTAGAGTAATAATTGTTTTACAATGGTGTGTCAATTTCTGCTTTCCAAGAAGTGAATCACTCATACAAATACATATGTCCCCATATCTCTTCCCTCTTGCATCTCCCTCCCTCCCACCCTCCCTATCCCATGCCTCTAGGTGACCACAAAGCACCAAGCTGATCTCCCTGTGCTATGCGGCTGCTTCCCACTAGATATCTATTTTACGTTTGGCGGTACATAAATGTCCATGCCACTCTCTCACTTTGTCCCAGGTTACCCTTCCCCTTCCCCGTATCCTCAAGTCAATTTTCTAGTAGGTCTGCATCTTTATTCCCATCTTGCCTCTAGGTTCTTCTGACCATTTTCATTTAATTTTTCCCTTTTTTAATTTTTTTAGATTCCATATATATGTGTTAGCATACAGTTTTTATTTTTCTCTTTCTGACTTACTTCACTCTGTATAACAGTCTCTAGGTCCATCTACCTCACTACAAATAACTCAGTTTTGTTCCTTTTTATGGCTGAGTAATATTCCATTGTATATATGTGCCACATGTTCTTTATCCATTCATCTGTCGATGGAGAGTTAGGTTGCTTCCATGTCCTGGGTATTGTAAATAGAGCTGCAGTGAACATTTTGGTACATGACTCTTTTTGAATTATGGTTTTCTCAGGGTATATGCCCAGTAGTGGGACTGATGGGTCATATGGTAGTTGTATTTTTACTTTTTTAAGGAACCTCCATATTGTTCTCCATAGAGGCTGCATCAATTTAGGGTCCCACCAACAGTGCAAGAGGGTTCCCTTTTCTCCACAGCCTCTCCAGCATTTAGTGTTTGTAGATTTTTTGATGACGGCCATTCTGACTAATGTGAGATGATAACTAATTGTAGTTTTGATTTGCATTACTCTAATGATTAATGATGTTGAGTATTCTTCCATGTGTTTGTTGGCAATCTATATATCTTCTTTGGAAAAATGTCTATTTAGGGCTTCAGCCCATTTTTGGATTCGGTTGCTTATTTTTTTTGATATTGAGCTATATGGGTTGCTTGTATGTTTTGGAGATTAATCCTTTGTCAGTTGCTTCATTTGCAAATATTTTCTTGCATTCTGAGGGTTGTCTTTTTGTCCTGTTTATGGTTTGCTTTGCTGTGCAAAAGCTTTTAAGTTTCATTAGGTCCCATTTGTTTATCTTTGTTTTTATTCCCATTTCTCTAGGAGGTGGGTCAAAAAGAAACATGCTGTGATTTATGTCATAGAGTGTTCTGCCTATGTTTTCCTCTAAGAGTTTGATAGTGTCTGGCCTTACATTTAGGTCTTTACTCCATTTTGATTTTATTTTTGTGTATGGTGTTAGGGAGTGTTCTAATTTCATTCTTTTACATGTAGCTGTCCAGTTTTCCCAGCACCACTTATTGAAGAGGCTGTGTTTTCTCCACTGTATATTCTTGCCTCCTTTATCAAAGATAAGGTGACCATATATGCGTGGGTTTATCTCTGGGCTTTCTATCCTATTCCAGTGATCTATATTTCTGTTTCTGTGCCAGTTCCATACTGCTTGATTACTGTAGCTTTTTAGTATAGCCTGAAGTCAGGGAGCCTGATTCTTCCATCTCCGTTTTTCTTTCTCAAGATTGCTTTGGCTATTCGTGGTCTTTTGTGTTTCCATACAAATTGGGGCATTTTTTGTTCTAGTTCGGTGAAAAATGCCAGTGGTAGTTTGATAGGGATTGCATTGAAACTGTAGATTGGTTTGGGTAGTAGAGTCATTTTCACAGTGTTGATTCTTCCATCCAAGAACATGGTATATCTCTCTATCTGTTTGTATCATCTTTAATTTCTTTTATCAGTGTCTTATAATTTTCTGCCGCCAGGTCCTTTGTCTCCTTAGGTAGGCTGATTCCTAGTTATTTTATTATTTCTGTTCCAATGATAAATGGGAATGCTTCCTTAATTCCTCTTTCAGATTGTTCATCAGTAGTGTATAGGAATGCCGGAGATTTCTGTGCATTAATTCTGTATCCGGCTACTTTACCAAATTCATTGATTAGCTTTCATAGTTTTCTGGTAGCATCTTTAGGATTCTCTATGTATAGCATCATGTCATGTGCAAACAGTAACAGCTTTACTTCTTCTTTTCCGATTTAGATTCCTTTTAGTTCCTTTTCTTCTCTGATTGCTGTGGTGAAACCTCCAAAACTATGTTGAATAATAGTGGTGAGAGTGGGCAACCTTGCCTTGTTCCTGATCTTAGTGGAAACGATTTCAGTTTTTCACCACTGAGGACGATGTTGGGTGTGGGTTTGTCATATAGGGCCTTTATTATGTTGAGGTAAGTTCCCTCTGTGCCTACTTTCTGGAGGGTTTTTATCATAAATGGTTGTTGAATTTTGTCGGAAGCTTTCTCTGCATCTATTGAGATATCATATGGTTTTTCTCCTTCAATTTGTTAATATGGTGTATCACGTTGATTGATATTGAAGTATATTGAGAATATTGCATTCCTGGGATAAACCCCACTTTGTCATAATGTATGATCCTTTTAATGTGCTGTTGGATTCTGTTTGCTAGTATTTTGTTGAGGATTTTTGCATCTATGTCCATCATTGATACTGGCCTGTAATTTTCTTTCTTTGTGACATCTTTTTCTGGTTTTGGTATCAGCGTGATGTTGGCCTCGTAGAATGAGTTTCGGAGTGTTCCTCCCTCTGCTATATTTTGGAAGAGTTTGAGAAGGATAGGTGTTACTTGTTTTCTAAATGTTTGGTAGAGTTCGCCTGTGAAGCCATCTGGTCCTGGGCTTTTGTTTGTTGGAAGATTTTTAATCACAGTTTCAATTTCAGTGCTTGTGATTGGTCTGTTCATATTTTCTATTTCTTCCTGGTTCAGTCTCGGAAGGTTGTGCATTTCTAATAATTTGTCAATTTCTTTCAGGTTGTCCACTTTATTGGCATAGAGTTGTTTGTAGTAATCTCTCATGACCCTTTATATTTCTGCAGTGTCAGTTGTTACTTCTCCTTTTTCACTTCTAATTCTATTGATTTGAGTCTTCTCCCTTTTTTTCTTGATAAGTCTGGCAAATGGTTTATCAATTTTGTTTATCTTCTCAAAGAACCAGCTTTTAGTTTTATTGATCTTTCCTATCATCACCTTCATTTCTTTTTCATTTATGTCTAATGTGATCTTTATGATTTCTTTCCTTCTGCTAAGTTTGGGGTTTTTTTGTTCTTCTTTCTCTAATTTCTTTAGGTGTAAGGTTAGGTTTTTTATTTGAGATGTTTCTTGTTCCTTAAGGTAGGCTTGTATAGCTATAAACTTCCCTGTTACAACTGCTTCTGCTGCATCCCATAGGTTTTGCATCATTGTGTTTTCATTTTCATTTGTTTCTAGGTATTTTTTTATCTCCTCTTTGATTTCTTCAGTGATCTCTTGGTTATGAAGTAGTGTGTTGTTTAGCCACCATGTGTTTGTATTTCGTACAGATTTTTTTCCTGTAATTGATATCTAGCCTCAGAGCACTGTGGTTGGAAAAGATACTTCATATGATTTCCATTTTCTTAAATTTACCAAGGCTTGTTTTGTGACCCAAAATATGATCTATCCTGGAGAAGGTTCCATGAGCACTTGAGAAGAATGTGTATTCTGTTGTTTTTGGATGGAATTTCCTACAAATAACAATTAAGTCCTTCTTGTTTAATGTATCATTTAAAGATTGTGTTTCCTTATTTATTTTCATTTTGGATGATCTGTCCATTGGTGAAAGTGGGGTGTTAAAGTCCCCTACTATGACTGTATTACTGTCGATTTCCCCTTTTATGGCTGCTATTATTTGCCTTATGTATTGAGGTGCTCCTATGTTGGGCGCATAAATATTTACAATTGTTATATCTTCTTCTTGGATCGATCCCTTGATCATTCTGTAGTGTCCTTCTTTGTCTCTTTTAATAGTCTTTGTTTTAAAGTCTATCTTGTCTGATATTAGAGTTGCTCCTCCAGCTTTCTTTTGATTTCCATTTGCATGGAATATCTTTTTCCATCCCCTCACTTTCAGTCTGTATATGTCCCTAGGTCTGAAGTGGGTCTCTTGTAGACAGCATATATATGGGTCTTGTTTTTGTATCCATTCAGCCAGTCTATGTCTTTTGGTTGGAGAATTTAATCAATTTAAATTTAAGGTAGTTATCAATATGTATGTTCCTATTCCCATTTTCTTAATTGTTTTGCATTTATTATTGTAGGTCTTTTCCTTCTCTTGTGTTTCCTGCCTAGAGGAGTTCCTTTACCATTTGTTGTAAACTGGTTTGGTGGTGCTGACTTCTCTTAGCTTTTGCTTGTTTGTAAAGCTTTTAATTTCTCCTTCAAATCTGAATGAGATCCTTGTTGGTTAGAGTCATCTTGCTTATAGGTTTTTCTCTTTCATCATTTTAAATATGTCCTGCCCCTCCTACCATTCATTTTTTAATATCCTCATTGAGATATAATTTGCATACAATAAATTCATTCATTTTAAGTGTGCAATTCAATAGTTTTTAGTATATTCACAGACGTGTGCAACAATCACCATGGTCAATTTTACATTTTCATCACCACAAAGAGATACTCTATATCATTTAGCTGTCATTCCCCAAATCCCAACTCCCCAGCCCTAAGCAACCACTAATTTACTTTGTCTTTATAGATTTGTCTATTCTAGACATTTTGTATACATAAAATCTTATAATATGTAATTTTATGTGACTTCCTTGTATCGCTTAGCATGTTTTCAATGCTCATCCATGTTGTTGCATGTAACAGTACTTCATTCCCTTTTATAGTCAAACAATATTCCATTATATGTATTTTCCTTATTTATTTGTTCATTCATTGATTGATGGACATTTGAGTTGTTTCTGCTTTTGGCTATTGTGAATATTGCTGCTATGGACATTCATGTATAAGTTTTCATTTGGAAACCTGTTTTCAATTCTTTTGAGTATATATCTTACCTTGGGTTTCAGAAACGAAAATATTTTTGCCCTTTAAAAACTACAAGCATTATTTTTCACCTTTTTCTTATAAGAAAAAATAAAAGGCTGGTCAGAGATCAAGGGATTAGGGTTAATACTTACTAAACAATAATGGTTGCTTAAAATAAATTGAGATCTCTAGGTTTAAAAAGTCAAATAGGCTTCCTAACTATAGCATTTGTTGAAGGCTTCAAAATGCTAGCATGCATTGTGATCATCTGTAAGAAAGGAGTCAGTGTTTCCCTAACTGATTTTCTTCTAAAGGGCTTTTTTTGTGGAGTGTTTCACAGGACAAATATTTCAATGGAATTTGTGTTGCAAAACACTGACGTAAAGTAATGACTAAGTTCATAATGGTTATCAATTATTTTTGAAATGAGAAAATGCTCTTTTTCCCATGTCACCATTTTCTTCTTTTCCTTGGTCATTTGTTAGAAAAGAATCAACATTCCAATGGCCAGATAACACAAATAAACCAACAGCTCCCATGTTTCCAATTTAACCCCATGGCCAGCCTTCTACCTTGCCATTTAATCAGCAGTGTGGACGCTATTCCTTTTTTTGTATACTCCAGTGAATTTAATATTAGCACTTAATTAACCTGCTCACTAACCTAGAGCAGAAAACAAAAAGGAAAGAAGAGAAAGTAATTCATTATATAAATTTAGTGTTTGAATCATTTCAGTGAAGGCAAAGCAATATTATTAGCAGTAATTTAACAAATCTATTGCATTCATTATTTTTGAAGATATTGCACATTGCAGTTCAGACATAGGCAACACAATTTTCCATAGTCACACTGTTGAAGGTATCTTTGAAGAAAACTCTAGCTGCTAATAGGAGATTCCAAATTTTAATATTTTGTTCTGATTACCAGAAGAGAATAAATAAAGTGATAATCAAATAATAGTACCATACAGATACTGAGCAAGAATTCTAATAAAGCAATAATGCCTTTGCCAACAATTGTTATCCATAATCATGAACTATTTTGATATTCAGAAGCCTAAATAAAAATCATAAGAGCAATTTCTAAGCAAGTGCTTTCTGCCCCAAATAAATGTGTTTATATCCAATTCATTCAAATGACTGTTTATCTAAACCAGATTATAATGTTTTCAATATTACTGGCTTACCGTTTAAACCTTTTCAAGCTTTCTGTTTAATCAAAACTTAAAGCCATTCTACTGCATCCAAATATCACAAATCATAGAATGCAAAGCACTCTGCCTGGTCAACCAAATGGAAATCAAGCAGCTGAATAAATGAGGTAGCTGCCTACAATTTAGGAGTTACTATCTTATACACTTCATGCTTGCTAACTACATTCATTTAAACAAAGAGTATTATGCAGCTAAATGTGAAGATGCCAAAAGCACTACCTTAGTAAGATAGAAATGAAATGGTCTATTGTTATCCAAAAAAGCATAAGTGCCAATAATCAACACAACCCTGTCATAATGCAAAAGAGCATGGCGATGGTAAGAAGAGGAGCCATGCATTCCAAATATCTGTGTTGGCAATTTCCAGAGACATCTTTATGAGTACTGTAACTTGTGACTGAAAGAGAAAGCTGTTCACCAAAAATACATGTCCCTCTTTACTGTGTAGTGGTGTTATTCAGAGGCAGGTACCTAGTCAGGGACTACAATTCCCAGTCCTTCCTTGGTTCCAGGTGTGGCCATGTATCAAATTTTTGCCAATGGAATGTGAACAGAAGTGATGGATGTCACTTCCAGGTGAGAGTTTTTAGTAAGGGTGTGTTTTCTTCACGCTCTCTTTCCCCATCTTCAGGCTGGATGCAGAAGACTCTGGAAGCCTGAAGAACCACCACATGGAGGAAGTTTGACTTCCTGAATCATCATTTGGAGGAAAGCTACCCACTGACTTGCCCACACCTGCAATGTAAATTCCATGAATAAGAAGAAATCTTCTGTTGTGCTATGTCACTGAAATTTTGAGTTTTATTATTACAGAAGCTATTACTATCTTAAATAATAAACACATTTCTTACAACAGCTTTTTTTTCTCTTAGTTTAATGTCTACACAGACTTGAGTCAAGACACATAAGCAAATTCAGCCAGCTAATGATTTCGTGCCCCTTCAAATTAAATTCATTTAAATATTTGTTCAACCTGGATTAAAATGGCAGTCTGAGTTGTGTGTGGAGATGGGAGAACATGAAAGAAAGGACTCAGTCTTTGCCTGCTGCTCTAAGCAATACAGTACCATGTACAAACTCATCTACTTTACCCACATATACTACTCCCCCACTAGAGTCCTACTAAATACAACTTTCTCCATCTGCTTATAGTATCTGTGAAATATTTTTATATCTATAGATTGGCACTCAGGGAAGCTGCCCGGTTGATAGGCTACTTAATCTGGCTCTAAATCTATGTCTTGCACCCTTTAGTATGCTTTGTAGTCATGTTTCTCAAACATTTTTGAGCTTGAGTCACAGTACAAAATGCATTTTACACGGGACCCAGTACCCTCCTATGTTTGTTTCATGAAAAAGTAATTGTCTTTCTATACATGATATTCTCTGATGTTTTCTTTTTTTAATTTTAAAGTGCTGGTTGCAACCTACTAAATTGATTACACAAACACTAATGGGTCATAACACACAGTTTGAAAAACACTCTTGGATGGACCCTTCTGACTGGTATTTGGCCTTATTTTTTGGAATGAGAAAAGGGAAATGCAAACTGACTGAAACGGAGGAAGAAAGTTATGGTAAAATGGTTAAAAGTGGGAGAAGCACAGGAAGAAATAATGGCATTTGTGAAAAGGGAAGGAAGGAACATATAGTATTAAGGAATGTACAACACACCATTAGCTATGCTCAGTGTAGAATATATGTTCAATGAACAAGTTTGGGTTCTGTTTATAGTAGAAACCATAGAGTTTGAGGAAGTCCAACTGTGGAAGTACAGAAGCACTGTGCTCAGGTGTGAGTAATGCCAGAGGTTTCACTTCTGAATATATAGAGACAGACGTTGAAAAAACTTGAGAAGAAAGAGCCAGGGACACCCTAAATGAGAATTTTATGCTCTACATTCTACATTCTCACTCTGTCACAATAGTTACATACACATTCACAAAATTTCCAAGAACTGAGATCCTGCAAGATCATATTTAATTTCAGCTTTGGAAAGTGTCCAGTCCATTCTTGGCCTACCAAGACAGGATAACAGAACAAATGAAAAAAGAAACACTTGGGCTCTGCAAGTATGGCACGCTCTTCAAGTGAAAATGATTTCTGAAAAGTATATTTATGGATTAAAACAGATGATATGTTATGTTAATTTTCACATGCTTAGAAGGAAAGTGTTGGCTAGAAGTCATAAAGCCTCTCCAGAGGAACATGTATATATCATTCTATGAATCTCTTTCCTTTTTCTTTTAGCCATAAAATTTATAGTCTCTAGTCACACTGATCAAAAATATTGTCAACTTTTACACACTTTATAACAAAGTTTTCTTTTTTTATCAAATTTATTTTTAGAGCATTTTTAGGTTCATAGCAAGATTGAGGGGAAAGTACAAAAATTTCCCATATACCCCCCATATACCTATGTACAGGTTTTTATGTGGATATAAGTTTTCCACTCCTTTTGGTTAATACCAAGGAGTGAAATTGCTGGATCATAGTAAGAGTACATTAATTTTGTAAGAAATTGCCAAACAATCTTCCAAAGTGGCCGTACCATTTTGTATTCTAATCAGAAATCAGTGAGAGTCCCTGTTTCTCCACACTCTTGCCAGCACTTGGTGTTGTCAGTGTTCTGGATTTTGGCCATTCTAATAAGTGTGTAGTTGTATCCCATTGTTGTTTTCATTTGAATTCCCCTGGTAATATATGTTGGGGCATATTTTCGTAGGTTTATTTGCCATCTTATATCTTCTTTGGCAAAGTATCTATTAAGGTCATTGGCCCATTTTTAAATTGGGTTGTTTGTATTCTTATCATTGAGTTTTAAGAGTTCTTTTTATATTTAGGATAACAGTCCTTTATCAGATGTGCCTTCTGCAAATATTTTCTACCAGTCTGTGGCTTGTCTTCTCATTCTCTTAACATTCTTTTGCAGAGAAGTTTATAATTTTAATGATGTGAGCTTATCAATTCTTTCTTTCATGGATCATGCCTTTGGTGTTATACCTAAAAAGCATTGCTATACACAAGGTCATCTAAGTTTTCTCCTATGTTATCTTCTAGCAGTTTTGGAGTTTTTCATTTTATACTTAGGTCTGTAATTTATATTAATTTTTAAGATGGGTATTAGATCTGTGGCTAGATTTTTTTTTTCTTGCACGTGGATATCCAGTTGTTGCTGCGCCATTTGGCAAAAAGAGTATTTTGCTCCATTCTACTGCCTTTGTTCCTTTCTCAAAGTTCAGTTGACTGTATTTATGTGCGTCTACCTTTGGGCTCTCTCTGTTGCTCCATTGATGTATTTGTTTATTCTTTCAATACTACACTGTCTTGATTACTGCAGGTAATCTAAGTCTTGAAGTCAGGCAGTGTCAGTCCTCCAACTTTGTCCTTCTACTTCAAGACTGTGTTGGTTATTATGCGTCTTTTGATTCTCCATATAAACTTTGGAGTAACTTTGTTAATACCTACAAAATAACTTGCTGGGATTTTGATTGGGATTGCATTGAATCTATAGGTCAAGTTGGGAAGGACTGACACCATGACAATGTTGAGAATTCCTATCCATGAACATGGAGTATCACTTTATTTATTCTATGATTTAATTCATCAGAGTTATGTAGTTTTCCTCATATAGATCTGATACATATTTTGTTAGACTTATACCTAAGTATTTCATTTTGGAGGGTACTAATGTAAATGATATCATATTTCAAATTTCAAATTCTACCTATTCATGCTGGTATATAGAAAAGAAATGGACTTTTGTATATTAACCTTATATCCTGCAACACTGTTCTAATTTCTTATTAGTTCCAGGAGGATTTTTATTGATTCTTTTGAATTTTCTACATAAATGATCATGTCATCTGCAAACAAATTTTCTTTCTTCTTCCAAATCTTTGTACATTTTATTTTCTTTTATTGTCTTCTTGCATTAGCTAGAACTTCCAGTGTGATGTTGAAAAGGAGTGTTAAGAGGGGTTGTCCTTGCTTTGTACTTGATTCTGGTGAGAAATCTTTGAGTCTCTTAGCATTAGTATGATGTTAGCTGTAGGATTTTTATAAATATTCTTCTTTGGATTGAGGACGTTCCCCTCTATTCTTAGTTTACTTAGAGCTTTTACCATAAATTTATTTTTGTTTTCTAATGTGCAAAAATCTTCAGAATATATAGGGTTATTACAAATAATAAAGAAATGACTAAGAATACAAAACAAAAATTGACAAAAGTCACACATGGGCAATTCATAAAGGAGGAACTACAACTGGCCAAAAAACATATGAAAATAAATGTTCAAGTGAATATGTAAGCAATATAATGGAAGTTAAAACAACTAAAACTGATGTTTTGCTTATGAAATTAATGTAGATTTAAAATATAAAGTAATGTTACTGACTAAGGGAATGGTAAGACTAGAAAGTTAGAGAGTGGTTGGAAGAGGAATATAAATTGTTACAACCTTTATAGAAAGCATCAAGATTCATCAAGAGTCTTAAAAATATGTATCCCTTTTGGCCTAGTATCTCTTTTTCTAGGAATCACCTTTAGGCAAATGACCAGAAAGTCAGAATAAGAGTCATATACATGTATGTTTGTTAGAACATTAAACATAACAAGAAAAAATCATGAATGAACTATATATACCACAATTACATTAATAGTTGAATCATCTGAGCAACTATTAAAAATTATGTTTAGGGAGATTTCAAATACATGGATAAATCCTCTCAATAAAATATTAGGTTATAAAAAGCAGGATATGGGACTCCATAGTTGCTATGATCTCAAGAGTACAATAAACATAGATAAACATAAACACAAAAAATGAACACACAAATGTGCACACAAAAAACAAAACTGGTCATTTCCTGGTAGAAAGGACACTGAATATTTGTTCTTGTACTCATCTGCAGGGTCCTAACTATTTATAGTGAGCATCTGTAGCTCATACAACTCTTAAATAAAATAAGCTTTTAAAATAAAATAAAGTTTTTTTTTACTATAGAATATATGCTTGTTACATAAAATTAGCAAAATTTTAAAATTTTACATTGCTACACTTTCTGCAGGCCTGCCATGCCTCTATGTTTGCCCTGCACTCTATATATCAACTTGTATATAGTTATTTTTAAACAACATATTCTCCTGATTACAAACATAAAACAAGCTTATTGTAAAAAAAATGGAAAATACAGAAATAATAAACTAAAAATCATCTAGAATCCTACTACTGATGATGATGATGATAGCAGCAATACTGTTAGTCACAGACAGTTCCTCCTATGTGCCAGACCTTTTATTAAGCATTTTGAATAAATTATCACATTTAATTTTCACCATAGTCCTATGAGGTAACTATGAATATTCCTGTTTCAGAGATGTGAAAACAGATTCAGAAGAATTAATTACCTCATCCAAATCCACACAACTGCTAAGTGTAGAACTGGCCTGGCTTTACAACACAAGGTCTCAAACACTACACTGTATTTTTTTTATCATCTTTATTGGAGTATAATTGCTTTACAATGGTGTGTTAGTTTCTGCCCTATAACAAAGTGAATCAGTTATACATATACATATGTTCCCATATCTCTTCCCTCTTGCATCTCCCTCCCTCCCACCCTCCCTATCCCACCCCTCTAGATGGTCACAAAGCACCAAGCTGATCTCCCTGTGCTATGCGGCTGCTTCCCACTAGCTATCTATTTTACTTTTCGTAGTGTATATATATATATGTCCATGCCACTCTCTCACTTTGTCACAGCTTACCCTTCCCCCTCTCCATATCCTCAAGTCAAATCTCTAGTAGGTCTGTGTCTTTATTCCCATCTTACCCTTAGGTTCTTCATGACTTTTTTTTTTCTTAGATTCCATATATATGTGTTAGCATAAGGTATTTGTTTTTCTCTTTCTGACTTACTTCACTCTGTATGACAGACTCTAGGTACATCCACCTCACTACAAATAACAATTTCATTTCTTTTAAGGCTGAGTGATATTCCATTGTATACATTGCAACAAAAAGAATAAAATATCTAGGAATAAACCTACCTAAGGAGACAAAAGACCTGTATGCAGAAAACTATAAGACACTGATGAAAGGAACTAAAGATGATACAAATAGATAGAGATATACCATGTTCTTGGATTGGAAGAATCAACATTATGAAAATTACTCTACTATGCAAAGCAATCTACAGATTCATTGCAATCCCTATCAAACTACCACTGGCATTTTTCACAGAACTAGAACAAAAAATTTTACAATCTGTATGGAAACACAAAAGACCCCAAATAGCCAAAGCAATCTTGAGAAAGAAAAACAGAGCGGGAGGAATCAGGCTCCCTGACTTCAGATTATACTACAAAGCTACAGTAATCAAGACAATATGGTACTGGTGCAAAAACAGAAATATAGATCACTGGAATAGGATAGACAGCCCAGAGATAAACCCATGCACGTATGGTCACCTTATCTTTGATAAAGGAGGCAAGAACATACAGTGGAGAAAAGAAAGCCTCTTCAATAAGTGGTGATGGGAAAACTGGACAGGTACATGTAAAAGTATGAGATTAGAACACTCCCTAACACCATACACAAAAATAAGCTCAAAATGGATTAAAGACCTAAATGTAAGGCCAGAAATTACAATGTATTTTTTCTGCTTTTATTTCTTCTATTTACAGTCCTTCTTGGCTATCTATTTTTATATGCCAAATAACCTATGTTTAAAAAATAAACCTGTATAAAGTGTGGCTCTCTTCCCTCTTTCTTCTAATTTTGCTTAGACTGTGATAGGCCTACTCAAATCTTTTTTCAACTAAGAAAAAGTTTTATTTTTCTTTTTTATATATATATATATATATATATATATATATATATAAAATTAATATTTTAGTTTTCTTTTTTTTTCCTGAGGAATACTTAAAATTATTAGGATGGAAAGCCATTCTTCAGATTTATCATCTTCCTCAGGGGTCTCATCTTTTGTCTTTTTCATTGCTTTCTGATGATATTTTTCAAGTACATATGACATTCTCACTGAGTTGATTGTCAGCATTGTCAATTCTGCTCTCTTCAAGCCTTCACTGATGATATAAATTTGTGACTGAGTGTTAATTGTTGTAATCTTTCTTTATCTTATCTCCCATTTTTAATAAGTTCATTCTATTTTCTATTCTTCATCTGTTCTTTGATTATGGCATGGGTTCTGAAAGAGAGGTTCATAAACAAACTTCAGAGGTTACGTGAAAGCCAAGAAATTAAATGGAAAAATTAGTATATCTATAAATTTGTTTTATATGGAAAGAAGGTCCAGAAATTTCATCAAATTTTCAAAGTAGTGCATGACACTACAAAAGGTTCTGAATACCTTCCATTTTATACTCTGCTTCTTCATAGTAGTAGCTATGTCATCTCACATTTTAGTTAAAATAAGAAAATATTTTCTAACATTTTTGTGACTCCTTTAAATACTCATTTGAAGAAATGTGCTCTTTCTTTGAACATACAGAATAATTTTGCCTTTAGCCTGTTTTAAATTTTTTCAATGTGTCCCATATTATTTTTTCTTTTGTTGCTTACTTTCAATGAAGTTGCAATCTGTCTTTACTCTATGTTTGCCAATAGTTAGGAGATAATAATTTTCCTTAGGCTGCACTCAAACTAGGTGCTATATAAATCCCTTTCTCAGATATACAGCTAGATGACAGTTTGATATATATTATCTCCTATTCTCATCTGTCTGTTCTCCAAGTCTAAATTGATTTCATCTAACATATCACTTTTTTTATAACATCTTTATTGGAGTATAATTGCTTTAAAGTGGTGTGTTAGTTTCTGCTTTTTAACAAAGTGAATCAGTTATACATACACATATATCCCCATATCTCTTCCCTTTTGCATCTCCCTCCCTCCCACCCTCCTCTAGGTGGTCACAAAGCACTGAGCTGATCTCCCTGTGCTATGCGGCTGCTTCCCACTAACTATTTTACCTTTGGTAGTATATATATGTCCATGTCACTCTCTCACTTTGTCCCAGGTTACCCTTCCCCCTCCCTATATCCTCAAGTCCATTCTCTAGTAGGTCTGCATCTTTATTCCCATCTTGCCCCTAGGTTCTTCATGACCATTTATTTTATATATTCCATATATATATGTGTTAGCATATGGTATTTGTTTTTCTTTTCTGACTTACTTCACTCTGTATGACAGAATCTAGGTCCATCCACCTCACTACAAATCACTCAATTTCGTTTCTTTTTATGGCTGAGTAATATTCCATTGTATATATGTGCCACATCTTCTTTATCCATTCATCTGTTGATGGACACTTATGTTGCTTCCATGTCCTGGGTATTGTAAAAAGAGCTGCAATGAACATTGTGGTACATGACTCTTTTTGAATTATGGTTTTCTCAGGGTATATGCCCAGTAGTGGGACTGATGGGTCATATGGTAGCTATATTTTTACTTTTCTAAGGAACCTGCATACTGTTCTCCATAGTGGCTGTATCAATTTACATTCCTACCAACAGTGCAAGAGGGTTCCCTTTCTCCACAGCCTTTCCAGCATTTATTATTTGTAGATTTTTTGATGATGGCCACTCTGACTGGTGTGAGATGATATCACATTGTAGTTTTGATTTGAATTTCTCTAATGATTAATGATGCTGAGCATTCTTTCATGTGTTTGTTGGCAATCTGTATATCTTCTCTGGAGAAATGTCTAGGTCTTCTGCCCATTTTTGGACTGCACTGTTTGTTTTTTTGATATTGAGCTGCATGAGCTGCTTGTAAATTTTGGAGACTAATCCTTTCTCAGTTGCTTCATTTGCAAATATTTTCTCCCATTCTGAGGGTGTCTTTTCATCTTGTTTATGGTTTCCTTTGCTGTGTAAAAGCTTTGAAGTTTCATTAGGTCCCATTTGTTTATTTTTGTTTTTATTTCCATTTCTCTAGGAGGTGGGTCAAAAAGGATCTTGCTGTGGTTTATGTCATAGCGTGTTCTGCCTATGTTTTCCTCTAAGAGTTTGATAGTGTCTGGCCTTACATTTAGGTCTTTAATCCATTTTGGGTTTATTTTTGCGTATGGTGTTAGGGAGTGTTCTAATTTCATTCTGTTACATGTAGCTATCCAGTTTTCCCAGGACCACTTATTGAAGAGGCTGTCTTTTCTCCACTGTATATTCTTGCCTCCTTTATCAAAGATAAGGTGACCATATTTGCTGGGTTTATCTCTGGGCTTTCTATCCTGTTCCATTGATCTATAACATCACTTTTGAACTAAGATTGGATCCAGCAATTCCACTCCTGGGTATCTATCCAAAGAAAACAAAAACACTAATTTGAAAAGATATATGCACCCCAATGTTCATTGCAATATTATTTACAATAGCCAGGATATGGAAGTAATGAAGTGTCTATCAACAAATGAATGGATATAAAAAGAAGTGATTACATACATATATAAAATGGAATACTACTCAGCCAAGAGAAAGAAGGAAATTCTTCCATCTGCAACAACATGGATGGATCTGAAGGGTATCTTGCTAAGTGAAAGAAGTCAGAGAATGCTAGTATTTACTGTATGTTTTTGCTTATACGTGGAATGTAAAACAAAACAAACGTACAAATATAACAAAACAGAAACAGACTCACCAATAGAAATAAACTAGTGGTTGCCAGAGGGGAGGGTTATGGGATGGGTGAAATAGGTGAGGGGCTTTAATAGGTACAAACTACTATTTATGAAATAAATAAGTTACAGGTTGTAATGTTCAGCATAGGGAATACAGTCAATAATAGTTTAATAATTTTGTATGGTGTGTAATCTATAAAAATATTAAATCACACTGCTGTATACCTGAAACTAATACAATATTGTAAATCAAACATACTTCAATTAAAACAAATCCCCCCTCCCCCCCTCAAGAAAAGTTTAGCTCCTCTCCTGACCCAAGTGCCTGCCTTGCTGATAATCTGAACTGATGGAATACAAGAAATAACTATACTCCTTGGAATACCCTCCTACCAAGATTCTTCTTTTCTCTGTTCCTACCTACAGCAGTTTGTTTGTGGAGACCGATCCTTATGGATATGATTCACCACTGCTTCATACTCAAACTCGCAAAGCCATTACCATCATTTGCCTTCTTTCATTGTTTTCTGGTAGTTTCAGTTCCCGAGTATATACGGGAAGAATGACGACATTTTAGGGGATAATGGACAGCCTTCTAGGCCTCTAAATCAGTCCCTTCTATGCCCATAAGACAACTACTCCATTTTTCTGGGTATAGAATTTGTATTTTGGAACTAGTATTTAGACTCTATGGGAGGAAAGAAGAGTTTTTTCCTACCTAGTCTCGATGTATTGGAATACCAAATTTCTATCAGCATAGTGTGAGCCGTCCAATGATTGTTCTTTTCAATCCATTTCTTTCTGATTTTTAGCTAGTGGAAATTTCTCCCTAGTTCTGGCAATAATTTGACTGTTGGTCAAAATTTTTAGCATTATTGTGAGTTCTCATCATTTTTCATGGCTTCATACACACTTTAGCGAAAATTCAAGAGTGTCTGTGTTAAGGGACTGCCAACCAGATGCCATTTTTCCAAGTTAGCATTTCTAGGGCTATGCCAGGGGGAAAAGTTTCCAAGAGAAGTCTGGCAGCAAATTCTAAATCCCTGCTAACATCAGTATGTTAGGAAGTAGAAATTTCCCAGCACAAACTCTATAATTAAAAATATAGCCTTTTAATTTCTTTCAGATAATTTTATGATTCTCAGGAGTAGAAATAAATAATAATTAAAATTAAGGTTGACCAAGATCAAAGTTCTGAAGCAGATATAACATCTGTCTCTGAGCATGTCTGTATCTTTTCAGTGGGCTTCTTAAAATTAATGCCACATTTTCCCCTACTACCTAGGGCTTTCATGCCTATCACTGTGGAAATCCATCCTGGCCTGCCTTCCTTGGGCAGCAGCTCATATTCCTAAACCATCTTTCCTATCTTCTCCAATGAAATATCCTGTTTCTTCAATATACCAATTTATCCAACCAAGTAGACAGTTACAGATAGATCCTAGCAGTTCACTGGCAGGTTGTTTATTTAGGGATGGGGTATTATAAGAGTGAAGCTCCTTAATTCACACTTTCTTTTGCTATGTTGCTATTTCCACTGTAATACACATTTATATATATTCACTTTTCCTGGGGGTACATGCCACATACTACTCCACCTCTCCTTACTGCTACTTCTGACAAGATGGTTCTGGAATTTTTTGGTAAGCCAAATACCTTAATGAAGAAACATAGTGATTCCATGCTTTGAGGGAAATCCTATCATTTTTTTAACATCAGGAACAACTATGCATAAATTATTGATATTGGTTATATATCCCAATATCTTCCATTTAATAGGTGCTGTAAGCAGCAGGATTAAAGATACGATTTTTGCTTCTTGATGTAGAAACCCACAGATCAGCTTTTCTGTTTATTGGTTTTTAATCCTATACTGATGTAATATAACAGAGTGGTTATGGATATGACTTCAAATCCTTTCTCTGCTACTTACTCGCTGTATCACTTTGGAGACACTACTTTTCTCTAAACCTCAGTTTCTTCATTTGTGAAAGAAAAATAATGATGTAAGCTGTCATGAAGGGCTGATGAAACAATAAAATAAACTACTGAATACATGGTGGCTAACTATACTGTGTGCCTGGATCGTCATAACTTCACAATAAATATCATTATAAGATGACTGTACAATGTGACATGTAAGAGAAATATGGATGCTAAAGTTATATTACCTAGGTTCAAATACCCTATCTACCACTTATTGGTTGTATGTTTTCAAACAAGTCATTTACCCTCCTGTGTCTCTGTTTCCTCATCTGTAAAAGTGAGATAATAATAAAACCTACCTTGAAGGGCTACTGTGAATGTCGAATAAAATACTTCACATAAAAAAAAGATACTTCACATAAAGCCCTTAGCAGAGTTCCTAGCACAGAGTGAACACTCAATAAGCATTAACAGTTGTGCAACAATGGTGACAACTATGTAAACAAGGACAATCAATAGCTCTCAAGTCACATTTACAGATCAGGCCACAATCTACTAACCTGTCAATGTGGCTGTCCCAGGATCCCCTGCTGATCTTCAAGTAAGCAACTCATAGTTCCTGACCATAAATCTTAAATTAATTCCCTAAAATTAGCAACACTATCTCCTCTTCAATGCAGGTTTCTGATAACTTAATAACACTGATGTATTAAGAGCTTAGGAAATGGTCACAGAATTGAAGAACATCCAAAGTAGAAGAATGTCTGTGACAGAAATAGCTCTAAAATCAATAAACCTAGAGAGGAAGCATTCTCCTGAGGCAATAGCTCAGCTGAATTTGACTAACTGAGAGGACAATAAAAAAGTAGTAATGTAGTTGTAGCTAATGTCAAAAAAATAAAAGAACACAGGAGTACAGAATACAGGCAATAACATGAGAAGTTTACAAGCCCTAAAAAAAAAACATTTCAGGATAACTGCAAAAGCTTACAAGCTGACTTCCAATTTGTGAGAGGTCACTGACAAGCTATGTTTGGGTACAGACTTGAAAAGGCGTCATTTCTATAAGGCATATGGTCCCACGGTAGAACACTGGAAACGTTTGAAAAAAGTGTCATTTACATGAAATATACTTTATGGCAAAGAGCTGGATGCAGAAGGAATACAGAGATACCAAATAGATCTGGAATCTGAGAATCTGTGCTTGGCATTAATGAAGATGTCAGGTGTGAAAGTCAAAATGAATGAATGAATCACTGCCCATACACACATGCTGGTTAACAACCTGCCAGCGATTGAGCAAAAACTACCTGGAATTGAGTCAGATAAATAAAAGTTGATGAATCAGTAGCAGAAATAAACACTGCAATAAGAAACCCTGGGTTGCACAAGTGACACTTGAGGCACGATGCTAGAAATCTGGAACTGAGAATACACACTGACATTGGCAAGCCAAGCTCTTGGGACTAGTATTGCTAGAGACAGCCCAACTGGGCCAGTGAGCACCAAGAGTATGAACCGTAGATGTGAGCAGGTGGCATAGAAAGAGCCCTTCTGCAGTGTTGCTGCAAAGGATCCTTTGGGGCATAGCATTTAATATAAGGTGGAGTCTTAGGTCAAGAGAAGTCAGCTCATGAACAAATAGAGGGCTAAATAAGGAGTTTTTTGATGGGTCTGACATTTTTCATAACTACAAAAACATGTCATGAATTCCACAAATTATGCCAATGTCACATTTGCTAAATCCATTTGCAATAGTCTGAAACCTCTAATCGTGTCAAAGCGGGCAGAGGGACAAGATGCATTAATTTTTGATAATCTCGATTTTTGCATGTAAGCCAACTTGGGAGCATGGCACACCTTTTTCCTAGTAAAATGGTAAGAGAAGGAAATCATCTCTTCCTTTACTGACACCCCAATTAGAACGGTTACTGTTTCCTTAAGGAAATGAAATGTAAATGAATGTGAGATCGGTTTACTTAATTTTCAAATATCCTTTCTCAGAAATATATACAATCTATATTATTACCAACAATCCTGCCTAGATAGAACAAAGCCAACCCGTTCTTCTCACCACCATCACTAGCACCTACCTTACAAACTCACATAGTGAAACCCATTATTCCTTAAAATACCAACTTAACACGTCTTTCCAGTTTTACAGTGTAACATCACATAGCACATATTTAAGTTCCCTTTCCTCACATGGTTCCCAATACACATCCAGTCCAAGTACATTTTTGGCCAGTACTTATTTCCATGGCTACTTGAGTTCTGGGCGTTGGGAAGCCTTGAAATTTCTTTAAGCAACATGAACTTTGCTTATTACTTAGGGTCTCATTCTGGCACAGAAGAGAAAAAGACATTTTGTTGGAATAACTAATTTCTCTAAGTGTGGCACATCCCGAACCTGATAAAGGAACAACATGGCTCCCTCAGCATGACTAAATCTGAAAGGATTACTTCAAGTCTCCTGGCCCAGATGAACTTTGAGTTGCTAGGCACTGTGTTCCAACAAACTCCCAATGCAGGCTAAGAAAGAGAAGAAAGGATTGACAAGACACTTACTGGCAAATGCACAAGGAACTGGAACAAGCAGGGCTAACATCTATAATGAATCTAATCGAATGTTGCCCTGAATACTAACTTTGATTTGCACCACTCCACACCTGTAGACTACAGATACACTTAGTGATTGAAATGCTACCATCTATTTTCATCAAACACTAGAGAGCTGGCTCTGGTGCTTTCAAGTAACCAAGCACTCCCTTAAATAGTGACATCCTTTGTCATGTTTCTTAGGAAGGTAACAGAAAATAATGTGCCAGTAATACCTGGATGATTAAATCTTCTTGTATTCTATAGAATACAGAAGGAAAAGAGTGCCATGGGAGGGAACTCAAATTCAAAATGAAGTATTCTTGACTTTATGTAGAGGAAAAATGTGGAGATCAGCAGGGAAGGGGTTCATATTTAAGATAAATTTCAAATTATATTTCATAGTTCCTTAAATATCTACAAAAATATGTATTTTTGTTGAGAAAGTAAGGTGGGAAAATTCGGTCACCCTTTGCATTGTGAATTTAGGACTATAGTTTCAGAGGTATTTTAAACTGTCTTCATCCATTCAACATTCATTCAACAAATCTAGAACCTATTTTGCATACAAAATACTGGGCAACATGCTTTGGGGTATACTAATGTTCATAATTTATCATCCCTAGCCTCAAAAGCACTAAAGTTAAACGACAATACAAATAGATAGAGAAGACTAAAAATGTAGTAATGATAATAAATACTATAATAAAAAAGAAGAAGAAATCACTGGTAGTTGCTGGCAGGGTCAGGGAAGTCGTCATGGAGGTGATGGAGACTGTGTTGAACTTCATAAACGATGTAAGATTTAAATTGCAAGAGGGGCAGAAAGAGGCATGGACTTGGGGATGGTAATATTTTAGCTTTGTCTTCAATAGGAGAAATGAGCTCACATTAAATTCACCAAATTCTTTCACTTGTTCCACCTTGCTAGAGTCACAGAATCTTAGAGTTAACATCACCTAGTGCAAATATTTTCATTTACAATTAAGGAAACTGAGGTCCAGAGGGCTGTGTAATCTTCCCAAAGTCACACACCTAGTTAAAGGTGAAAAAAAGGTTGATTTCTGGTGTAACACAGCTTGGTATATTGGGTAGAGTCTAAAGCCTATCAAGCATCTTTTCTGACCACAATGCTAAAAGATTAGAAATCAATGACAGGAAAAAAACTATAAGAAACACAAACACATGGAGGGTAAAAAATACACTACTAAATAACCAAGAGATCAATAAAGAAATCAAAGAGGAAATCAAAAAATAAATAGAAACAAATGACAACACAAAAAGAAAAATCCAAAACATATGGGATGCAGTAAAAGCAATCCTAAGAGGAAAGTTTACAGCAACTCAATCCTATCTCAAGAAACAAGAAACATCACAAATAAACAGCTTACCTTACACCTAAAGCAACTAGAGAAAGAAAAACAAACAAAACCCAAAGTTAGTAGAAGGAAAGAAATCATAAAGATCAGAGCGGAAATAGATGAAATAGAAACAAAGAAAACAATAGCAAAAGTAATTGAAACTAAAAGCTGGTTCTTTGAGAAGATAAACAAAATTGAAAAAACTTTAGTCAGACTCATCAAAAAAAAAGGGACAGGACTCAAATCAATAAAATTAGAAATGAAAAAGCAGAAGATACAACTGACACTGCAGAAATATGAAGGATCATAAGAGACTACTACAAGGAACTACATGCCAATAAAAAGGACAACCTGGAAGATATGGACAAATTCTTAGAAAGGTACAGCCTTCCAAGACTGAACCAGGAAGAAATAGAAAATATAACCAGAACAATCACAAGTAATGATATTGAAACTGTGGTTAAAAATCTTTCAACAAACAAAAGTCCAGGAACAGATGGCTTCACAGGTGAATTCTACCAAACATTTAGACAAGAGCTAACACCCACTCTTCTCAAGCTCTCCCAAAAAATTTCAGTGGAAGGAAAACTCCCAAGCTCATTCTACAAGCCCACTATCATCCTGACACCAAAACCAAAAAAAGATGTCACACAAAAAAAGAAAATTACAGACCAATATCACTGATGAATATAGACACAAAAATCCTCAACAAAATGCTAGCAAACAGAATCCAACAACACATTAATAGGATCATACACCATGTTCAAGTGGGATTTATCCCAGGGATGCAAAGATTCTTCAATATATGCAAATCAGTCAACGTAATACACCATATTAACAAATTCAAGAAGAAAAAACATATGATCATCTTAATAGATGCAGAAAGTTTTTGACAAAATTCAACACCCATTTATGATAAAAAGTCTCCAGAAAGTGGGCAAGAGGGAAACTACCTCAACATAAAAAAGGTCATATATGACAAACCCACAGTAAACATGTTCCTCAAAGGTGAAAAATTGAAAGCAATTCCTCTAAAATCAGGAAAAAGACAAGGATGTCCACTCTCACCACTATTATTCAACATAGTTTTGCAAGTCCTAGCCATGGCAATCAGAGAAGAAAAAGAAATAAAAGGAATACAAACTGGAAAAGAAAAAGTAAAATTGTCACTGTTTGCAGATGACATGATGCTATACATAGAAAATCCTAATGATGCCACCAGAAAGCTACTAGAGCTAATGAATGTGGTAAAGTTGCAGGATACAAAATTAATGCACAGGTATCTCTTGCATTCCTATACACTAACAAGGAAAGATCAGAAAGAGAAATTAAGGAAACAATCCCGTTCACTATTGCAACAAAAATAATAAAATACCTAGGAATAAACCTATCTAAGGAGGTAAAAGAACTGTACTCAGAAAAGTATGACACAGATGAAAGAAATCAAAGACAACACAAACAGATGGTGAGATATACCATGTTCTTGGATTGGAAGAATCAATACTGTGAAAATGACTATACTACCCAAAGCAATCTACAGATTCAATGCAATCCCTATCAAATTACCAATGGCATTGTTCACAGAATTAGAACAAAAAAATTTAGAATTTGTATGGAAACACAAAAGACCTCAAATAGCCAAAGTAATTTGAGAAAGAAAAACGGAGCTGGAGGAATCAGACTCCTGGACTTCAGACTACACTACAAAGCTACAGTAATCAAGACAGTATGGTACTGGCACAAAAACAGAAATATAGAAGAGGAGAAAAGGAGGATAGAAAGCCCAGAGATAAACTGACGCACCTAATCTATGAGAAAGGAGGCAAGAATATACAATGGAGAAAAGGCAGCCTCTTCAATAAGTGGTGCTGGGAAAACCGGACAGCTACATGGAAAAGAATGAAATTAGAACAGTTCCTTACACCATACACAAAAATAAACTCAAAATGGATTGAAGACCTAAATGTAAGGCCAGACACTATAAAACTCTTATGGTAAAACATAGGCAGAACATTCTAAGACATAAAGCACAGCAAGGTTCTTTTTGACCCACCTCCTAGAGAAATGGAAATAAAAACAAAAATAAACAAATGGGACCTAATGAAACTTAAAAGCTTTTACACAGCAAAGAATACCATAAATAAGATGAAGAGACAACCCTCAGAATGGGAGAAAATATTTGCAAATGAATCAATGGACAAGGGATTAATCTTCAAAATATACAAATAGCTCATGCAGCTAAATATCAAAAAAACAAACAACCCAATCAAAAAATGGGTGGAAGACCTAAATAGACATTTCTCCAAAGAAGACATACAGATGGCCAAGAGGCACAAGAAAAGATGCTCAACATCACTAATTATTAGAGAAATGCAGATCAAAACTACAATCAGTTATCACCTCACACTGCTCAGAATGGCCATCCTCACAAAATCTACAAACAATAAATGCTGGAGAGGGTGTGGAGGAAAGGGAACCCTCTTGCACTGTTGGTGGAAATGTAAATTGATACACCCACTTTGGAGAACAGTACGGAGGTTCCTTAAAATACGAAAAATACAACTACCATATGACCCAGCATCCCACTACTGGGCATGTACCCCTAAGAAAACCACAATTCAAAAAGACACATGCACTCCAATGTTCATTACAGCACTATTTACAATAGCCAGGACATAGAAGCAACCTAAATGTCCATCAACAGATGAATAGATAAAGAAGATGTGGTATATATTTACAATGGAATATTACTCACCCCTAAGAATGAACAAAATTTGGTCATTTGTTGAGACATGGATGGACCTAGAGTCTGTCATACAGAGTGAAGTAAGTCAGAAAGAGAAATACAAATATCGTACATTAAGGCATATATATGGAATCTAGAAAAATGGTAGAGATGAAACTATTTGCAGGGCAGGAAGAGAGGCACAGATGTAGAGAACAGACGTGTGGACATAGGTGGGAGACTGGGATAGACATATGTGCACTGCCATGTGTAAAAGGGATAGCTGGTGGAAAACCTGCTGTTTAGAGCAGGGAGCTCAGCTCAGTTCCCTGTGGTGACCTAGATGGGTGGGATGGGAGGGTGGGAGGGAGGTCCATGTGGGAGGGGATATATGTATACATATAGCTGATTCACTTCGTTGTACAGCAGAAACTAATGAAACATTGTAAAGCAACTATGCCCACAATTTATAAAATGATAAAGTGAGACTAAAGCAGGAAAAAAAAAGATCACTGAGTGCAAATATTTTCACTTACAATTAAGGAAACTGAGGTCCAGAGGGTTGTGTAACCTTCCCAATGTCACACACCTAGTTCAAGGTAAAGAAAAGGCTGATTTCTTGTCCACCACTGCTTGGTATAAGGGTAGAGTCTAAAGCCACAGGAAAGTGAGACTCACTGTTTCATCAAATTGAGTCAATGAGTTTTAGCTCATTAATATTAGTTAGCTGTAAACCATGGTGTTTACCTGCCACAAAGAACCCTTCACAATGGAACAATTCAAAAGTAAATGAGAGAACAATGTGTCAAGCAAAAGTCCCAAAGTGACATAAAATTGAATGCTAATATTACGTCTACAAGTCTGAAAATACCCTCATGTGATGGTCTGCATCAACTATGATGCAAGGTACTTGGAGAGGACAATAGTGGTCATTTGAACATCATATTGCACTTATATGATTTTAAAAGATGTGCTTTTTACGTGAACACAGTCAGATCACAATGACTCCAATATATGACTCAGATTGGCCAAAATCAGGACAATCCAATCTTCACATCAAATACTGACACTGCATTACAGTTTGACACACAGAGATAATGTGAATTTGGGGCTTGAATATATTTTTAAAAAGTAATTATCAGAAATAATAAATAATTTATTTGTGGAAACCATGAACAAAATGATATTTCCATAGAGTTAATATCTTTATCTCTCTATAGTTTGAAAATTTGGAAATACCCATGAAAGAATTGTGCCATGAAATACACCTGAACCTCAATAACATATTCAGTACACCTTGAGCAATTCAGCAATTAACCCATATAATTTTATCAGGTTTGCTTCAAATATTGGAGCTGTTTCTCTAAGAGCATTCTAAATATTTATATCAAGGTAATGACCCGAGTGTCATCTTTATATCTCACCCAATGCTCCTCTGATGGAACTAACATCACAGAAGATGGTCAGGAACTACTTGTTGCTCACTTGTTTATAAAGGATTAAGAGTGGTCATATTCAACTTTGATACTAACCAATGATAAACTGGTTGGTGGAAGAGCTATGTTATTCAAATCCCAACATCTGTCTAGATCCTCTGATTTTGTTTGCACAAATCAATAAATGATAGGGATGAGTTCTATCTTGGTAAATTGGTGGCAATTATAAAGCTGGGGATGACCATAAAGATCACCAGATAGAGCTTCCTCTCTTTGGTAATGGAAATCCTCCAACCTCCAATAGTAACTCATTAATTTGCTCATTTAATGCATTCCATGGAAGTTTTCCTGCTGGTCAAAATGTTCTCCTTGGGGTTGGATCAGAGAAAGTAAGAACCTCCAAAAATCTTCTCCATAAAACAATGAGGACACCAGCAAATATTTTCAGAATCAACTTTTTCACAGCTGTGGAAATAAATCAAAGGCTTGCAGCAATCTGGAGAGGATTCATTTAAGAAAAATGAATGAATCTCAATAAACTTTGTGGCATTTTAATTTGTCCTACTCCCACAGTCTCTCCAACTGTGCACTAGACTTGAAAATCAAGAGCCCATACACACAATCACAGGGAAAATGAGCAGCCTGGCAGTCACTGGAGGGAGAAGAATGAGTTGGAACTCCTTCAAAGCCCAATTTCCAGAGTATATAACAATAAAAAACCATGATAATTATATCATTAAATATAGAATATCAATAAAGATATAGAAATTATAAAAATGAACCAAATAGAAATTCTGGAGCTGAAAAGTATGATAACTGAAATGAAAACTTCACTAGAGGGGTTCCACAGCAGATCTGAATAGGTAGAAGAAAGAATCAGCAAACATTAAGATAGGTCAATTTGAAATTATCCCATCAAAAAACAATGAAGAGAAATGAAGAGAGTCTAAGGAACCCATGGGAAACAATTAAGCATACCATCATGGGCACTGTGAGAGTCCCAGAAGGAGAAGAGTAAGAAAAGGGTAGAAAGAATATTTGAAGAAATAATGACCAAGAACTTCCCAAATTTGATTGAAAACTAGAAGATACACATGCAGGAGGCTGAAAGAACTCTAAGTATGTTAGAATCAGAGATCAATACTTAGACATGTCTCATTCAAACAGTTAAAAAAAAAGGCAAAGAGAGAATGATGAAAGCAGCAAGAGAGAAGTAACATATCATGTACAATGGATGGGCAATAAATTAACAGTTGATTTATCAACAGACACTATGGAGGCCAGAAGGGCTACATAAACAAAACCAGAGAAGCTGTCATTAACAAGCTTCCTTTATAAGAAATAGTAAAGGAAATTCTTCTGGAAGAAATGATAGGGCACTAGACATTAACTTGAATCCCCAAGAAGGACTAAAGATAAATATATAGATAAATATAAATATATAGATGAATATAAAAAAGTACAAACCTATCTTCTGTAATACTTTTCTTCTCCTATCTCATTTAAAAGTCAACAAGCAATCTGAAAATTTCTATGCAACCACAAAAGACCCAGAATAGCCAAAGCAATATTGAAAAAGAAGAACAAAGCTGGAGGTGTCATTCTCCCTGACTTCAAACTATAATACAAAGCTATAGTGATCAAAACAGTATGGTATTTGCATAGAAACACACATAGATCAATGGAACAGAACAGAGAGCAAATAATAAACCCACATATATATGGTCAATTAATCCAAGACAAAAAAGCCAAGAATATACAATGGGGAAAGGACAGTGTCTTTGATAAATGGTATCAGGAAAACTGAACAACCACATGCAAAAGGATAAAAGTGGACCACTATTTTACTGCATACACAAAAATTAACTCAAAATGGATTAAAGACTTGAATGTAAGAACTGAAACCATAAAATTCCTAGAAGAAAACACAGGCACTAATCTCCTTGACATCAGTTTTGGCAAGATATTTTAGATTTGACAGCAAAAGCAAAGGCAACAAAAGCAAAATTAAAAAGTGGAACTCATCATACTAAAAAGCATTTGCCAGCTAAAGAGATGACCGATGAAATAAAAAGGCAACATACTGAATGGAGAAAATATCTTCAAATCATGTATCTGATAAGGAGCTAATTTCTAAGATATATAAAAAACTCATAGAACTCAACAGCAAAAACAAACAAACAAAAAAAAAAACAGTTAAAATATGAGTGGAGGACCTGAATAGACATATTCCCCCAAAATACATATAGATGGCTAACAGGTACATGAAAAAGTGCTCACCATCAATAATTATTAGGGAAATGCAAATCAAAACCACAATGAGATATCATCTTACACATTTTAGAATGGTTATGATCAGAAAGACAAGATATAATAAGTGTTGGTGAAGGTGTGGTGAAATGGAATCCTTTTGCAATGTGTGGAATGCAAATTACTGAACCTGCTGAGAAAAACATTACCAAAGTTCCTCAAAAAAATTAAAATAGAGCTACCGTATGATCCAGCAATTCTACATTTGGGTGTTTATCCAAAGAACATGAAAACACTACTTCAAAAAGATATATGCACCCCCATGCTCATTGCAGCATTATTTATAATAGCCAAGACATGGCAACAACTTAAGTGTCCACCAACAGATGAATGTATAAAGAAGATGTGGTATGCACATACAGTGGACTACTATTTAGCCATAGAAAAGAGTGAAATTTTGCCATTTGAGGCAAAATGGATGGACCCTGAGAGCATTATGTTAAGTGAAATACGTCAGACCGAGAAAGACATGTACTGTATGATTCCACTTACATGTGGAATCTTAAAAAAAAAAGAAAGAAAGAATAAAAAAGCTCATAGATACAGAGAACAAATTGGTGGTTACCAGTTTCAGGGTGGGGGGGGTGGGCACAATGGATGAAGGGGGTCCAAAGGTACACATTTCCAGTTATAAAATAAATAAGACATGGGAATGTAATACATAGCATGGTAAAAAAAAAAAAGACAACCACATAAAGAAATAGTTATAAATTTGTGTTGTTAGGTAGTATTTAAATATAAATGGGTTAAACACTTCAACTAAAAGGCAAAGCTTGGAAGAACAGATATAAGAACATGATCCACCCATATTCTGTCTACAAGAGACACACTTTAGATTCAAAGACTCAAACTGGTTGAAAGTATGGGAAAAGGTATATCACATAAACAGTAATCAAAATGGAGTTGGAGTTGTTATTCTGATAAAAAACAAAATAGAATTTGAGTCAAAAACTGTTACTAGAAACAAAGAAGGACATTTTACAGTGATAAAAGGGAAAATCTCTCAAATAGATATAACAAGTATAAAATATACAAACATAAAAACAAAGTCCCAAAACAGATGAAGCAAAAACGGACAAGCTTAAAGGGAGAAATAGACAATTCCACAGTTACAGTTGGAAACTTCAATATTTCACTTTCAACAGTAGACAGAACAACGAGGCAGAAGATCAACAAGGCAGTAGATTTCAGCAACACTATAAACCAACTAAACTCATAAACAACTATAGACTACTCCATCCAACAGCAGCATTATAAATGTTTCCTAACTGCATACAGAACATTCTCTAAGATAGATCATATGTTAGGCCACAAAACAAGTGTCAATAGATTTTAAAGGACTGAAATTACACAAATTATCTTCTTTGATCACAATGGGTTGAAATTAGAGTCAATAACTGGAAGAAATTTGGGAAATTTATAAATATGTGAATATTAAACAACACATTCCTAAATAATCAGTGGGTTAAAACAAGGGAAAAGAGAAATTAGAAAGTGCTTGGAGATAAATGGAAATGAAAAAGCAAATGCCAGAATGTATATGATGCAGCTAAAGCAGTGCTTAGAAGGAAACTTATAGTTATTAATGCCCATATCAAAATAAAAGACCACAAATCAATAATCTAGCTTTCCATCTTAATAAACTAGTAAAAAAAAACAAGGTGTTCAATATCACTAATCATCAAGGAAATGCTAATCAAAATCACAATAAGATATCACCTCATACCTTCTAGGATGGTTATTATCAAAAAATGGAAAAAGAAGAGAGAACAAGTGTTGGTAATGTTGTGGAGAAAAGGGAACCCTTGTACACAGTTGGTAGAATGTAAATTGGTACAGCCTTTATGGAAAACAGTATGGAGTTTCCTTACAAAACTAAAAATAGAACTGCCACATGATACAGCAATCCCCTCTCTGGGTATATACCCCAAAGAAATGAAATCAGTACCTTGAAAAGATACCTGCACCCCCATGTTCACTGCAGTATTATTCAGAATAGCCAAGATATGGAAACAACCTAAGTGTCCACTGACAGATGAATGGATGAAGAAATTGTGGGGGATATATTTTATATATATATATATACATATGTATTATATGTATATGTATTATGTATTATATATATTATGTATATTTATATGTATTATATGTACTATGTATTATATATGTACTATATATTATTATATATTAAACATATGGAATATTATTCAGCCTCAGAAATGGAGATCCTGCCATTGTCAAAAACATGGTTGAATCTGAAGGACATTATGCTAACTGAAATAAGACAGATAGAGAAAAAAAAACTGCATGCTCTCACTTAGATGTAGATTCTAAAAATGTTGACTACACAGAAGTACATAGTAGAACAGTGGTAACCAGGTGCAGGAAGTGGGGGAAATGGGGAGATGATGGTCAATGGATACAAAGTTGCAGATATATAGGTTGAATAAGTCTAGAGATCTAATGTACAGCAATGATGACTCTAGTTAATAATACCAAATTGAGTACTGGAAATTTCCTAACAGAATAGATTTCAGGTACTGTCATCACACACACAAAATGCAAACTATGTGAGGAGATGATATATTAATTAACTTGACTGTAGTAATCATCTCACTATGTATATGCAAATCAAATGATCATGTTGTACACCTTAAAATATACGATTTTTTATTAAAAAGAATAAAATAAAAATAATAAAAGTGTACCCCCAAAGCCAGCAAAGGAAGAGAAATAAGAGTGGAAATAAATAAAATTGAAAAGAGAAAAATAAGACAGAATGATCAAAAAATTGATAAACCTTTATCTACTCTCACCAAGAAAGAGAGAAGACTCAAATTACTAAAATCATGAATTAAAGAAGAGAGCACCACTATCAAATTTACAGAAATCACAAACATGATAAGGGAATATTATTGTATTCCAACAAATTAGATAACTAAGTGAAAAAGACAAATCCCTAGAAAGACACAAATGACTAAAACTGATTCAAGAAGATACAAGTAATCTGAGTAGATAGAAAACAAGCAGAGATGTTGAAAAATTAAACAAGAAACTTCTCACAAAGAAAAGCTCAAGACCAAATGATAACACTGGTGGATTCCTAAAATGTTTAAAGTAGTATTAATACCACTACTTCTCAAACTCTTCCAAAAATAGAAGTGGGTAGACCACTTCCTGTGTCATTTTATGAGGCCAATATTACCCTCATACTGAAACCAGACACAGGCAGCACAAGAAAACTGTAGACAAATATCAGTTATAAAAATAGACACAAAAATACTCAACAAAATACTAGCAACCTGAATCCAATAATATATAAAAATGATTATAATCTATGATAAGCTGAGATTCGCCCTGGGAATGCAAGGTTGTTTCAACATTTTAAAATCAACCAATATAACACATCATATTAAGAGAAAAAAGGGAAAATACATGACCATCTCAATAGATGAAGAAGTATTTGAAAAAACCCATCACCCTTTCATGATAAAAATATTCAACAAACAAGAATGTAAGCAAACTTTCTTAACCTTACAAAAAGCATATATGAAAAACCCACGCTTACATCATACTTAATGGTGAAAGACTTAAAGCTTTCCTTCTAAGATCAAGAATCAGACAAGGATGTTTGCCTAACCATTTCTATTCAGCATTGTGCTAGAGGAACTAGCCATGGCAAGTAGACAAAAAAATTAATGAAAGGCATTCAGATTGGAAAGGAAGAAGTGAAAGTATCTCTATTGGCAGATGACATCATCTTTATGTAGAAAATTCTTGAAATCCACTAAAAAATGATTAGAATTGATAAACTAGTTAGGCAAGGTTGCAGGATACAAGAACAACACCGAAAATTCAATTGTATTTCTATACAATGGCAATGAAAAGTCCAAAAATACAATTAATAAAATAATTTCAGTTATAGTAACCCATAAAAATGATAAAATAGTTAAGAATAAATTTAACAAAATAAATGTAATATTTGTACACTAAAAAGTACAAAACATTGTTGAAAGAAATTAAGACCTAAATAAATGGACAGTAGTCCTTTGTAAATGGATTGCAAGTTTTAATATTGTTAAGGTGTCAATACTTCTCAAATTGGTATATAGATTCATTTTAGTAACTATCAAAATGCTATCTCACTTTTTCAGCAGAAATAAGTAAGCTGAACGTAAAATTCATATGAAATTTCAAGGGACCCAGAATAATCTTGGAAAAGAAGAATAAAGTAGGAGGACTCACACTTCTTGTATCAAAACTTATGACAAAGCTACAGTAATAAAAACAGTGTGGTACTGGCATAAGGATAAACAGACATATAGGCCAGTGGAATAGAACTGATATTCCAGAAATAAATCCATCCACCTCTGGCCAATTGCTTTTAGACAAGGGTGTCAAGATCATTTAATGGGGAAAGAATAGCCTTTTCAACAAATGGGGCTGGGGCAACTTGATATCCGCATGCAAAGAATGAATTTGGACTACTACTTCACACTATATGCAAAAATGTTAACCTAAATTGGACCAAAGAGTTCAATGTAAGAGCTAAAACTGCAAAATTTTAAAGTGAAAACCTAGGGGTAAATCTTCATGATCTTGGATTAGGCGATGGTTTCTTAGGTATGACACCAAAAAGCATAAGCAACCAAAGAAAAATAAATTGGACATTGTCAAAATTAAAATCTTTTGTGCTTCTAAAGATATTATCAAGAAAATGAAAAAAACAATAAAATGGGAAAAATGTTTAGAAATCATTTATCTCATAAGAGACATGTATCGAGAATATATAAAGAACTCTTATAACTCAGAAATAAAAGGACCAATAAACCAACTTTTAAACAGACTAAGGATCTGAACAGACCTTTCTCCAGGAAGCATGTGAAAAGATGCCCAACATCATTAGTCATCCAGGAAACACAAATAAAAAACACAGTGAGATACCACTTCAAACCTACTAATTTGGCCATAATCAGGGAAGACTGTTATTGTATTAGTGAGAATGTAGAGAAATTAGGACCCTCAGACATCACTGATGGGAATGTAAAATAGTGCAGCCACTTTGGAAACAGCTTGGGATTTCCTGATATGGTTAAACACAGAGTTATCATATGAGTCAGCAATTCTACTCCTAGGTATATACCCAAAAGAAATGAAAACATAAGTCTACACAAAAACTTATATAAGAATCTTCATAGTAGCATTATTTATGAGGGTCAAAATGTGGAAACAATCCAAATGTCCATCAACTCCTAAATGGATATACAAATCGGGTATATCCATACAAAAGAATATTATTCAGCCTTAAATAAATGATACGCTGATATATGCTACAAACTGGATGAAATGTGAAAACATTATGCTAAGTGAAAACCAGACAGAAAAGCCCACATATCATATGATTCCATTTTTTTTTAATATCAAGAATAGGCAAATTCACAAAGGACATTACATTAGTGGTTTCCAGAGTTAAGAGGCAGGGGTGCTGGAGGTGGGGGCTGGATATGGGTAATGGCTGCTAAGAGGTTTATTTTTGAGGTAATGAAAATATTCTGGAGTTAGAAAGTGGTGATGGGTACAAAACATTGTGACAGAACTAAAAACCACACCAAATTATACATGTTAAAAGGTGAATTTTATGGTATTTTGCATTATATATAAATTGAAAAAATTCTTCCCCTTTCAGGTAAAATAAAGTTAGATCTGGAATGGATCTTAGAGTGTAAAGTTGAATGATATCTTTAACAAAAAGCAAAATATACAAGAATGTAAGAGCTAATGTATCCACCACCCAGATTTTACAAATATAAACAAAGTTTTGCCATGTTTAATTCATATTTTTATCCTTCTCTTTGTATAAATAGGACATTATTAGTACAGTTAAAGCATTTCCCCATCCCTTCTTCTACCTAGAGGTACCCACTCCACTATTCTGACATTGTTGCATAGGAGCACCATGAATGTTTTTATAATTTTGTTACTGATAAGTATAAATATTTTATTTTAAAAATGTATGTAGATGGTCTTTTAGTCTGGTATGCTTAGAAAGCACAGCCTGAGGCAAAATCTTATGTGTCACTACTATTATTTGGTAGTGTAATCTCATAGCAGTAGGAGTAAGGGAAAAGGGGAGAGAAGCAGGGGAAGAAAACAAGAGCTAGGAGAGTATGATGTTGATTTGGTTACAGCTTGATGTCAAGCACAAATGATTACTTGATTTCTAGGGACCATTTACTCAGAGATTATACCAACTACTGTGACTCAGAACAATAAATCTGGGTGAGAGGTGAGGACAAGAAATTATCTGCCAGCAACAGTCTCCACTGCTCAGAGTCTCCCCATGGACCATGACTTCCCTCACACTTCTGGGTTATGTAGACAAGGGTGCTGAGTGAGTCCCATGGCATCTCATACTTCAGAGGCAATAGGAAGGCCTCAAGGTGGTAGATATGAGTCACTTTGCACAGACATGAAGCAAGGTTGTACCCCTTGTAAAGTCAGTATGAGTCCAAACAGAATTAGTCCCTAAAAGATTGGCTGGGGCAGAAGAAGTGCTAAAGAGCCCCTAGAGAAATGTAAGGCAAAGAGGATCTGAAGTGTGACATAAGAGTTGTCTAATGTAGTATGCTACGTTATTTGTCCTTTTGTAACTTATTTTTTAATTAAATATTATACTTGGAGCTTATTCATGTTTCACATATGTGGATCTAATTAATTCATTTTTACTGCTTAAAGTTATTTCCTCTTAGGGAAGTATTACAGTCTACCCATTTTCCTATCAATGACCACTTAGCTTCTTTCCAGTTGTCTGGTTCTTTTCAAACCATGATCATTGAATCTCTCAAGTTCTGTGGAGATAGCTTCGGGACCACGGAGGAGCTCCAGAGGCTATTTTGTTCAAAGGGCATTATGCCTTTAAAAATAAGTTTGAAAGTCAATAAAAAATTATCAGGGGCTTCCCTGGTGGCGCAGTGGTTGAGAGTCTGCCTGCCGATGCAGGGGACACGGGTTCGTGCCCCGGTCTAGGAAGATCCTACATGCCGCGGAACGGCTGGGCCCGTGAGCCATGGCCGCTGAGCCTGCGCGTCCGGAGCCTGTGCTCTGCAACGGGAGAGGCCACAACAGTGAGAGGCCCGCGTACCGCAAAAAAAATAATTATCAGGTATAATATCCAGGTTTCCAAACTGTGGTCTAGTGAGCTTTCTAACACAGCAGGATACTCAACTGAGATTTTGCCACTTAGTTTTAGTCCACTTGTCTTCCTAAATACTGAGATTTACTGGTCAGAATACTCAGTCTTATGATCCATAAGGTAAAACCAAATTATTTCACTTGTATTTTGAACAGTAATATCTGAGTTAATTGTTACCAACAGAAGTGAAGACCAGAGGTTGTGGAATTCAAATGCTAAGTCATGCAATCTATGCAAACTTTCTTTGCAATGCAACTCTCCAAATGTTAAGTAAATGTACTAAATATCACATGTTAATATAATCCTATCAGTCCATCATAGACAGAGTGTAGTTTTTCAACACCTCCCAATTTTTCTTTTGTATTTTTCAGGCAACATGCCATGATTATGGTATGTGCTTAATCATTATTTGCTGTATGAATGAGTTAATGTAGAGCAGACACATAGTTTTTCAGTCCCCCTTATGAACTTTTTATGTGGCTAGGATGTGATCTGTGGTCATAAGGTTACTATTATAGGAAACCAAACCTAGACTCCTGGCCTGATTAAGAACATCCTCTATTATGCCAAGATGGCTGGCCATAAATAGAAAAACTGTTACACAAACTTTCTTTTGGAGTCTAAAATGATCTTATTACCTAGGGTAGTAGTTAATAGATCTGTTCAAGTGAAATCAGAAGTCACTGCTACTAGAAATCAACATAGATCATGCAGAGAGAAAGTAAGAGACTTTCTGAAGAGCCACAGGTCTTCTTACTCTGCTTAACTGAGAAGTTGCTTCATGTTGTATAGAATTTAGTCAGAAACTCATAATATGCAGGTTTCCATTAATTGTTTCTAGGACATTTTAAGCCAGTTTTCCTTTCAAGCAAATTTTAGCTGCTGGCTCAGCTAGACTGGGCACACTCACTTGCAAATCCTGGTATTTAAATTCTTATCTTGCAAATAGGGTTAGAAAGTTCCAGAGGGTAACTGGGTATTTCCTTTAGCAGCAATAAGATAACCTATTCTAGTTCTGGGAACTAGGGTGGGGCTGAGTTTGCCTGGTCCACCTACTGAAGTTACTCCACTCCTGCCTGTTAGGACTTGCTTTGTCAAGGTCCTCACTTTAAAACCCATAGCTAATTCATCAGTTGGGCGACTGGGACTGACATGTATACACTGATGTGTATAAAATTGATGACTAATAAGAACATGCTGTATAAAAAATAAATAAAATAAAATTCAAAAATTAAAATAAAATAAAATAAAACAAACAAACAAATAACCCATAGCCAATTTGGGAACTTCCCTATCTTAAAAAAATCCATAGGCAATAATCAAATGAAGGGGTTCCTAGTTTCATTTTCACTCAGGACCGCTTCTGACCTAAGGGATCTTCTTTTGCAATGAGTTAGTTTGCTCCTTTTGAATATTACATCATAAATCTGGTGAGAAATTAATATTTTCCTGACGTTTGAAGTATGTGGAAGACCTTGAGCATTTCATATTCTTCTTCTCCTTCTCCTTCCTTCCATAAACTAGGAAATGGCTACTTATTTTCATCAGGGACAGTTATTTTGCTTCATCAGATATCTCGGTTCTCTCCTATCCAATAATATTAACAAAGAACATTTTAGACCAAAGGTTTAAAAAATAAAAGTAAAAGGTGTCAATCTCATTCTCTTTTACTGCCATTTCAATATTCTAGATTAAATAACATAGTTGACACATTTTTATTTTCTATGACTAACTTCAAACACTCCACAGACTTTTAAGCCCTTGCTGATAATTCCAGAACACTTGACATAAAGAAACCTTTACATGTGAATTACAGAGGATTCGCATCACTCTCAGTGTTCAGGATGTCAAATGACAGAATCTGGTTTACCAATACAAAGCTGAAAGTTTACTGGGGAAAGGGAAAGTTTAGAATGGAGAAATAGGGTGATGCAGGCCCAGTTGGGGAAAATAGTTATTCATATCACCATTTTAAAACCCAGAAAAACCTTAAAAAGGAAGCAAAGATGATAAGCATACATTGAAGGTTACAAATAACACAGAAGGGCATTGGTTTCCCACATTGTAGAGCTGAGGTATTTTCAATTATACCACTCTAAAATGTGAAGCCAAATTCTGTTCACAGATAAAGTCACAAAATTTCCTGTTAACACAAAGACAGTCTTTCATTCTCTGTCAGTAACAGTCTGCAGAACTGAATTTTCCATTAAAAAAAAAACATTTATTCTAGCAATGTGAATATATATATATCCAGACAAACATTCACATTTACTTTTCTATCTCTCCATTACTTTGTCAAAACTTCCCTCTCTTCCTTCAGTTGTTTGAGTCTCAGTGGGATTGTTTTTTTTTTTTTTTTTTTGGTAAACTTTTGTTGAAGTAGAACGTATATTCAGAAAAGTGCACAAATCTTAAGTATATAGATAGGGAAATAGATATAGATATTGATGAATGTAACTACTACCCAAAAGAAGATATAGAATATTACCAGTATTCCAAAGGGCTCTTTGTGCACCCTTCAAGTGAGTACACCTACAAGGTAACCAAAATCTTGATTTCTACTACCAAGATTAATTGTACCTATTTTGAACTTCATATAAATATTATCATACAAGGTGTACTCTTTTGTGTCTTATTTGCTCTATATGTTAAACCTGTGAGATTCATCTATACTGTTATAAGTAGTTTATTCTTTTCCATTGTTGTATATTATCCCATTTGTATTGATATACTGCAATTTATCTGTTATTTGTTGAACCAAGATTTTTTAATTTTTATTTTATATTGGTGTATAGTTGACTTAAAATCTTGTGTGAGTTTCAGGTGTATGGCAAAGTGATTTAGAATTCATATATATATAACTATTTTTTTCAGATTCTTTTCCATAGAGGTTATTACAGAGTACTGAGTAGATTTCCCTATGCTATACAGTAGGTCCTTGTTGATTATTTATTTTATATATAGTAGTGTATATATGTTGATCCCAATCTCCTAATTTATCCCTCCCCTTGACCTTTATCCTTTGGTGACCATAAGTTTGTTTTCTAAGTCTGCAAGTCTGTTTCTGTTTTATAAATAAGTTCATTTGTATCATTTTTTAGATTCCACACATAAGTGGTATCATATGATATTTGTCTTTCTCTGTCTGACTTACTTCACTCAGTATGATAATCTCCAGATCCATCCATGTTGCTGCAAATGACATCATTTCATTCTTTTTTATGGCTGAGTAATATTCCATTGTATTGAGATATATATATATATATATATATATATATATATACACACACACACACATCTTTATCCATTCATCTGTTGATGGACATTTAGGTTGCTTCCATGTGTTGGCTATTGTAAATAGTGCTGTCATGAACAAAGATGCCACTGGCATTTATGTTCTTGACTTTTGATGCAGGTATGGGCTTATTTTACTTTTCTAGGAATAATACTGCTGGGTCATGGAATATGCATATGACTGGCATTCAAAACTTTTGCCAGTGGTTATGCCAATTTATACTTCCACTTGCAGTATATGAGAGTTCAATCTGTTTAATATTCTGCCAATGCTTGGTGTTGAAACCATATACAAGCCCCTGTGTCCCTGTCCTTTGAAGTAGAAGGCTTTTGCTTTAGTCTCCCAGGCCTCTCCTGAGTCTCAAAAGGCTGGCTCAAAAATTAATGATTAGGAAATGTGAAGATGTAGAAACAAAGAATAGCTATTGTGAGGGGAAAGTGGTAACAACTTAAGACTATAAACCCACAACACAGCAGAATCACCAAACTCCCAGTTCCCGAAATATATAGATACAGGCCTGATACACATCCCCAAGTTGTTTTTACAGGAAGTAGACCCCCACCAGATGAAAACTGCTGACTGCAAGCACAGAGATCTTAGATCAGTTGAAACCAGGTTGATGATGCTTGAAACTTCACCTTGATGCCAACCAATCTGAGAATTTTGCATAAGCTGATCATGTACCCTCCAGTCCCCTCCCTCACACTGCCTTTAAAACCCCTTCCCTGAAAGCCATCAGAGAGTTTGGGTCTTTTGAGCATGAGCTGCCTGTTCTCCTTGCCTGGCACCCTGCAATACACACTGTACTTTCCTTCAATACAACCCGGTGTCAGTAGATTTGCTTTACTGTGCATGGGCGAGTGGACCCACTTTTGGCTCAGTAGTAATGCTATCAGTCTTTCAAATTTTATCTGTTCTGGCATGTGTGTAGTTTAATTTGCATTTCCCTAATAACTAATAATATTTAACATTTTTTCATATGATTCTTGGTTATTTATTTGAAGCCATACTTTGTAAAGTGCTCAAATTTTTGATCTAAGTTTTAAAAAGTTGAGCTTTCTCTCTTTTTCTTATTTGTATGAGAGGGTTCCCTGTATATTCTTTATGTATAATGCTGAAAGTCCTTTGTCAGGCATATGTATTACAAATATCTTCTCCTACTCAGTGCCTTGCCTTTTTACTCACATAATAATGTCTTTTGATAAACATGTTTTAAAATATAATGAACTGCAATTTGCAATATTTTCTCTTATGAGAAAATAAAATATCTCTTATGATTGGTGCTTTCTGTGTCCAGTTTAAGCAGTTGCCTAACACAAGATCATGAAGCTATTCACTTATAATTTATTATTTTCTAAGCTTTATTGTTTGTCATTTAAATTTAAAATTCATTTGGAATTCATTTTTTCATATGATGTGAGGTAGAGATCAGGGTACATTTGCTTGCCACAGGGATATAAAATTGACCTAGATCTGTTTATTGAAAAGACCATCCCTTACTCCTCTGCATTTCAGTGTCACCTTTGTCATAAACTGAGTAGCCTTATATGTTTGGGTTTATTTCTGGACTCTATTCTGTTTGTTTGATCTCTTTGTCTATCTTTCCACCAATAACTCACTGTTTTAATCACTTTACCTTTATAATAAATATTTCTGTTTTGTAGTGTAAATTCTCCCAACTTTTGCTTCTTCCTCAAGATTCTCTTGTCTATTCTTGGCCCTTTTCAGTTATGTATCCATTTAGTAGGTTAGCTATAGCTAAAAAATCTTTTGGGATTTTTATTATGATTTTTTGGTCTATAGATCAATTTTCAAAGAATATATATTTTTTCAATATTGAGACTGCCAAATCATAAAGATGCTATATCCCTCTATTTATTTAGATCTGTAATTATTTTCAATAATGCTGTGTAGTTTTCTATGTAGAGATCTTTTTTAAAGTTTTTTTTTATGAATATGTGATTTTTTTTTTTTTTTTCTTTTTGCGGTATGCGGGCCTCTCACTGTTGTGGCCTCTCCCGTTGCGGAGCACAGGCTCCGGACGCACAGGCCCAGCGGCCATGGCTCACGGGCCCAGCCGCTCCGCGGCATATGGGATCCTCCCAGACCGGGGCACGAACCCGCATCCCCTGCATCGGCAGGCGGACTCTCAACCACTGCGCCACCAGGGAGGCCCGAATATGTGATTTTTTTAAAACATTTTTATTGGAGTATAATTGCTTTACAATGGTATGTCAGTTTCTGCTTTATAACAAAGTGAATCAGTTATACATATACGTATGTTCCCATATATCTTCCCTCTTGCGTCTTCCTCCCTTCCACCCTCCATATCCCACCCCTCTAGGTGGTCACAAACCACTGAGCTGATATTCCTGTTCTATGCAGCTGCTTCCCACTAGCTATCTATTTTACGGTTGGTAGTGTATATATGTCCATGCCACTCTCTCACTTTGTCACAGCTTACCCTTTCCCCTCCCCATATCCTCAAGTCCATTCTCTAGTAGGTCTGTGTCTTTATTCCCGTCTTACCCCTAGGTTCTTCATGACTGTTTTTTTTTTCCCCTTAGATTCCATATATATGTGTTAGCATACGGTATTTGTTTTCCTGACTTACTTCACTCTGTATGACAGACTTTAGGTCCATCCACCTCACTATAAATAACTCAATTTCGTTTCTTTTTATGGCTGAGTAATATTTTTTGATGGGACTATAAATGTTATTTTTTTCTTCTCTTTCCCTTATTTCACTGACCAAGACCTGAAGGTAAGGTTAAATAAAATTTTAATGTTAATTTAACAGGAAATTTAGCAGTACAATAGGGAAAGAAAAGTGGACATCCTTCTCTCTTTCCTAATCACAGGGGAAATATCTCATATATTTCAGTATTAACAATATTTATTACAGTATATTATACTTGTCCTTCATTAGACTAAAGAAAATGTCTTCAAGTCTTAATCTGCTAAGAGTTATCATGAATCTGTATTGAATTTATTTCTGCATTTATGGAAAGCATTAAGGTTTCTTACCCTCTTTATTCCATTAATATAGTGAATTACATTGATTCGTTTTTAACTGTTAAGCTAAACTTCCCATCCCAGAAATAAAGCCAAATTAGTTGTAATGTGATTATCTGATATACATATATTGCTATAATTAATTTGCCATTATTTTATTTAGGAATGTTTGTTCCTGTTTATGATAGAAATGGCTTTTATTATTCTCTTGCAATGTTCTTTTCAGATTTCATGTCAATATTAGGCTAATAGCATAAAATAAATGGAGAAATATTTCTTCTTTCTCAGTGTTCTGAGTTTGTATAAGAGTGATATTATTTCTTCTTAAATGTTTAGAAGAATGTACTGCTTACCATCTGGGCCTGCTTTTGTTATTTTTTTTAAGTAAGGTTTTAAATTATGGCTTATTATTTTAAAATATGTATATCAAATTCAATTTTTAAATTTCTTCTTATGACAGTTTTGTTAGGTTGTAATTTTCAAGGAATTTGTACATTTCATCTAAATTTTGAAAATCTTGGGCATAAAGTTCTTCATAATAGTTTTGTGATGTTTTTAATTATCTATAAGGCATTTCATTCTTTTTTTAGACTGAGATATAGTAGGTGTACAATATTATATAAGTTACAGGTGTACAGTGATTCACAATTTTTAAAGGTTATACTCTATTTATAGTTACTATAAAATATTGGTTATGTTCCCTGTGCTGTACAATATGCCACTGTGGTGTTAGTTATTTTATACATAATAGTTTGTACTTCTTAATCCCCTAAACGCCTATCTTGTGCCTCCCCACTTCCCTCTCCCCACAGGTAAACATCAGCTTGTTTTCTATATCTGTGAGTCTGTTTCTTTTTTTATATTCACTACTTTGTTTTGTTTTTTAGATTCTACATATAAGTTATATCATACAGAATTTGTCTTTCTCTGTTTGACTTATTTCACTTAGCATAATACCTTCCAAATCCATCCATGTTGTCACAAATGGCAAAATTTCATATATATATATATATACACATATACATACATACATACATACATTCATATATACATACATACCACATCTTCTTTACCCAGTCATCTGTTGATGGACACTTAGTTTGCTTCCATATCTTGGCAATTGTAAATAATGCTGCTATGAAAACTAGGGTGCATATATCTTTTCAAATTAGTGTTTTAGGTTTTTTTTTAAATATACACCCAGGAGTGGAAATGCTCGGTCATATATATGGTAGCTCTATTTTTAGTTTTTTGAGAAACCTCCATACTGTTTTCCACAGTGGTTTCACCAATTTACATTCCCACCAACAGCATACGATGGTTCCCTTTTCACTACATCCTCACCAACATTTGTTATTTATGGTCCTTTTGATGATAGCCATTCTGGCAGGTGGGAGGTGATATCTCATTGTGGCTTTAAATTGCATTTCTCTGATGATTAAAAATGTTGAGCATCTTTCCACAGGACTGTTGACCATCTGTAAGTCCTATCCACAGTAATCAGGCAAGAAAAAGAAATTTTAAAAATACAAATTGGAAAGGAAGAAGCGAAACTCACTGTTTGCAGATGACATGATACTATATATAGAAAATCCTAGACACCACCAGAAAACTACTAGAGCTCATCAATGAATTCGATAAAGTTACAAGATACAAAATTAATGTATAGAAATGCAACAGATTTCTGTATATTAACAATGAACTATCATAAAGAGAAATTAAGGAAACAACCCTATTCACCATTGCATCAAAAAAGAGTAAAATACCTAGGAATAAATGTACCTAAGGAAGTAAAACACCTGTACTCAGAAAACTATAAGACACGGTTGAAAGAAATTGAAGATTACACAAACAGATGAAAAGATATACTATGTTCTTGGACTGGAAGAATTAATATTGTTAAAATGACCATACTACCCAAGACAATCTACAGATTCAATGCAATCCTTATCAAAATACCAAGGGCATTTATCACAGAACTAGAATAATTTTAAAATTTGTATGGAAATACAAAAGATCCCAATCTTGAGAAAGAAAAATGGAGCTGGAGGAATAATGCTCCCTGACTTCACAAAGTTACAGTAGTCAAAACAGTATGGTACATAGCTCAATGGGACAGAATAGAGAGCCCAGAAATAAAACCACATAATACAGTCAATTAATCTATGACAAAGGAGGCAAGAATATACAAAGGAGAAAAGGAGGCAGTCTCTTCAATAAGTGGTGCTGGGAATACTGGACAGCTACAGGTAAAAGAATGAAATTAGAACATTTTCTCACATCACATACAAAAATAAACTCAAACTAGATTAAGGATTTAAATGTAAGACTGGAAACCATAAAACACCTAGAAGAAAATGAGGCAGAACACAGTGTGGCATAAATCACAGCAATTTTTTTTTGCATCTTTCTCCTACAGCAAAAGAAATAAAAGCAAAAATAAACAAATGGGACCTAATTAGACTTAAAAGCTTTTGTACAGCAAAGGAAACCATCAACCAAATGAAAGACAACTACTGAATGGGAGAAAATATTTGCTAATGATATGACTGATAAGGGGTTAATATCCAAAATATATAAAACAGCTCATACAACTCAACATCCAAAAGACGAACAACCCAATTAAAAAATGGGCAGAATACCTGAATAGACATTTTTCCAAGGCATCTCATTCTTGATTTGTAATGTGTATTTCCTTTTTTTCCTTGATTAGCCCTATAGAGGTTTATCAATTTTTTAAATCTTTTCAGATAATCAACTTTTAGCTTTATTGGTTTTCTTTATTTTATGATTATTTCCTTTTTTACTGTAGCTCTTATCCTTTATAAATTTCCTGATTTCTACTCTTCTTTGAGTTTATTAAGATGAATAATTAGGCTATTGATTTTATTATTTCTTCTTTGCTAATAGATGCATTTTTAAGGCTATAAATTTCCTTCTAAGTACTGTTTTAGCCCTATTTTGAAGTATTAAAATGTCATTTTTATCTATGTTTAATTTTGGAATGTTTTACTTAATTTCCAAACATTTGGGAATTTTCTAGTTTAATTCCATTGTGTTAAAGGACATGCTTACAATTTAGTCCTTAGAAATTCATTAAGATTTCTCTTATGCCCCAGCATAAGATCTATTTTGGTAAATATTAATGTGCATTTGATAAAAAAGAAGGTGCATTCTGTAGTTGTTGGGTGTAGTTTACTATATATCAATTAGTTCCACCTGCCATTTTTTCACTCAGATGTTCTATATATTTTTTTCTGTTTCTTTTATCAGTTACTGAGATGTTCAGATATTTTATATACTATTTTCTGTTTCTTTTATCAGTTACTGAGAGAAGTATCTCAAAATTTAAACTATGATTGTGGTTTTACTTCTGCCTATTTTTCCTTTATACCTGTTGAGGGTATTAGGTTAATTAGAATATAAGATATTACCTTTGTTCTTCCTGCTCAGTTGAACTCTGTTTTATCATTATGAAATATTCCTTTATCTTTAATAGTAATATATCTTGTCTTAAAGTTGACTCGGTCTGACATTAATATAACTATACCAGCTTTCTTTTGGCTAGTATTTGCATGGTATATTTTCTGGACATTTACTTTAAATCTTTCTGTCTTCTCTTCAAGTTGTATCTTATAAACAGTTTGTAGCTTTTTAAAAACATCCAGCTTGATAATCTTTATCATTTATTTAGAGTAGTCTACTTACATTTCATGCAATTATGATATATTATGGTTTAAATTAACTATCTACTTGTCCTTATCTGTTTTTTTAAATTTCTATCTTCCTCCCTTCTTTCTTTTGGAGTAAACAAGCTTTTGGTTGTTGTTGTTGTTGTTATTTATTATTCTCTTTCACCCAACTTTTAACTTGTAGTTATTCCTTCTTTTAACTGGTAGTTAGTATTTTTCAGTTATTACCTTAAAAATTACAGCATGCACTCCCGAACTATTACAGTCCATTATAAAAGAACACTTCTACCACTTCCCAGATACTGCAAAGACCTTAAAATACTTTAACCCTTCTTATTTTCCTCATGCCATATATGCTATTTTTGTTATGCATTTTATTCTACATATATTTAAAGGCTCATGAGATATTATCATTATTTTAAACTATCAGGTTTCCCTGGTGGCACACTGGTTAAGAATCTGCCTGCCAATGCAGGGGACATGGGTGCAAGCCCTGCTCCAGGAAGATCCCACATGCCGCGGAGCAACTAAGCCCATGCACCACAACTACTGAGCCTGCACTCTGGAGCCCGTGAGCTACAACTACTGAGCCCACGTGCCACAACTACTGAGGCCCACGTGCCTAGAGCCCGTGCTCCACAAGAGAAGCCACAACAATGAGAAGCCCACGCACCACAACAAAGAGTAGCCCCGCCTTGCCTGCAACTAGAGAAAGCCCGCACGCAGCAACAAAGACCCAACACAGCCAATCAATCAATAAAATTAAGTTAAATTAAAATAAACAATCAATAGTCCTTTAAAATATCCCTTTTTACTTCCTTACTTATTTATCCTTTCTTGTGTTCTTCATTCCTTCTACCTTCCCATTCTTCCATGTGGGATTATTTTCCTACTGCCTGAGGAACACCCCTTCATATATCTTTTAGTGTAGGTCCACAAGTTCCAAATTCCTACTTAGTTTTGCCTGAAAATGTGTTTATTTCACTTCCTTTTAAAAATGAATTTTTACACAAATGTAATTTGCCTTCATTTTTGGAGAATGTTTTCACGGAGTAAAGAATTCTAGATTAACTGCCTTTTTTCAGTACTATAAAGTATCACTTAATGAACTTTCAACAATTAGTTCTCAAATAATTGTTTCTTGCATACAAATTTTATTTCTTTAGCTAACTTAACTGAGAACAACTAAGCATCACTCTAAGTTTTAAGGAATCTTTTTCTCATAAATTAAAAACATACTGCTACTTTTTCAGTGACTATTAGGAAGTTCATCCTTGTATTTTAGCTAAAATATTTCTTTTGGTAGCTTCTTATGGTTCATCCTATTTCTACTCTTTATGACCTTCTATAATGAGTTTAATCCCTCGACAACATGACAGCCCTTAAAACATTTAAAGATAGCTATCATGTTCCTGCCTCCCCCTTCAGTCTTTTTCTCCAGACTAGACAAATCCAGTCTATTCATGTGTTCTCCATATTGAGCCAAGTTCCCTTATTATTTCAGGTCTTTGCTCTGAATGTGCTCCATTTGTATGCCTTCAGCAAGCAGGTGACGACTTGCCTGATGTCAGGCAATTTGCAACAATGTTCTTCTATATAAGACCAATTCCCAAGTACAATTCAACTAACTCTGAATTTGGAAATAGATTCTGGGTCAACCTAGCCATGTTTTCTGTACTAGCCTTTGAAATTGATACAAAGGAAAAAAAAAAGGAAGAAAAGGAAGGGAGGGAGTGAGGGAGGGAGATTAGCACATAAATTTAAATTGTGTTCAATTTATTTTCTGTTTATGGGCAAGTATTCCTTACATCCCAGAGTGTTGCATAGTTTTGTTCACCTAATCTAAGAAAATAAAAAAAATTAGTCAGGAAGCTATTATTTGAGAGAGAAAATTTTAAAGTTTATTAAGGGAGCATTTGTAACTGCAGCGGATAGAAAGAAGGGAATATATCCAAAAAGGTTAACCAGCAAAATATGATTTTGTGCATCTTTTCAGTTACCTTCTACAAGTCTTAATAGCAGGAATGATTCATTTTGCTTCATTCAAACTTACATTCTGAATAAAGCTTCATGAAGTGAACTGGTGGTATTTAGTCTTTGAAAAATCCATTTTATTTATAAACTCTCATGAATACAGGCATATTAACATAAAGAAAATATAATAATTATATTTTTTCATGGAAGAGTATTCAAGGTTAAAATCCAAGAATAACTTTTCAGGACTAACCAAGCCTTGAAATATAATTACACAATGTGGCAAACAAAAAAAATATTAAAAAGTTTGAAATGAAAGACACGCTAAAAGTATAGTTGCAAATTGTTTTTGAAAGCTTTCAGTGAAACCCAAGAGTTGGTCATTAATCACATGGGAAGCTATTTATATTGCTTCTTCTGTGCACCCTCCCAAGGTTCTGTCAAAATTCTTAATATTTGGACTTTGGTCTGTTTCTTCTTAGCAACATTTTAGCTTTCATATACAAAGAGAATACCACTGGGTCACTGTAAGAAGGCTATAGCCACCCTAGTAGTGGCAGTGGCCTATTAGGTTTTTCAAAGCTGAGGGCTAATCAGTATTCCTCCCCAAGAACAAGGATGGGTCTACTAAAGCATAAGGTCACCATCTTGGGAACATAAGTCAAGATAACAAACTAAGCTAAGACACTGGTTTAAAAAAATTAGTGAACCAACCTGGCAAACTTTAAAAATTCCAAGATGATTTCTTGCTTCTGGCCATGACGGAGTATCTTACTTCAGACTGGGGACAACTATAAAAGCTGTATAACAATTTTAAATATGTGATTTGAAGGCGTCAGTTATTAACCAAGGAAACCATAACTTAGAGGGTCCAAGATTCTGGATAGAAGGGAATTACACTGAGATGAACTCCACATTTGTCTCTGCTTTTATCCCTGGGGCATTCACCTATTAACAATGTAGAGAAGAGAGTCAGGAAGCATCAGTGTGGGGCTTGCAGCAGTCTCACTGTAATAGGGAGACAGAAGCTGGAGTTTGGGGCTGCCAAGATGGCAGGGACTTGAGGAGTCATGATCCAAGAAAGAGGTAAGCCAGAAACTCTGCAGGCAGTTTCCCATTTAGGTGTTTGTCAACTCATAAGCTGCCCATATGCAGGGACAATGTTATTTTCTTGGTTCAAACACCACATCAGTTTCCCCCACTGGTTATATTAAAGATCAAACTCCTTAGCATAATATATATATATATATATATATATATATATATATATAACTTCTACTGTCTGGTTTTCCCATTAGTGACAGACATACCCTACAATGACCCCACCCCCTGCTATGAGTCATTCACTTGTGAAATCTTTACCCTGTAATCCCTTCCACTTGACCACAGGTAGAACCTGTGACCTGTTTCTCACAAATAAAACATAGCAAAGGTGAGAGATATCACTGCCGTGACCATGTTACATAATATGGCAGAGATGAAGGAATTTTGCAGATATAACTAAGGTCCCAAATCAGCTGACCTTGAGTTCATCAAAAGAGTGTTCTTGAGGGTCCTGACCTAATCAGGTGAATTCTTTAAAAGAGGACTTAGGCCTTCTCTAAAGTGAGAGACGTGAAGCAGCTAAGACTCCTTGTTGCTGGCTCTGATGAATTCTACAACCACAAGGAATTAATTCTGCCAACAATATGAGCTTGGTAAAGACCCCTGAGATCCAGATGAGAATGCAACTGGTCAACGAATTGATTATAACTTTGTGAGACCTTGAGTAGAATCCCCAGGTAGGCTGTGTCCAGACTTCTGCCCTACAGAAGTAGTGATGTCATATGAAGTTGTGTTGCTTTAAGCTGCTAAATTTATGTTTTGTTATGCAGCCGTAAAAAACTAATACACCACTTTTGGCCTCAAATCCCATGTGGCAGTCAGTGAGAACCACTAGTACTGCTCTGACTTTGATATGCCATTTTATACATTCATTTGTTTATAAATATTGTTCCTTTCCCATTAAACGCCCTTTCTTAGTTTTTCTGCCTACAAAAGTTCCACTCATATTTTATTATCCAGCTCAAGCTTCTACTCTGAAGACTTTGTGATCCAGTTGACATCCTTTGGGCCACCATATAGGTATTTTTTAAACACCACACTAGCACCTATCACACTGTATTGCACTCAGTTGTTTACATGTGTTACTCATTTATCCATTCCATGAGGTCAAGGAATATAATTCATTTTTGTATTGACAACTGGCCTAACTTAAATGCCTAGCTAGAGTAGAGACTCAATAAACATTTGCTAAATTAATGGATTTATATCTGGTTATTGCATTGATTCTTCTTGATTTATAGCCAGCTTCTTCCTAAGTACAGGAATTTGATTTGCCATTTTTTGCCTTTTTTTTTGATTTGCCATTTTTTGGTAAATGTATTCTTTTGAGACTTGAGAGTATGTATCTGGGACTGAGAATGAAGTCAGTAGACTTAGAGAAAGGACCTATATTCTTCTATTCTACCTCCTTCATGATTTTTATGTATTAATCATACCCTCTCTCTCAGCCTTTGGGTTTTCCTTTCTAAGAAGATCTTGTCTTCTTGTTCACATGTTTCCTAGCTGCTCCAATTCTGGAGCTTCCCCAATTATGTAACCCCTTATAATAAAAGGTTACAGACCTTTTATTGTTGTTCTCCTAGCTCTTCTTTTCATGATCTTCAAGCTCTTGATAATTCTTCACTGACAAGATGATAGCTTCTCTTTCAGTACTCTTTAGCTCTTAGGGCATTCAAGATAAGTGGCTTCAAAGCAGTTCACTTAAAAGCAACTTGTTTAAATATCAAACATTCACAAAATGATGTTAGGGAAATTTCCTACAATTATGTATTTCACTCTCCCCACCCTGTTTCCCTAATTGAGTTAGGAAAAAGCCAAAAGATCAGAAAAGACAACCTCCAAAGTGCCACTTTCTTTCTTTAGTATTGAACTGAGAACCATAGATCAAAAATTGTAAGTTCTCAGTCTGGCTGGTATGATCTATACTATTCTGCCTACTATTGAACCTCTCACTCGTTAGTCTGTTTCTTCAAGATGGCATAAACATTTCGATTTGCCTTCTGGGGAACTTATCATAGGACGTGGGAAAGGGAATTGAAGAGCAGTAAAAATCCTGGAATAGCAAATAAATCATTCTTTGGATTCATTAACCACTCCCAAACTTCTATACAGCTTGCTGTAAACTCAACATTTGAACCAGCTTGCCAGTTCTGAGTTCAAGGTGACAGTCTTAGACAAGAGTGTGCATTATGACTAACAGAGAAACAATGAACACATTCACAGAGTATCTTTATGCATGTGTAGCTTATATAGTAATTTAAGGCATGATTTATGCTTTAGTCATTAATATATAAAAGTACTGATAAACCTGGTTGCCTGATATGAAATTGAAACCTGTAGCACAGGGAGATCAGCTCGGTGTTTTGTGACCACCTAGAGGGGTGGAATAGGGAGGGTGGGAGGGAGACACAAGAGGGAGGAGATACGGGGATATATGTATATGTATAGCTGATTCACTTTGTTATAAAGCAGAAACTAACACACAATTGTAAAGCAATTATACTCCAATAAAGATGTTAAGAAAAAAAAGCAATAAATAAATAAGTATAAATAGCTACTTCTCAGTAAACATGATAGATTGAATACACACTTTTTTCCTTAACTCCTCTCCAAAATCCCATTAAGTTGACATTAAATAAATAAACATGCACAAATAGAACAGGATAGAAGAAAATAGCAAAAGAAATATCAACAAAATTTTGGAAGTTGGAAGACAAATAAATGAGTAGTAACTAACTTAACATACTGAAGAAAGGGAAAACTTAAACCATGTCAGGAAACCAACAAGAAATAAGCCTATTCTCCCTACGCAATTCCTGAAACACACAGATATTGAAGATATCAGGTATATCTGAAAACAGGGCTTGGTGTGGGGCTCAAGAGAAAATTGGTGAAAAGTCTACTAAGAAGCTCTTCTAGACACCCCCATCCACATCCTTAATCTTTACCCAGGTATTCCAGGTAGGCAGGCTTGTGTGAAATGTAATGAGACTTCATACCTGAAAACTAAGGGTAAGGTTTGCCTTAAGTACACTATAGAGGGATCAGTGTTGGTGAGACCAGGTAGTCCACCTACCACATGGAGATATTTGGACAAAACTGGAAGAAATAATAAATTTGAGAATTATTTTAAAGTCCATGTATGAAAATGAATTTAATTACAAAAAGGTTATGTGTCAGTCCCAAAGCAATCTGAAGAGAAATCAATGGGCTATACAGGAGATCAGTAAAACAGAATAAACAAACAACTAGGAATGCAAGTAATGCTCACTGCAATACAAACAAAATGAGTCTTTGTGTATGGTTCGCCAAAGGCTCCTTAGAAAAGAATGCTTCCAAACTATCAAATGTATGTGGTGGGAAGGAAGGGACTCAAGAGAAGAAGAAATCCACACAGAAACTCAGAAAAAGTACTACCTAGCGTTCTAGAAAACAGGAGAGAAAATAGAGAGCTGAGAAAAAGCAGAGCAACTAATAGTGATACCCTATTTACTCCTATCTGATTTACTTATTTTGGTGAAAAATTCTCTAAAGATTTACAACTTCGCCCTGAGAAATTTAGTTGCATTCTTATAACTCTTTATTTATTTATTAAAACATCTTTATTGGAGTACAACTGCTTCACAATGCTATGCTAGTTTCTGTTGTACAACAAAGTGAATCAGCCATATGCATACATATATCCCCATATCCCCTCCCTCTTGAGCCTCCCTCCCACCCTCCCTATCCCACCTCTCTAGGTTGTAGCAAAGCACCGAACTGATCTCCCTGTGCTATGCGGCTGCTTCCCACTAGCTATTTTATATTTGGTAGTGTATACATGTTGATGCTACTCTCACTTCACCCCAGCTTCCCCCTCCTCACTGTATCCTCAAGTCCATTCTCTATGTCTAAGTCTTTATTCCTGCCCTGCCACTAGGTTCATCAGTACCAATTTTTTTTAATTCCATATATATGCGTTAGCATACGGTATTTGTTTTTCTCTTTCTGACTTACCTCACTCTGTATGACAGACTCTAGGTCCATCCACCTCACGACAAATAACTCAATTTCGTTTCTTTTTATGGCTGAGTAATATTCCATAGTATATATGTGCCACATCTTCTTTATCCATTCATCTGTCAATGGACACTTAGGTTGCTTCCATGTCCTGGCTATTGTAAATAGTGCTGCAATGAACATTGTGGTACATGTCTCTTTTTGAATTATGGCTTTCTCAGGGTACACAACCATTGGAGAACAGTATGGAGTTTCTTTAAAATAGAACTAACCCTTTATTTATACTTCTAGTTTAGCTGTTTGTAGTCAAGTGTCTGTCTTAACACATTGTTAACCACATATTCCTGGGCCTTGCTTCCATGTTTTCGACTCAGTGGGCCCAATCATGTTATCTCTAACAAGTTGTCAGGTCACATTGATGCTTCTGGTCTAGGGACCAGATTTTGAGAAGCCCTACTGTAAACCATATCTGGTCTCAGGCTCAGCAGCCTTACCTGGCCTCCAGGCAAGCTGGGTCATCCATAAGGTTTCCTTCAAAAATGTGATGTCTAGACTTGAGCAGTGCTGTCTCATAGACATATAACGTAAGCCACATCTGTCATTTAAATTTTCTAGTAACCATATTAAAAAAGTAAAAAGAAACTGGTGAAGTCAATCTTAATAATATATTTTATTTAACCTCATATATGCAAAATATTATCATTTCAACATGTAAGCAATATCAATATTTTTGAGTTATTTTACATTTTTCCAAGTAAGTCTTTAAAAGAAGTTGTGTATTTTATACTTCTAGCACATGTGAAATCAGACCAGCCATGTACCAAGCACTCAATAGCCACGTGTGGCTAGTCACTACCATATTGGACATTGCAGTTCTAGGTGCTCTACCTCTCTCTTTTAAAAATTTGTTTACAAATAAATGAACAAAACAAACCAAACAGAAACAAACATGTAGATACCGAGAACAAAGTAGTGGTTACTAAGGGCAGTGGGGAGGGTGAAATGGGTAAGGAGCATCAACTGTATGGTGACAGACGGATCTAAAATTTTTGGTGGTGAGCACGCTATAAGGTATATAGAAGTAGACATATAATGCTGTACGTGTGAAACTTGTATAATGTTATAAACCAATGTTCTCAATAAAAAAATAAGTCTAAAAAACTATTCAAAATCAGACATTTTAATTTATTTCGGGTTGCAATAAAAATATTTAAAATAGACATACCCAATGGTGGAAAGTAATACTTTTAAATGAAGGTAAGGTAGGCCAAAGCAAAAACATTATTGTCCTCCATTCCATCAAGAAATAGCATTCAATGACCAAAATGCAATTTATATACATCTTCTTCCATAGATTTATATTTTGTAAATTTACATTACTATATAACAAATAACCACTTTTTATTTGAGTAACAGTAATATCTGAGGTGCTAAAGTACTAGAGAATATGGATCTGAGGAGGCTTCAATAAGATGTTAAAATTATATTACGTCATAAGAAGTGGATACTTTCTCTTGTTATAACAACTTTGGTATTAATTTTGTAGTAAATGTTTATTATTGAAAATAGAGAAAATGCAGATGAGCAAAAAGAAGACTATAAAGATTACCTGTAATCTTATACCATTAATTCCTTTTATATGTCTGCCCAGATACTTTTCCTTGCCTATAACTATATCCTATTTTTGAAATCAATTGCAATGTACATAATATTTTGTGACTTGCTTTTTTCGATTAACAATATGGAATGAATATCTTTCCATGCATTTATATATCATTCTATAAAATCATACTAAATGGTTGTATAGTATTGTAGGGGCACACCACAATATATCTAGCCCACTTTTATTGGACACTTAGCATTTTCTTTCTTATAAACAACAATGAGATGCAAATGAGATAAAAAGCTGTCAAATTTGGCTAGCACTCCCTATGCACACTTTCCTTCTGCTGATCCCTTTGTGACAAACTTCACCCCTAAGTAATTACTCTCCAATTTCAACTTCCAGTGCTACCAAACTTTAGAGTATATCAGAAACATCTGGTCTATTTTGTATATGCTTTTGTTTTTAATAAAGATCTCTAGGCCTTAGCTTCAAAGTCCGATTCAGCAAGGCTGGTATAGGGCCTCCCTAGGGATCTGCATTTATCATAGGTTCTCCAGGTGATTCTATGGCAGGCAGTCCATATTTTGAGAAACACTGCTCTGGTCCTTCTGTCACATTTATAATAAATTCAATAGCATTTTTCATTTACCTGCACACACTGCTCAAGGAAATGCTCTGAAATAAATAAATGCAGAAAATTTATCACTGTGAACCAAATATCTACTCCCAGTAGCCAAAATCTGTTTTTGAAGTCCCTATAGTTCTTATTATAACAAAACTAATATTCTAGTACATAATTTCTTCCCTAATACATTTTTAAAGAAGAAATGTGGTTAGTGTTTTGCCTGTTGCAAATGGAAGGCTCTATTTTGCAGCTGGTCTAAAGGCCTAATTTCCTGCAGACATGGATGGCACTTGCAATGTTTTGAATAACCTCTGTAGCCACCATCTCAGACTGCTCCATTGGTTGAACTGCTCTCACCAGACAGGGTGTCCATTAGCTTTAATGGGCGTTACTTGGTGTGGTTTGTAGGATTATGCCTGGAAGGGCTGAGTAGTTTCCGTGAGAATCCCTTAACGCTGTTTAAAATTCTATCCAGAAATCAAACGCAGTTAATCAGCCTCTCTCTAGTGGCAGTTTACAGGAAACAGACAATCCAGAGACATCAGCTTTCCTGAGCAAACAAAACAGAACATATCCTTTCCACTTTGTTCAGAGGCCTGAAGTGATAAACCAAGAAGAAACTGATATTCTGAAACTTTGATGAAACCTTGTGAAATATTCCACAGTGGCAGGACAACATCCATACTCCCACTTCTGAAGGGAGATAAAGGGTTCTTGAACACTGTACTTCTGCCTAGAAAAATCAAAGGCAACTACCAGACCTTATTATCTTCTAAGAATTATTTTAAAACCCTAGAAAACTCTGTCTCCTCTGGTCAATGGCTTTCAGCCTGAATGCAAACAAAATAAATTATTTTTAATGATATATCGATACACCGTGAGCCTTGCCACGAAAAGCAGAAAGAAAGGCCACACATAGTCTTACAAGACGTAGCCTCTGTGTTGCTTATACAGATAAACTCTACCTCATAGTGATTTTTTTTTCTTATTTTCTTATTTTTCTTATTCTGAATCGCACTGGCCCTGATAGATACAGTCTTACTCTTACTTAAATTGCTTAAATAATGTATAAGAATAATTTTCTAGTTCTTTCAAGATCCTATATTGGAAGATTTCTGATTATAAGGATTATGCCTGATACTTCTTTCGTATCTCTGTTGGCACAGTCACGGGTACATGGTACTTGCATAATAAACAAATGAAATTGTACCACACATGCATGTATGTGCACACACCCTCATTCTGTGAACTTTTGGTTTTTTTTTTTTTTTTAAAAGCTGTAAAACTTTTTGCATACTGGTGAATAATGGGGCTTTAATCTGGGCCAGTGGGCTCATGACTTATTTGGGATAAGTTAATTTCATTAGCCCAGCATGCTTGGCCCTAACATGCTTTATCATATTTACTAATAGACACACACATAGAAAATAAGTATTTTCATGGCTTCTGAAAGGAAGGCACTCCTGAAATGAAACCTAGCCACTACTGGAAAGCCACAAAGTAATACAGTATCCATATCTAAGTCTCATGGTCATACTAATTTGCCTGCAGCATGCTTTATAAACGTTTTTCACAAAATAATACTTACACTAGTCCACCAGGGAAAGGACAGGATTGTCTTTTAAAACTAGAATTATGCGACTAGAGGTAGACAGAGATATGTGGTAGAGAGCACACTGGACTGTGACTCAAGGGATAGTGTTCTATTGCAGGATGGACAAGTGACCTTGAACAAATCATATTACCTCCTTGGGTTTCAGTTTTCTCATCTGTGAAATGAATTATGCACTAGATTTACTCATTCAATATATTTTTAATGCCTACCAGGACCTCTTTTAGGTGTTAGGAATACAGCAGAAAACAAGAAAAAAAAATCCTTGCCCTCCTGAGCTTACATTCTAGTGAAGGAGAAAGACAATTAACTTCTAAAAGATTTGAAAATGATAATTTTAGATACTGACAGGTGATATGAAGAAAACTGAACACAGTTAAGGGGATACAGAGGGAGGGAGAATGAAGAAATGGCAAGATAGGTTGGGGAAGACCTCTCTGTGGAGGTGATTTCTGAACAGAGGCTTGAATGATAAGAATGAGATGACTGTGCAAATAGCTAGAGGAAGAGTATTCCAGGCAGGGGGAAGAGAAAATGTAAAAGCTGTGAGTGGGAAATGAGCTTCGTCTTTTCAAATAATGGGAAGAAGGTCAGCATAGCTAGAGTGGAGTGAGCCAGGAGGAGGCTGGTAGAAGATGAGAGGTAGGTGGAGGCCAGATCATACAGGGGCTTTTAGATCATGGTGAGAGGCTTGAACTTTTTTCTATACATCATAGAAAATCTTTACAGGGTTTTGATCCAGGAATGGCATGATCTGATTTATGTTTATAAAGGACAATGTATTATAGTTAGGATAAGAGTGGAAAGATGAGTAAGAAGGCCACTGTAGTGAGACATGGCTTGGCCTGTGGTCATGATAGTAGAGAGAGAAAATAAAACAGATTTAGGATTTGTTTAACTGAGGCTGAGTCAATAGGACTTGCCAACTGATTCATTAGATGTGGGATATGAGGGGGAAAAGGAGGAATTAAAGATGACCCTTAGGGTTTGGACCCAAACAATAATTTTCTAATGATTTCTGTTTCAGACATTTCACCCATGTTCATAAGTGAGACTGGACTATGCTTTTCTTTTCTGCTTCTATCCTTTCCTGGTTTCATGAACAAGGCTATACTAGTCTCATAAAGTGAGTTGAGTGGCTTTCTTTTTTCAATTTTCTGAAATTGTTAATGCAATTTGGATTGTATTATCCTTGAAAGTTAGGGGAAATTTGCCAGTAAAATCATTCAATCACCTGGATCTGGAGTCTTTTCTTGGAGGGGGGTGCTTAATTTTTACTACTAATTCAATATATTTAAGCATATTGGTTGATGAAGGTTTTCTAATTTTTCCTGAGATAATTTTGATAAATTTTATATTCTATTAATAAGTCCATTTCATTTGTTTTCAACTTTAAACTTGCTCCATAATATTCTCTTCTGATTTTTTCAAATCTTTGTTTTATCTATCATTACTTACTATTTTCATTCCAAATATTATTTGCATGTGTCTTTCTCTCTTTTTTTCCCTTCCGTAGGTCAATAAACCTCATGATTCAGTCTTAGAAGTAGAAGGCTGCAAGGAAATTATTCAAAGATCTGCAAATATATCAGTTTAATAGAGCACCCCAGCCATCCCCATTCTTTCTTTCTGTGTAGTGGTCTCACAAATTAGATGTGTGGGTGGGTATATAGGATGGGATGCTATGAGAGTGGGGAGGGTTATACAATTAAAAAGAAAGAAAACCTTTAGGAACAAAAGAGAAACAAGAAGGCCCAAGATATCACTTTATCAGGTTCTAAAAATGCAAGTTTGCTATGCTGACCATATACAAAGGGGAAATTCAAATATTTAAAATACATTCAGAGAAATATTTTTCAATTTAGAGCAGAACTATCAATAGAGGAACAATTTACCCAGTGACCATCAACAATGGCCATTAGTTGCTGATAGGATAGTATACAAATATGAAGAGAAGAGCATTTGCAAATTGAAGGCAAGAATACACAAGAAGTTTTGAGTTACTTTCTGACCCAACCATCTTCGTCTCCTTGGACTCAACAATCCACACAATAGATGAAAGCTTAGAATCGAATGTTCTGAGTTGTTTTTTTTTTTTTTTTTTGCTGTACGCGGGCCTCTCACTGTTGTGTCCTCTCCCGTTGCGGAGCACAGGCTCCGGACGCACAGGCTCAGCGGCCATGGCTCACGGGCCCAGCCGCTCCGCGGCATATGGGATCCTCCCAGACCGGGGCACGAACCCGTATCCCCTGCATCGGCAGGTGGACTCTCAACCACTGCGCCACCAGGGAGGCCCTGTTCTGAGTTTTAATCCTGGCTTTGACACTCACTAGTTGTATGATTTAGAACAGAACACCATTTATCCCTTCTGTGTTTCATTATCAACATCTGTAAAATAGGGATAATATAACTGACTTTAAAGAGTCCCGGAATCCTAGAGGATACCCATTATTTGCCCTCTGTTACAAGCCAGCTCAATCACCTGCTGAGAGAGTTAGTTATTTAGCTTTTTACTGTGGTGTTTATATTTCTAAGTGTTTCCAGAGTTCATTTCCATTGAAATCCTAAGGGAGATTTATCTTAGAAGCTTTTATTTTTTTAAGAACTCATCTTGGGTAGAACTAGAATTATTGGGGAGAGGAGAGGCAATAACATCTGACCAACATATTTAAAGGTGACAATTTAGCGTGTTGGCTACTGAGCTGACTACATTTAATGAAAAAGAAATTATCACCACAATTGGTTACTTAGCCTTTTCTAAATAAGAGCCCTTAAAATAGCTTACTTCTCCCCTTTAAAGACTCACAAATTAGTAGCAAATCCATAATGGAATAAAAAGATTTGGGGTATTGTATTGAATACCATCAACCTTTAAGGCCCCTCCCCAGCCAAAAAAGCTACAACTTTGATAGAACAATGAGCTTGATGAGCAGTACTTAATTTCCCACTGTATAGTATTTAACTAAATTACCTCACATCAATTGTAAAATGTATTGATGCTCTTTTAAAGAATACCCTTTTCAGTCCCTTTGGATAGTATATATACTTTATCATCAGTTTATCTCCTCCAGAACATTTACTACAATTTATAATCTGTTTTCTTCCCTTATTTTGTACTTGTTAATTGCCTTCCTCACTAGAATTTAATGAATAAAATATAAAAGCATTTAAGATTTTTAACCTGACATTTTTATTTTCATTGGCCAAGCTAGGAATTGACTGTTATCTATAACATCAGTAATATTTCTAGAATAGACAGATAGATAGCACATATCATAAAAGTTATTATTCATTAATTACAGAGCTGCCATTCTGGAACTGCAATGTCATTTTGTGCTAAATATAAAACCTGTTAACTTGAAGCTGAGAGAATTTTTAAAAGATAATTAAATACTTAGATACTGGAGTACTTCATTTTAGATCCAGAAAGAATTTTCAAAGTTAACATCATTTTTACTAGCTGAAATGGATTCAGAATAGACCAATTCCTACTAATTTAGAGAATTGTTTTTCTCACTCCCTATGAGGACTCACCCAATCTGTGTCAGAGTTCAAAGAACAAAAAATTGTCTTGGTTGATGTAATTTGGAGGTTAACAGTGGTAATTTGTGAAAAACAACATCTCAGAACTTTTTCCATATTGCTTAATCTACTGTGTCAAAAAGTACTTTACTTGCTAAGAATTATTATTCACCTCCCCCATCTCTGTTATGTCAAAGGTCAAAGGTGGCTAGGAAGACAAAGTTCAATTTCCTTTCTGCCTGGGCAGTCTCCTCCGGAAATACAAGATGCTACTTCACTTCCATAACATTCATACCAGGAGAAAAAGGTTGAAAAGAAATTCATGGAAATGGCAAGTATAAAGAAGCTTAATCCTGGGTTTGGAATCTGATGATAAAGGGAACAGCTAATTGGGGTTCTCAAGAGTCAAAGAATAAGAAGGAATAGGATGCAGAGATTTCTTCATTATTATCTCACAGGACAGGGAGATACTATTTATATTATAAAGCAAAGATAAAAATATCAATGTAATATAGGCAATCTTGGGAATAAAAAACACTAGCATTTGTTGAGTGCCTAACATGTGACACATACTATACACACTTTGCGGTATTTAATCCTCACAATGACCTTGTAGCATGGGAATGGTTAGTCCCATGTTACAGGTAAAGAAACTAAGATGCAGAGGATTTAATTTACTTGCCTGAGATCACACAGATAATGAATGGCAGGTCTAGAATTTGAAACTAGGTCTTTGTTGTTTCAGTGTCCCCACGCCAGCTATGTTGTTTCCATAAGGAATTCACTAACATATCACTATGGGACAAAGTGTAAACTAACTTTTGGGCAACGAAGGATTACCAGGTGCTGAATAGAGCTCTGCCAAAGCAAGTGGGCTCTCAAAATACATAGCCTGATGGAAAGTAACCAACTCCCCTATCGCCTGAAAATTAGAATATACTCAGATAAGTCCTGGGTCATTAAGTGGGGCACATTAACATAGTGAAATGAATAAACAAATGAATAACAAGAGGCCCTACAGTTAAGTGGTTCTCAAATGCAAATGGGTGGAATTCCATTCCCTCCTTGAGAATCTGATTCACAGTAAGAATTTGCTCCCTAGAAAAATAGCCCTATATGATAACAACATTTTAAAACACAATTTTAGGTACTTTTTGGTCTCCCAGAAGCCCCATGTGGTAGACTGAATCATTGCTCTCAATCTTTTTCCTTTCCTTACATTCATGTCCTTTGCCATAGGACTTTGTAGCTCCCCCAACTAGAGGCAGAGAATATTTCCTTGTGCCATTGATGTTGGCCTTGGCCATCTGATTTGCTTTGGCCAATGTAAGTGGCATAATGCCACTTCCAACTACAGTCTTTAAGAGCCACTACATGCTTCTGCTTATCCCTCTGGCATTCCTGCCATTACCATGAGAAGAAAATGTCCCACGTAGGCTTTTGGTCCAAGAAAGATGAGAAACATGTCTGGTAGACCTGGGCTCAACCTGCAGCTTAGAGCCCAGCCCAGATCAGCCAACGTCCAGCTGACTTGCAAATGTATAAATGAGAATAAACGATTGTTGTTTTTAAGCCAGTGAGTTTTGCAGTGGTTTTTACTGCAGTATTATTGCAGCAATCCTTTACTATTATACTCATTCATAGAACTTCTCCCCATCAAGGGTCTAGATAACCTAAGAACCTCTGTTCTAGAATGTTTTATTATGCAAGTCCAGTGTGCTTCTCTATGCTGTACACACATTTTTGAAAATTAGTGTCTGAATTCAATTTTATATAAATCAGATGCTATGTTTCCCACCAACATACATTATAATGTCTCAGGGTTTTATCCTTATTTCAATGACCATCACCTGGCAGCAATTCCTAGCACTTCAGCTTTTTGTCTTTCTGCTCCTCAGTTTTTTCTGATGAGTAGTCAATGACCAACAAACATATATTTTAAGTATGAAGGGAAAACCTCTTTAAAGGAACCCTGCAGTGAATCCATTTTTAAGTTGAAGAATCCTTCTGTAATGGGAACAATCTTCTCCTTGTTTATCTCTTTGGTAAGCTTGAATTTTTGACACTTGGGTCTCTGAAAGCAGGGTACCTAAATTACCAAGCCTGTCTCTAGGCAAAGTTCAGTATTTATCTTGATATAAAATAAATAATACTATTTGTTACATTTTGGTTGCTGAAAATTTAGTGTGATACTTGGATCTCATTCCATGTGAGCAGTGTTTATATAAATATCCCTGCAACAGAAGTCAAGGTATATGACTGAGAAGCCTCCATTTCTGGTTTACATTTCTTTCTAGGAAGAAAGAAAACCAAACAGACAAGGTATGGTTTGGCAGAGTCCATTGCATTTAGATGCCCAATTTATATTTATGGAATTTAATTGGCAGAAAACTAAAATAAGTTCTGGTCCCAGCTCTGTCACCTACTAACTGTGTGACTATGGGAATTTGGATTTGTTTTGAGGAAGAGGACGGACATTATAGGAAGAGAAATGGTCTGCACAAGGACATAAAAGAAGGAATGAGCATGAGGTATTCAGTGAGCAAGGAGGAGACCAGCCAAACCAGAGAAAGATTGTAAGGGTAAGAAGGAAGGCTACAAGAACACATAATTATGTATGGCATAAAATGTTGGACACATCACCTACAGATTCACAGTCAATATCTGAAATGTTGGGTCAGTTTTCCTCAGAACACAGAAGGAACCAGGTAGAATCAAAGAGAGACTGTCGTTTGTATTTCCATTCATACTCTTAATTTAAACTCCAGAGGTAGTTTCCTTTTCTATGAAACTATGAATCTATGAATCTATTCCTTTTCTATGAATCATTCCCCACGAGAAGATAATTCTTTGAAGCTGATAACAACTAGCAAAATAAAATGTACAATGATATTCAAAATAAAAATGTTATTGAGATTATAGCATGTATGTCACTCAATAGAAAGACACAGGAAAATATATTCAGGAGCAATAAACTTCAAGTTAAATAAATAGCATTAGAGCTTATAACAAAATTACAGACAAGTAATTCAAGCTCTCTCAAGGGCCTTACATACTTCAAGGAAAACATCTTCCAATTATCATAAAAAGCCCTTTCCAATTTTCACAGTTCATCTATAATAGGCTGATTGTAAATGTAAAATGTATGGCTCAGGTAGTGTTATATAGTCAGCTGTAACCATAACCTCCTGTGTAATGACAAGCAATTGGAACAGCAATACTACTACTTAAGCTATTTAATTCAGATTGCTTGGCATTTATGCTGATACTCCCGCTGAAGGGAAAAAACACAAAATATGATAATAAACAAGTATATTCTGATTATTAATCTTTTATCACACAAAACATCCACTGAAAAAGAAATCAACAGCAGAAAAAGAAACAAAATAATTCTTTGACTACAGTGTTAATAGGAGAGTATCATTTTCTTAAATGTATTTCCCACATTATCAATGGAATGCCCACAGGGGAAAAAAAAAAGAAGAACAAAAGAAAATGTTCAGCTCAGAGATTAAAACGAAGAATCCAAGAAAAGGTTTATAGATGTCTGATCATTAAGAGCCTTCATGGAGGAAAAAAGTTGATTTTAAAATTTCATTATATAGTGTCATTATGCACAATCAGCAGGGAATAAGGAGATCTAGCTTCATGTCTAGTTTGCTAAGAGTTAAGCAAAGTGCAGACTTTTCTGCCTAGACATGGAGGTAGCAGTGCAGGCCGATTTTGGACAAGTCAAGTGGTTTTTTGGAGCAAACTTGAGTTTTACAGGGATGTCCATAGCCTCACGGGGCCCAGTGGCCTCCTCATCAATGTATGATTTAGTCTTTTGGGACCCTTCTCTTTTGTTATTTCATTCATAAACCCAGCCACTTCTTGACTCCCTACTATATGCCAGCCTCTGCTAAGTCTCTTCCTTCAAGAAGCTTAACTTCTAGTAGGGTAGAAAGCTATACAAGTAAAGGAAAGAGAATTCACACCTACCTAGAAGATGGGGGTGAAGGGAGTTGGGAAGAAGTCAGTATTGTCTTCAGAGATAAAGGGACCCTTGAGTTAAGTCTTGAAAGATGAATAAGGGTTCTCCAGGCAGCGAAGAAGAAGAAATTCCAAGTAGAGGAGATAACAAAATCCTAGAAGTATGACCAGTCATGGTGTTTTGGGAGAACTGCAGTTATGCCTAATTAATAGGTCTTGGGTTTAATCCAAAACCCTCATTTACCTTGAGAAATTCAATACAACCCAAACACCCTAATATCTGACAATTCTCAATAAACAAGGTTTTATAATATCTAAGTCCTATCTATGCAACATTGCATCACAGATAAATAACTTGATTTACTAAAGAACAAAAGAAAGAGAAGGATAAATACCTTCAACCAATATCAAATATGTCCGGATCCTATTATTTGAAGACCAGAGGCTATTGATAACCTTCCATGTTAAAGCTGAGGTTCCAGCTCCCCTCTATAGGAGTGGCTGCTCAGGAGGGAGAGCTTCCTTATAGGACTTCTACTAGCTTACAAATAAGACCTTCTCATAGAGTTTGATGAATGCTTCCAAAATCTAATTTTAATGATACCTATTTCTTGTGTGCATACATGCAAAGCCTCATGGGCCACTGTTCCTGGAAATTCTCTTTCCCTCTCTGGTTAGGGAAGTAGAGTCATCACTTCTTTCTTCCAGTAGCTCTAGAGCCAGGGGCAGGTAAATAGTGTGTAGAACGTCACAACAGTACCCTCTTAGCCTAGCTGTCTTCCAAATCACTGTACAATTCACTCACTGTTGGAGTTATCTTGTCCTAAATAATATATAGCTAGTTCAACATTCACTTTTCAGTCAATGCCAGAAGGTATTAGGCTAGCTAAAGATCTTTTAAAAAAATGTGTTCACAGCAATGTCATGTTGCTAATGTAGTCCTTTGGGTAAAGTTTATCATTCCTGACTCTGTGTCTTTTTACCTCAGATGAACTGTGAGAAAGTACTAAAAAACAATTTGGTAAAATGGTTGTTGATTATTTCCTTCACATAGCCAAGCTCAGTCCTGATTTGTGGAGTTTCCAGTGGTACAGTGGGTGGGCAAAGACACTCTAGTGGAGATCAAACTAGCTTCTCTTTTTGCTCATGGAAGGCAACCCATAGTATGATTTAGCCCAAATAGCCTTTTTCAATGGCCATTCCAGATAAACTAAGAAAAGGTTGAGAGCCTAACTTCACCACATTATTCCTATATGGAACTCCTACATTCTCTTATCCAGTGCCCTCCTCCTCTCCCTGGACCCAAAATAAATGTTTCTGCAGAGTATGGCATACACACTTTGGTCTTTGAGTTGCTGTTTTTAATGCACTTGATCTCTTATATGTGTGTTCACAGTAGTACTATGTCTCTTAGACATGAGGTTCCCAGAGAGCAGAGGTTCTTTCTCTGCTATTTCTTAGTATAATTAATGTACCACAAAGCAGCATGAACAGCAGGGTTCTTAATCAATGCCTTAATGCTTTGGGATTAGTGTATAACTAGGGTGACCATGTAATTGATCATTCAAACTGGAACACCTGTGAGAGTGAATGGGGACACTATTAATTATGCTAGGACAAGAGGTATAAACCAGGACTGTTCTGGACAAACCTTGAGAAGTTGTCACTCTTCTGATCCAAAAGAAGGATTCCCCTTTGCCAATAGCCAAATTAATTTCTCGTGATCATGAGTAATGCAGTATTTTGAGTTGGACATTTCTTTCAAATGGAGAAAAAGTATATCCTTCCAGAATGACACCAAAAGAATAAAATTGGGTGTTTCCACTCATATATACTGAATTCTCTTTGTAGATATTGTAAGCTGGTCAGATGCCTCTCTTACACTAATTTTTTTTATTTATGCCTATTAGTATGACACCTCATCCCAAATCTGATAGAAGTAGGTACATATAAGCAATGAGTAAATAGTTAGGAAAAAACAATGGAAAGTTCATGCAACAGGCATCTATTCAGCATTTTTTTTAAAGGTTGCCACATAGAGTCATTAGTTCATCAAGCATATTTGCATTTCCAGGAATATAATTGTTTTTTTTCGTAAATCTGCCATTTGAAGCCAAGCAGCCAAATCTTAATGCATTTATCAAAGGAGAAGCCGTGAATTAGCTTTTTCAAGAGAGGGTTAGCCAGTTTAAAAAAAACCCACAGATCTGATATCTATTCTTCTCTCTTTCTAATTCCTTGCCATATTTATTTTATCTGATTATCCATCAAGTACTCTAGCAGCTATATGCTTCAACTCTCTAGGAAAATCTCCCAAATGAAACCTTTTGATGAAATTGAGTTAACAAAAGATATATATGTTTGTATGACAGTAAGCTGAGAATGAACGCTTAAAGATGTATCTCAGACTCGAATCCCCTTTTGTTTATTTTCTGTTTGTTCTCTTCCCTGCTGTTGCCATAGTACCAAAGCAACAACAGATCATAAGACTAACAGAAATAATGGAGAGAAAATCCAGAGTGTGATTAAAATCATTTGGTCCTGGCACTGGTTGTATAGACAAAAAATGATGTCTGAAGTAATTTTTCTATTATATTATGCCATTTTGTTAATGTCATTTTAGTAACTGGATATGGATACATTAAGTCCTCCCCTGATTTATACTCCTTCCAATCATGCAAGCATAAACATCTAAAACTATCATTTTTTTAAATTTTTTGACAACTTACAAAGGGGTGAGGGAGAGGTGGAGAAACAGTATTTTAAATCTGATATTCAAATTAATTCAGGACAAAAGCCCAAAGCTTCAGCCAAGGTACACGAAAGGCAATACAGCAAAAGGTCAACCCCAGAACTTTGTTTTCCTAATTCTTACTTGAAATAAGAATTAGAAAATATATACCCTTTATTCCATTTTTAAATGCAGTTTAGCTTGGTGTCACTTGCAACTGTGAATGCTAGCATACTCATACTTACTTGTCTCTCATTAGGCATGCTACATGAGGTGCATGTGCCTCACAGTAGTCCTCGTAGCATAAAATCAACACCAGTGACCCCAAGGAATCTCTTGTTCCACCAGCCCTGTACTGATCTTTCCAACTTTTATTAACACCATCCCACTGTCATTTATATCCTCTACTAAAAATCTGTGCATGGAGCCACACAAGCACACACCCAGTGAGATTCACCACCCAAACCAGTTTCCATGGAAACCAAATAGCTCACTTATCGAAAATTAAGGCCTCAGGTCTCCTGCAGAATTTTCTTCGCTAACCTCTTCCTCTACCCAACCCCACCACCGCCTACCACTTTCAGATCCCAAAACCAAGAACTGGAGCTTATATTCAAGGCTTAAGACTAGCCCAGTTAAGTCTTAAGATGAACTCAATTTCGCTTTAAGAAAACTGAAATGGAATGACACAGACAGAATAAAGTTAACATTTATCATTGCACCTCCTGTGTGTTCAATGTCTTTAAAGTTTTCTTCACTTTAAAAAAGGTTCTTCTTTAAATAGCCAGCAACCCTAGCGAATGCAAACAGAATATGACTCATAAAAGTGATGTCTATGGTACTTTTTGTGGGCAAGGTGGTTCTAGTGTCAAAGTGACAGGCACTCTGATGCTTGGAGCTACTTTTGATGCACTTACTGTTGACTTTGTGTCTGCAGAAGTAGATCTGCTGGCTTTAATTTCTTGTCCCTGCTACTTCAACAAAGGTAACATAAGAAGCATACAGCTAACCTATCATGCATAACTTTTATAGTAGATTAATGATGGCTACAAATTCTTTGACACATCTCCCACTGAGATGTGGGGTTTATGTCCTTTTTCCATGAGTTTTGGTAGACTCTGTATTTTGACCAATATAATATGAGGAAGTGACGGTGCCAGATTCTGAGCCCAGGAATTTAAAGATTGGCCGCTTTCATTTCTTATGTCTTGGAACACTTGCTCTAAGGGAAACAACTATTGTATAAAAATTCCAACTAGGGACTTCCCTGATGGTCCAGTGGTTAAGACTTCGCCTTCCAATGAAGGAGGCGAGGGTTTGATCCCTGGTTTGGGAGCTAAGATCCCACATGCCTCGGGGCCCAAAAACCAAACATAAAACAGAAGCAATACTGTAACAAATTCAATAAAGACTTTAAAAATGACCCACGTCAAAAAAAAAATCTTAAAAAAACAATTCAACAAGGCTGAGACCACCACCATTCAGTGATGAAGCCCATGCTATCATGTGGAGAGGTCACATGGAAAGAGAAATGTCCAGCCTGCCCTCGGTTTTCCTTCTGTCCCAACCTAGGCCCTAGATACATGTGTGAAGACGCTATCTTGACATTTAGTCTTCAGATGATTCCAGCCCTAGTCATCTGTAATTGTATGAGATCCCAAGTGACAAGTGATCAACAATGACTAGTTAATGTATAGAACCATAAGAGATAATAAATTATTGTTAAAGCCATAGGTTTGGGGATGCTGTGTTATTCAGCAATAAATAACCAAATAGCTTCCAACAAAAGGGAATATTTTTCTTGATTGATCATTGAAAATGGGTACTTATTTAGAAGGAAAAATTCACCTCATTAATTTGTTTTTCTCATACTCCTTACACCAACCTATGTCCCTTCCAATCTTCAAATTCCTCTTAAAATGTTTTAAAAATATATATCTGACACCAGGCCTTACCTATGTATTATTCTCCTGCATTTCCTCAGCATTTGTGTATTATATTTGCATATTTCTGTAAGCATATTTACATCTTGCAAATGGTAACATTCTTTTACAAAATGAGATGTTCATTTTTTTAAGGAAAACAAGTATTCCATAAAGGAAGTATGTAAACCTGAATATAAAAAATAGGACTTCACACATGGTAGAATATTTTTCCTTTAGTATTAAACTTGGATTTTTCACAAAACTGGCATTTTTTAAAAAAAATAAAGTTTTACTGTGTCCCTCTATTTTTTCTAAGGCCACTTATTTCTCAGTTTCTCTAAGAGTAACAGGAGATTCACCTCCTTCCCTTGTATCAGGCTTTCCTGAGCATACACCTGAAGTCCACCTTCTTATTTCAATGGCCCTGCATGGGGAAATAGAGAGCAGCAGATACTCCCTGAGGTTGTATTGCATCTCTAGCTGTGAAATAAGATGGCTAATTTAACTACAAGTTTATTCAGGAAAACAGCCACTTTTCAGTAGATAAGCATTTTCCATACACTCTTCCTAGAGTCTATTTAAATCTTACAATAAATCACTGGCTTGGTACCTGCATACACCTATACTACAAAGCAGGGCATGCAAAACAAGATCAGATTGCTGAAAAGCAGACCTTAATCTATGGAAACTATTTCTCTTTGTTCCGTGTATTACAGCATTAATTCAATAATATTTCTAAAATGGAACTGTGCTTATATAAGCAGATAAATAATTAGAAATCATATAAATCATTACTTCCTAATGTGACTACAAGATTCAATGCAATTTACAGATGAATATGAGAAATGACTACTTCTTTTTACTGAATTAAATCCAGCAACATTTCTAAGAAGAGAAATGAATACTCCCATGTTCACTGGCAAAGAACATAATTGTAAAGAAAGATAAATCTCATTTTTCACCATTTAAAGTATTCCCTGAGTGAGGGGGAAATAGCTGGAAAATTAACATGCTTACTCTTAATTAATAAAATGTCATCTTAAGATGAGAAGATAACCCTTCACTTTACTAAAGTCTCACTTTATGTGGAATAAAGTTGAAATGATCAAAATGACTTTGTGTAAAGTCTGAGCTTCAAACTGCTTTTAAAAGGATATAGTACTGTTGGGACTTCCCTGGCCGTGCATTGGTTAAGAATCTGCCTGCGATGCAAGGGACACGGGTTTGAGCCCTGGTCGGGGTAGATCCCACATGCCGCAGAGCAACTAAGCCCGTGTGCCACAACTACGGAGCCTGTGCTCTGGACCCCGTGAGCCACAACTACTGAAGCCCGTGCGCCTAGAGCCCGTGCTCCACAACAAGAGAAGCCACTGCATTGAGAAACCCGCGCACTGCAACAAAGAGTATCCCCCGCTCACGGCAACTAGGGAAAGCCCGCAAGCAGCAATGAAGACTCAATGTAGCCATAAATACATACATACATACATACAGTTATTTAAAAAAAAGGATATAGTACTGTTAAACTTCACTACACATTAATAACCATTAGGTAAAATGAGGCCATTACTGAAACATTTAAAACTCAAAATCAGTCTGTCACTGAACACTGTGAGATATAAATCATAAATAACCTATAAAAATCAATCATGGGACCCAGAAGTTGAAGGGACTTTGAAGGATTGCTTATTTTATTGGGGCTTTGATTTGGGAAAACAAAAAGCTATAGTTTTATGACATAATTGTTTAATTGGTAGACACTACACTTCCATAAAAACATATTATTTCTAATAGTTTACATTATAAGAGTCACAAAGACCTATCCAAACTAAAGGAAATGTTGATTTTTGTGATTTACTAATTACTTAGTTTCTTTTTTGTAAAATGTGTCATGAAGTTCTGTCTTCTTGCTTAGGAAATGGCTCTAAGTGGTAAACTTGGATGATGGAAATAAGTAGAAATTTGGAGGAAAGACCATCCCTTTGGAAAATAATGGATGTAGGAAACAGTCTTATTGGTCCAGAGTTTCTACAAGAAAATGCATCCCAAGTCGGTATAAAAAGTGAGTGGAAAAATGAATGTTATCTAATTCCTGGAAGGTCTATATATGAGGTCTATGTAGAGCACTCCAAAGGTTATATATTCAGTGGGACTATGCTTTTTCTCTGAAGAAGTCCTAACTCCTACTAACATCTTGGGGGGTTAGGAGGGTGCCAATCTCTGGCAGGACTTTCCTATAGAAGCTACTCAGTAGCTTGCCATGGGAGAATCTGACCAACTTACTGGGCTAAGGCTGTATGTCCCCAGTCCTAAGGTTTTCCTTCATAATTTGTTCCAGGCATTCTTTGAAGAGAAACCCAACCCTAATTAACAGAGAAGATAACTGGCATATTTGTGGCTGACCACAATTACTTAAAGAAGTAAAGAGTAGCAGAGGGAAAGGAAAATATTGCAAAAGAGATTTTGTGGACTCAGCAGGGAAAAATGAAATGTACTACAGTTTGATTACCAAGCAATCAACTCACTCTACACACTTACTACTATACTTTTCACATTATCCTAATTGATTGCCAACTTCGCCATCTTTCTCTGCTACCTGGAAACCATTCCTTAGGTAATTCAGTATAGACTTAGTCTGTCTTGAACAAGCATGTTTGTAACATTGAATATTGCTCACCGTAAGTAAGTCCCTACTTTCCTCCCATCTCACCAAAAAGAACCCACACAAATCATACGACTGTAACCTAGAAAACAAAAGATGCTGTCATAAAACAACTCATGATATCTAAACTCATACCTGCTTAGAGGCTGAAGTCAAATGGCTACATTTACAAAATACAACATATCATGCCAACAAGAGCTAACGCCATAATTTGCACCAGATCTGGGGAGCTTGAAGTATCTGGAAGAAGTAGGCTTCAGGCAAGAATTTAATGTTGTATAGCCTATTGCAAAGGAAAATAAAGTTCACTCAACAAAGAAAGCCCCAAGTAACTCAATAAAGAAATCAACATATTACACTTGAAATTGAAACTGCTATGTGTTGAACAAGTTGTCAATTGACACAAATGTGATATTTGACTTTCTAATTAATATTGCCAGAAAATGCACATGCAAAAGAGCAATCAACTCTATGGAGCAAGACTGTATTTTGTTCATTCCTGTATTTTTTCCACTAGTTCTGCTTGGTCTCTTTTATAGATTAATGTGTGTGCTTGTTTTTTCAACTTTGCATTCAAAAACAGAAAGAGAAAAGGTGGCACTAAGGAGAATTTTCAATAGTTTGGAGTCACATGCCCTTAGGCCAATTCCACTAGCAATGAATTGTTACACAATTATTTACACTGACTATGACAATAAAAATAGTGAATCTAAAATCAAACAAAAACATTAATCACAAAGGATCCCATTCTTTCTGAATGGTATGCTTTATGCAGCTTCGTAACTCCTAATATATGTCACATCAGTAAAAAGAACTTATTAACTGTGGGGCTGGCTCAATTGGAAATCAGAATGCAGGTGATCATTTGATTCACTTAACATCTTCCTCTGCCACATTTCCCTTGATACTGGATTTGTCTTACCAATTTCAGGTACGCATACACCATATATTCTTTGAACGTACTCCCATCAAAATTTGTTCATTTAAAAAGAGAACCGACAAAATACATGTATGTTAACGCCCAGTAATATTTGTTATAATTAGACTTCCAGATATATCTGCCCTTTAAATAGAGAACAAGAAGCTTCAAGCCAAAATAAAGTGTTTCTAAATTTTAAGATTTTAGCCATTAGCAATCCAGTAGGAAAGATATTTGGGGAGCAAAGAGACCTCCTGGAGCCCCTAAAATTACTTGGCATACTCCTGAGATTAACCATGACTGTCTAGATGTACATAAAAGTGTTTATGTTTTAGTTTAGAACCAAGCTCCAGAAGAGAATTCCATACCCTATGACACCTACCTTTGGGAAAATCATAGCAAAGCTGATAGCATAGTGGACAAGAACATAAATGAGGTTGAGCAAGTTATTTAACTTCACTGTGCCTCAGTCTCTTTATCCTTGAAATGTGTGTAATCAAAACATCTACTTCATTGGGTCACTGTGAAGATTAAAACAGATAGTAATATATAAAGCACAGAGCACAGTGCCTGCAGGATATGAGGCACCGGACTAATCATGGTTATTATTATAATTTTACTCACATATAAGAAATTCAGAAAACCACTGAACTGTCATATCAATGGCATATTAATGGAAAGCCAGGTTGAAAGGAAGGTCATTACAACGTGGCACAGAGTACAGTCAAACCATCCTTCTAACTGACCCAGTGCCGCAGGGCCTGTGCTAAGTGGTTTCATGGTCCAGAGGCAAGGAACCACACCTCAGTCTGTGCAGCCTGATCATGCACACAAAGATGCGCTGAAAAAGCAGTAAGCACAGTGTAAAGCAACTTGGCAGAGAGATTCCTGTGTAATAAAAGCCAAAAGAATCTTAGTCCACCAAGTTTCCTATAAGCCACCTCCAACAGAAGCTGCTAATGATATGCTACAGTATGGAGGCATAGATTTTTACGAACTATTTCCCAAATTTCTTTGGAGACTTACTTCATTTTTTTCCAGGTCTTGCACATGCACATTACTTCTCTATGAGTTTGTTTCCCATCTCTTCCAGTAAACAATGCTGTTTGTTCACAGGCTGTACTTACTTCATCTCCTTCGCCCTTGGGTATATCTCAAGAAAAAAATGCCCTGTATGCATAAACGGCTCAATTGATTAAAGTTGTTGATGACTCTGCTGCACATATTTGATTGAAAATCTGTCTCAAGACATTATTTCTAAGTTGGTTCTGGGTTCTCTTGAATAGCTACCTGTGTAAATTCTTCAATAATGCTGATTTTAAATCTTTTCCAAAAAGACACCCAGATATCTTAACAAGAAATTTTATCTGAAGTTAGATGCTGGAAAGGAAAATATATGACAGTGACGTGTGTCTGTGTGCGTGTGCGCCTCTAAAACAGGGTTTTGTTTTTTTTTTCTATTTGGGGAAAATAATCAAGAATCTTTAACCAGAAACTTGCCATTTTTCAACTTTTCCCAGTCTCTACCTTGGAACTAGCCAAATATTTTCTCAATTTTGAGATACAGTTGACACATAACATTGTGTAAGTTTAAGGTATACAATGTGTTGATTTGATTCACTTATAAATTGCAAAATGATTACCATCACAGTATTTTTTACCACATCTCCATCACATTTATAGTAAACAATTATTTTCTGTGGCGAGAATATTTAAGATCTACTCTAGTAGCAACAAGCAAGTATGTGATACAATATTGTTAGCTCTAATCACCATGCTATACATTAAACCACCAAACTTGTTAATCTTATAACTGGGAGTTTGTGCCCTTTGATCAATATCTACCCATTTCCCTCAGCCCCTAGTAAGCACCACTCTACTCTCTGTTTCTCTGTTTGCCCTGTTTAGATTCTACATATAAGAGATATTATAGAGTATAAAATATTTTAAGTAGGTTTTAATAATTGACATTAAGAAACACATCTTGATTTTAAGTGGAGCAAGAAGAAAGAAAAATCTCTGACTTCCTAAATATGAAATTTCCCTAGCTTGTGGAGGATCCCAAATAAAAACAAATGTATATGATGAAACTAGCATGATCATAAACAAATTTTTAAAAGGAAGTTTTCATGAGTTATATCAGTGATTCTCAAAGAATAGTTTATGTACTGGATGAGGATTGAAGCCAGCTTAGTTAAGGCAGCTGGTTGTGACTGTTACTTCAAAGTTATGGGGGCTGTGACGTGTAGCCAGAAGAGTGCCAACTCCTCAAAGTATAAGAGTGGCTGAACAGGCCCTTCAATAACAAGCCAAATCAAAAGTTGAGGTAGTAGTAGTGTAGTATGATTCAAAAGGGAAACCATTCAGCCAGTTAAAAAAACTCCAAAAAACAAGTATTTCTTGACTACCAATTTGAGCAGTTACCACTTCACCGTTAATTCAACAAATATATTTTAAGTTACTATGATGTGCCCTGTACTGTTCTAGGCCTCTCCAGAGGTAAGACGGTGAACAAGGGACTTCTCTGGTGGAGCAGTGGTTAAGAATCTGCCTTGCAATGCAGGGGGCCCAGGTTCAATCCCTGGTCAGGACCCCTGACCCACATGCATGCCGCAACTAAGGAGCCCATGAGCTGCAACTAAGGCGCCCACAAGCTGCAACTAAGGAGCCCGCTGGCCGCAACTAAGACTGGGTGCAACGAAAAAAAAAAAAAAAGACAGTGAACAAGACAGATATGATCCCTATCTTCATAGAGCTTATATTCCAGAAGGCAAGATAATAAATAAATAAAATTAAATAAGTAAATAATGCAGTATGTCAGATGGTGATATATGTTAAGTAGAAAAATAAGGCAAGGAAAGACGATGTGTACTTACAGAATGTGACTATATGTGAGGGGGGTGATGCAATTTTGAAAAACATAGTCAGCTCAAGTGTCTCTGAGAACCTGATCTTCGAGCAAAGGCTTGAAGGAATAAAGATAGCAGAGTGAAGATATCTAGGGGGAAAGATTCCAGACCAAGGGTAGAATAAGCCAGGCTCTGTGGGGAAAGGGAGAAAAGTGGAAGATATGGATCTTGTTCTAGAGGAACGTAGTATCTGGTTGAGTAGGAAAAAAAAATGTATACAGCTAAATATTCCCATCATATCCTATGCTTAATGCCTGGTGCTTTTCATATAGTATTAACTGTCCAGTTACTTGTCTATCTTCCCACAATAGACTGTGAGCACCTTGAGGCAGGAGTCCTAGTTTATCCATTTCTTGCACCTTCATTGTTAAGCACAGTATCTGACAGAGCAGGTGCTCAATAAACTAATGAGCATGTATCAATTTAAGAAGCAATACTGAAGTGCATAGGGGAGTAGTATCTTTCAAGTTATAAAATTCCTCAGAAGTTCAGAAAATTAAAAAAAATAATAAGTGAGAGCTGGTCTCATCAAGATAGGCTTCAAAGAGGAAAATGCCCCTCAGATTAGTAATGGGAGTGGGAGTGAATTGAAACGGGAGAAATAATTCTCTCCTTCAGCCTCACAAAGTTGGAAAACCTCTTATTTTATAATAGGCTAGAGAAGTCTCAGAACAGTATTCCATTTCTCAGATGTAACACTGAAGAATTAGTGACTGTGAGATTAAATTCACCATAAAAGATGAACTTTAAGCCTGAAAAATAGAGTCCACCATAAGTAAGCCAAATAGAACCCAGATTTCCTAAATCCCTTTAGTACAAAAGGTTTCGGTTAGTCACACCTTCCAGGAACCTGTATCTCCCTCTATCGGTTCTGTGAAATCAGTGAGGGTAGAAAAACCTAATGACAAACTTTAATCAAAATTTTAATTCCAAAATTTAAACTGACAGACTCCTGGTTCAGTGACTCTGAGAGGCAGACATTCCTCAAGGCACTAAAACATTAGGAAAGAACCTTATCAAGTGCCTTTCTAGTACATTTACCTAGTACATTTATCTTTTTATTTAGTTATTATCTGGTCAGGGAGCAAATTTATATTCCGGCCCCTTCTATGCTTAAATATAAAAATTCTTCCTGCCAATTTTGCCGATTTCTATTTACCAGCCATTGAGTTTTCTAGTGTGTTTCTAAATGGAGCTTGAAATTAACATGGCTTTCCCTTTTATTCACTTTCCTCTATCCTGGCAGCATCAATAACCAGTCTGAGAAGTGGACCTGATTTGTGGGTACAGGATGATTGTTGCCATTGGAATTATCCTGCTCTGGCATTCATTGCAAGGTTAGTGAAAATCAGATTACCCTGGTGTGTAAAGAAAAACATGTTCCACACCATTTACCCTGCTCATAACTACCCTGTGTACATCTTAAGTTTAAGAGAAAGAATTTTAAAAAATTAAACATAGTTTAGAGGTCTGCACATGGACAAAGTAAAAGATTGGGAAAGAACTTTGCTTTTTTTGTTTCTTTTGTTTTTCTTTACATCTTTATTGGACTATAATTGCTTTACGTTAGTTTCTGCTTTATAACAAAGTGAATCAGTTATACATATACATATGTCCCCATATATCTTCCCTCTTGCATCTCCCGCCCTCCCACCCTCATATCCCACACCTCTAGGTGGTCAGAAAGCAACGAGCTGATCTCCCTGTGCTATGCGGCTGCTTCCCACTAAGTATCTATTTTACTTTTGGTAGTGTATATATGGCCATGCCATTCCCTCACATTGTCACAGCTTACCCTTCCCCCTCCCCGTATCCTCAAGTCCATTCTCTAGTAGGTCTGCATCTTTATTCCCGCCTTGCCCCTAGGTTCTTCATGACCTTTTTTTTTAATTTAGATTTCATATATATGTGTTAGCATATGGTATTTGTTTTTCTCTTTCTGACTTACTTCACTCTGAATGACAGTCTCTAGGTCCATCCACCTTACTACAAATAACTCAGTTTCATTCACTTCTATGCCTGAGTAATATTCCATTATATATATGTGCCACATCTTGTTTATCCATTCATCTGTTGGTGGACACTTAGGTTGCTTCCATGTCCTGGCTATTGTAAATAGAGCTGCAATGAACATTGTGGTACATGACTCTTTTTGAATTATGGTTTTCTCAGGGTATATGCTCAGTAGTAGGATTGCTGGGTCATATGGTAGTTCTATTTGTAGTTTTTGAGACCTCCATACTGTTCTCCATAGTGGCTGTATCAATTCACATTCTCACCAACAGTGCAAGAGGGTTCCCTTTTCTCCATACCCTTTCCAGCATTTATTGTTTGTAGATTTTTTGATGATGGCCATTCTGACCGGTGTGAGATGATACCTCATTGTAGTTTTGATTTGCATTTCTCTAATGATTAGTGATGTTGAGCATTCTTTCATGTGTTTGTTGGCAATCAGTATATCTTCTTTGGAGAAATGTCTGTTTAGGTCTTCTGCCCATTTTTGGATTGGGTTGTTTGTTTTTTTGATATTGAGCTGCATGAGCTGCTTGTAAATTTTGGAGATTAACCCTTTCTCAGTTGCTTAATTTGCAAATATTTTCTCCCATTCTGAGGGTTGTCTTTTCATCTTGTTTATGCTTTCCTTTGCTGTGCAAAAGCTTTTAAGTTTCATTAGGTCCCATTTGTTTATTTTTTTATTTCCATTTCTCTAGAAGGTGGGTCAAAAAGGATCTTGCTGTGATTTATGTCATCATAGAGTGTTCTCCCTATGTTTTCCTCTAAGAGTTTGATGGTGTCTGACCTTACATTTAGGTCTTTAATCCATTTTGAGTTTATTTTTGTGTATGGTGTTAGGGAGTGGTCTAATTTCATTCTTTTACATGTAGCTGTCTAGGTTTCCCAGCACCACTTATTGAAGAGGCTGCCTTTTCTCCACCGTATACTCTTGCCTCCTTTATCAAAGATAAGGTGACCATATGTGCATGGGTTTATCTCTTGGCTTTCTATCCTGTTCCATTGATCTATATTTCTGTTTTTGTGCCAGGACCATAGTGTCTTGATTACTGTAGCTTTGTAGTATAGTCTGAACTCAGAGAGCCTTATTCCTCCAGCTCTGTTTTTCTTTCTCAAGATTGCTTTGGCTATCTGGGGTCTTTTGTGTTTCCATACAAACTGTGAATTTTTCTGTTCTAGTTCTGTGAGAAATGCCAGTGGTAGTTTGATAGGGATTGCATTGAATCTGTAAATTGCTTTGCGTAGTACATTCATTTTCACAATGTTGATTCTTCCAATCCAAGAACATGGTATATCTCTCCATCTATTTATATCATCTTTGATTTCTTTCATCAGTGTCTTATAATTTTCTGCATACAGATCTTTTGTCTCCTTAGGTAGGTTTATTCCTTGATATTTTTTTCTTTTTGTTGCAATGGTAAATGGGAGTGTTTTCTTAATTTGGGAAAGAACTTTGAACTGGAAGTGGAATTGAGGGAATGACATTTTTGTCTATATATTTTTATGCAGCTAATTTGAAAGTAGTTATAATAATCCTTATCATATCATTAAAGAGGTTTTAAGAGTACCTATAATTACAGGGAAAAACTACTTAACATATGATTTTCAAGCCTCCTTATACATACCAGTATGACCCATTTGTCAATATAAAAAACATTTTCTATTTGTGAAATCAAGTTTTATAACCTTTGTTTGAAATATTCACTGCCACTTCCTACAAGAATATTATAGACCTTTTACCCTACTGTCTTCTGTCCTAGACATATGACTTGCTTTGACCAATGTAACATGAGTGGAAGTGATGTGTACTGCTTCCTAGAACTTTTAAAAGCAATCGAGTGATCTAACACCTTGCTCTTTTCCCTCAAATTAAAATGCCAGTGTCCTGGAAGCGGGTGGTTCTTTGAGCCTAGATCCCAGAGTGAAGAGAAAATGGAGTAGGGCTGCAGTCAACCTGCAAAAAACTCCTAAGTGATAAATGAATCTTTCTTTTTGTAAGCCACTGAGATTTGGGGGTTGTTTACTACCATAGCATAACTTAACTGAAGCTAACAAATGTAACTTCCATGAGGCAAAATAGTATATATGCTTGAATTTAATGGGACTTTGTTAAAAACCATATATTTACATATTTAAGTGTCTCTACACACATATGCATTTAAAATTTTCTTACTTGTAAGTCCCATTTATATTGCTCTACTATCTCTCATTGCTTAGATATGAATTCACCTATATGTTGGTTTTGTGGTATATCTTTTTTGGTGTTAAAGTTTCTAATATGTTTTATAATTTTTATTTTTGAGCTCAACTTCCATGGAGATGTGAGCAAATTTTCTGCATAAGACACAAGCAGAACATGGGTTGTGACGGCCTCCTCTTTCATGACTTCATAGATGCTTCTGCCTAAGTACTAAAAGATTCACCATTTCCAAACCAGTTTTTATATCTATTTATTAGCTCTAGGTCTTTAAAACTCAAGGATAGGGGCTTCCCTGGTGGTGCAGTGGTTGAGAGTCTGCCTGCCGATACAGGGGACATGGGTTTGTGCCCCGGTCTGGGAATATCCCACATGCCGCAGAGCGGTTAGGCCCGTGAGCCATGGCCACTGAGCCTGTGCGTCTGGAGCCTGTGCTCCGCAATGGGAGAGGCTACAACAGTGAGAGGCCTGTGTCCCAAAAAAAAAACAAAAAACAAAACAAAACAAAGCAAAACAAAAAAAACCTCAAGGATAAGGCTCTAGTCTCTCCCATATGACCTGAAGCCTAGGGTAATTAGAGAATTATCCTACACCAGCCAGCAGAGATTTTCTGATAGCTCTTCATAAATGATACAGTGCTTTTCTGGCTCTGAGAAGCATGTACAAAAAATGAATTCCTGTTCCTTTCCCTTTAAAAAGCATGTGATCTTGATAATAGGCCAGAGGCAGATTTACCACATAGCTAATGAAGCTCAAGGCCTCACTTGTATGGGTTCCTTCCATGGTCCAAGGAATGGCCCTAGAAATGTGTCCACAGGATCTTGAATTTTGGTGAAATTGAAAAGATAATTTTTAAGGAGAGCTTTTGAAATTGTATACATTTTCAGGTCCCAGAAAACTTGACATTACTCATGCTGCCAACCTGTGAAGCATTTAATTTCAAGCCCCTAAGATAAGGTATGTTTAGAGTCCAGGTCTTTCACAATCTGTGCAGCTTCAACAATCACTTCCCCATTTAGCTGTGGTTTCTTCCTCATTTCCAACATCTATAGACACCCCCCATTTTTTCTTTCAGGTTTGGCTATAATCTGTTTTAAAATATATTTTATCTAGCATTTTGTTTGCTTGTAGTAGTAGAGTATTTCCTTTCTGCTCAGTCCACCAACTTGGCCAGGATTTATTCATGACACTAAATTATACAGGACTTCTCAACAGCAGATACAACTTAAAAATGGTCTGAATGCCCACCATGAGTTCTTTTGCAGGCCAGGCATGTGGAGAATACAATGTAAGACAAAGCCATGATTTCTGCCCTTAAATAACTTATAATTTAATTGAGACTATAAGTTTAACTCCCACAAAAGAGTTTAAAATAATTTCATTAAAGTGAACAAAAGTGTTCCTTCAAGATGGTAATTGCCATAAAAGTCAAGAAGTTCTGATGTATAATGGGGATTAACTAGAAGAGAAGGAATCATTCACACCAATATTTTGTTAACATCTCAGATGTCTCAGCTTGCATGCAATCACCTTTGTGTGCCTTATTTGGAATCCTTCCAAGGCCTTCCTGCCCCTTTTACACAGGGGAGTTTAGAATTAGGTACATTAGACCAGTAAAAAGTATAAATTTTTTTCAGGAAAAGAAACCAGAATGACTATAATCACTGAGGATTTTTAAATAATGGAAAATGTTATTTAGAGCCAAATCACCCATGGTAAGGATAACAAATGATGTCAGAGTTGGAGAGGATCTTAAAGGTCAAGAAGACAATCCCTTTATTTTAAAGATGAAGAAATTAAGGACAAAAGAAACTAAATGGCAGTACGTGGTTCTATATTTCTACTTTTGTGTCCCAGACTTGTATTATAATGTGACAGCAGAAACATATATCATTTGGAAAAATGGAAGAGACTATCTGCAGGTTTCCTTCTACATTTTAAAACAGTTATAAAGGCAACTTCCTTACAAAGGAAAAAATTAGTAGAAAACTTGAGTATAAAATATTTCTAAACAAACCAACTTTTTGAGTAAACAGTCTGATTTAGTGAGATTTATATGAATAGGGACACACTTATCCACAGGATTTTTACATACTCTGCACCTTTTTCAAATCATACTTGTTTCCAGTTTGAGTTTCCCCCCATATGTTTATCTTTTTGGAGGATCTGAAAATGCTGTACAGAGTCTCAAGAGTAAGTCCACAAAGGGTCTGGTTACACAACTGGGGTGATTTCACAGTTAGAGTATTTTCACAGAGAACTCAGCACCTTGGTGTCATTTATATAGAGAGAAAGGAAGTGCTCCATAAGGCATACAAATGCCTTCCATACTTACAATTGACAATTTGGAAATGACAGGAAACAAAATAAAAAAGACTTAAGTTTTCCTGAAGACAATTTTCTCTCTTAGGGCGAGAGAATAGAACAGTTCCAGGAGAGCCAATAAAACAAGGCATTCTGAGAAAAATCACAGAAAAAGAAAAAATAATGCCACCCTGACAATTTCCCTTAATAGTGTAAGAGACAGTTACAGTGATCGCAGGATATGGTGGGGAGATGTGTAGGACGGCAAGTAAAGAGAGGTGAGAGTTAAGAGGACGGACTTTGGAGTCAGCCAAAACAAGGAGTGAATCCCAGTTGCCCAATTTATGATGTGGCCTTGAGCCAGTTACTTAACTTCTCTGATTATCAGCTCCCTCATCTGTAAATTTAGAGTCTCTCGTTTGTAATAATCCAGATAAGGTGCTTAATATAGCAGCTGGCACATAACAGGCACTCAATACATGCTAGTCATTATTGTTATTCACAGTTAAATATAAATATAAGGACACATTCCAATGCCATATACTGATCCTACTGCCATGTCTCTTCACAGTCATGAGTAATTGCAAATCTATTACATTTTTAAATAAAGTAAGCTTACTTAGTATTCCCCTCATGGAGTTGTTGTGAGGATAAAATGAGATAATGCATATAAAGTGCTTAGCACAGCACCTAGCACATTATAAGCACTCAAGAAGTAGCCACTGTTCTTATTCACAGAGCTAACTGCTGGCTCCAGATTCATTTGATCTGTACCCTTATTCAGGGAAGTGATTGTAAAATGGCTGTAAGGGCAATATATTACTGTTGTGATAATGGAAACAGCAACGCCACAGGGATATGTGTTACCATGGGGTCTCTGTGGGATGCATATAAGAAACAGACACTCTAATAATCCCATCCAAACAGAGATAAATTTTTAAAAAATAGGAGTCACTCTACATCCAGTGAGATAGATGTTTTTCCAACTATTACCAGAAATGTGCCACAGGGTAGTAGTGATGGAATAGATCTTAAAGAAAAAATGATATTGGAAGAGTGGGAACTAAACCTCACCAATACAACTTTCTTCCTATTTTCTATCTTTGAACATCTGCATCCGACTGATATTCCTGCAGATTTATAGATAAAGTTTGGCTCTAGTTCCTTCTGGATGAAACTGGTCACTAATTCAACTCAATAATATAGTTTGGTTAGAACTCTCCCAAGAGTAGGAAAGACCCCCCCCAAAAAAAAGAATTTTATAGGGAATCATGAAGTGCCACATGAATTTTAGGGAAAAATTATTTTAAAAGGAAGAGACTTTTACTAAAAATGTATTTACAGTAGCTTCTCAGAGGCTTGAGTGAATGACATTAAAGATATACAAGATACTCCTCCACAAACAAATAAACCAACAACTTGCATTAAAAGAACTTTAATAAATAACTGGCCAGAAAGTTATACCGGGGTCCAAGAAAAGTTGTTATTTTTCTTGAAGCCCACAGAGAAAACACAAGGTAGGATATTTGTTATTAAAAGAAGTGAATGAATATTTGATGGTAAACATATGTTCAGAAAGAGAGAAAAGATCATTCAAGGCATCTTCAGACATCAAAATTAATACAGAAGGGTAAGGAAATATGTCTGAACCTAGTGAGTTTGCTCTCCTGTGTGAGAAAGAATGGCATAACAATTTTATTGGAGACTTGTTAAGGCAATGGATATATATAGTATTCAGAGCTGTGGAAGGCTGACTCATGTATTTGGCCAAAAAAATTGATTTGAGTATAAGTTAATTAGCAGTGTAATTTACAGATGACTACAATCCCTTCCCTTTGCAAAAATTAATTGGAAAGGTATAGCTTCACAGGAGATCTTGGGCTATGCAAATTTATGCTGCCACAGAAGCAGCACTTATGTTTTGAAGGGATCAAATATATGAGAATTATATATATACATGATGATGTCACCATGTCAGATGCCCCAGTGGGGACAAGTCCATCAAGTTCTTTCCTGCAGTCAATTGCTGTTGTAAATATCTCTGGTACTAGATTTCAAACAAAATGAAAAGGAAGGAGAGGGACCATTGCTTTTTTTCCCCAGTTCTCTTTAGAGCAGACAGGTAATTTAATACCTTAAGGGAGGGAAAGTATCCCTAAACGATAATCTACCTCTTCAGAAGAGTATCTCTCAAAATACATGTCCACATAGAGAATTTCAGAGCTTTGCATGAGACAGCAGTCTAATACCCTGCTACTGGTATGTCTAGAATATCTTCTCAATCTCACAATGTAGCCAAAATTTACACTCTTACAACTGGATTATTCTACTTGAATCCAGGAGAAGACAGGAGTATCTTAATGTAATGAATATACTCATAGACTCACTCAAAAGCACTTTCTAACCAGGTCTACTGGAAGTAGTCTCCTGATGGGTCTCCCTACCTCTGGGCTTGTCTATCTTCAATCCATTTTTTAGACTGCAGCAGAGTGATTTTCCACCAGTGACTCCCTAGTACCTTTAAGGACAAAGTCTGATTTTTTTTTAGTAGATGTTTATTGGAGTATAATTGCTTCACAATACTGTGGTAGTTTCTGCTGTACAACAAAGTGAAATCAGCCATATGCATACATATATTGCCATATGTGGCGTAAATGGCCCTACATTAGAGGCTCCAGCTTAACTTCCAGATTAATCTCTTTACATTTCTCTCTACAAATGTTATAATTCTCCCTCCTAAATATATTTCAAATCTATGCCCATGAATTGGCCCACATATGCATTGCAGTCACTGTGAGCCTTTGTTACTTTTTAGCTAGGTTGGTAAAATAACCTCCTAACTGGTCTCCCTTCCTCCAGTCTCTACCCCCTCCAATCCATGAGCCAGACTATGAAGAGTGCACCTAAAATGCCAATCTGATTATCTACCTCCCCTGGTTAAAAGACACCCACAGCAATCTCTTTCTTACAGAGCAGAGGCCAAATCCTTCTTAGCTTGGTTAACAGGGTCCCTCTCATGTAACACGTGGGCATCATCAACCTCTCTAGTCTCATTGTCTCACAGTCCACATACCCATGCTCCAGCCATGCTGACTGTTATACTTGTCAGCATCCAGCATAGTTCTTGTATATATGACACAAGTTTTAAACAAACACAAAAGAGTATAAGAAGCAATCATTATTGCTGGTGAATAACTTAAACAGCCAAAATTTGGGGAAACAGAAGAGGCAACTAGATGCTACTTGCTCTGCTTTATTCCTTACACATACACATTCCTCATGTCTACCTCCCTGTGGTACAAGTTTTAGTTCCCCAACTCAAAATGGCATTTTTATTTGGGTTTTTGTTTGCATAGTGATACAGTTTTGAAAGCATATATAAAGGCTGTAAGTTGGATTGGTCACATTACTGGCTTCTAGAATCTTCTTGAGTAGTGGTTGCAAAGTTTACACAGAGTGAGGAACCTTTACTACACTATACCAGATAGCCTCAACCCACTAATCAAGAATATGGCCATGTTCAGTAAACACACACTAATTTTTGCCCCAAATTTTAAAATTATCTTCCATTAGCTCAATTAAAATACACTTACCAGCATTTAAACCCTAGTAATATTTGCTCTGAGTCCAAACAAACAAAATAAACTCCCAACTAGGTATAAATTGATTATATTAACTTTTATTTTCTTCTAAAACCACAAAATCAGGTTCTCTAGGCTGAAAGGTCTCCTGTATCACTTAATATAGGGGGTCGGCAAACTTCTACCATAGACAACCAACGAGTAAATATTTTAGGTTTTTGTGGGTCATAACTATCTAGCTCTGCCATTATAATGCAAAAGAAGCCCTAGAAATATGTAAATGAAGACCATAACTATGTTCCAATAAAACTCTATTTACAAACAGAGGCTGCTACAGATTGATGGTCAGTTTCCTCTCAAAATTCATATGTTGAAATCAGCTCCCCCAAGTGATGGTATTTGGAGGTGGGACCTTTGGGAGGTGTTAAGTCATGAGGGTAGAGCCTTCATGATTGGGATTCATAAGGGCATTCTCTTATATATATATATATAAAAAAAAAGGTCCCAGAGAACTCTCTTCCCCCTTAGAGATGTGAAGCCAAAGAAAAAGATTGTCATTTATGAACCAGAAAGGGGAATCTCACCAGACATTGATTCTGCCAGTGCCTGATCTTGGACTTCTCAGCCTCCAGAACTGTGACAACTAAATTTCTGTTGTTTATGAGCAATGTGATTTACAATATTCTGTTATAGAAGCTTGAACGAACTACGATAGAGGTGATATGCCAAATGTGGTTTGTGGGCCATAGTTTGCTGACCTCAAACTATTTTGACTGTGATTCACATTAAGACATTTTACTCCCGGTCCAGTATATACTTACATACACATATATAAAACAACATTTAGCAAAGACAAAATTATCCTGTGTGCAATGTACCCCAATATCTTCCATTTTATTTCTTTAAAATGCTGGTTTTAACCTACCAAATTGATTCTAAAACCCACTGATGAGTTGTGACTCACAAACTTACAAAACGTGTTCCCATGGATTTCACCGTCTTATTCATTGTCTGAGTCGCATCAGAAGTAACTTTAAGTAACTAGTATTCGAATACTCATTCTTTCATTGATTCATCAGTTCAATGCACATTTATTAAACAGACACTATGTGTCACATGGAAAAGCACCATTACAACTAACATACCAATTGTGTGGTCTGTAGAAGGAAGGCTACTGCCAATACAGGTTCTGAATCCAACTGAGTGAAGATTTCAGAGGTACTCTGAATAAGTACTCAAATATGCCACTTTGAATGCTCTGGCTTTGCATCTTTTCCCAACTTAAAGCAGTTTCTCTGTCACTTTCTTCCTGCATTGCTATCTTAGGATATGTTCCAGAAACATAGTGAATCCTCTTGAAGTTTTAAGAACTCAAGAGCAAAGAATGTGAGACTTAATAAGTGTTTCTGAATGAGGACTATCTTTAGCCTGAGCGACTCTCTTTATCTCTGTTTGGCCTCTGAAGTTAATTGATCAACCTATAAAATTGAAAGGAAAAGAAAAGCACACTGTGGGAATCCAAAGGCTCTTTATAACAGCCTAGAGGCTAAGTGAATGCCAGGTAGCAGGGCAATATCCAGGACTCAAGGAAGGTAATTTGTTGTTTGGTTTACATCCCCTCTGCGTTCTGACAAGAGTTCTTAATGACAACTCCACATCAAGCTTCTCCCAAGTGTGGGAGCCTTTAGGGGCCCAAAAGCTAAAGAAAGTCATATACAATTCAAGAAAGATGGCTTCCACGTTAAGACAAGTCTTGCCACCCAGAGCGAGAAACTGGCTGAAAAAAATGATCATTTTACATTTCAGAGTTTGAACTGAAGTGGTCAATGTTATTCAACTCAAAATATGAACTGTACTCTTTCTTGACAGAGGAGTTAAACTGAGGGACCAAAGATGCCCATAAAATAGTATTAAACTAACCATTTTAATAATAAATGTGGTGACAGAAGCTAAGTCTTAGTTCTAGAAATCAGTTCATGATTAGCTGGGCCAAGTGGCAAAGGGAAACTATTCTTCACAGCTTAGATGGATACCTTGGGAATTAGCAACTATTCCATGAGCTTCTGACCACAGCCAAGCTGTTTGAGACAGTGAAACAGTTTCACAGAGCATAGGGTCACTGTTGTCTGAGAAGAATCACTGCTTTCACCCTGGTTCTTAATTTAATCCCAAGATTTATCTCTACAATCTGTCATTGGAAGCTTTTGAGGAGGAGAGAAATTAAAAAGATATTGGGAGTTGCAAATTTCTAATTTATCATCTCATTTGAAAAGTCCTACCTTGGGTAGCAGAAATATTGATAAACAATGGAATTTGTTACCCCTCAGGATACTGTAATAAATCTAAACAACTATCCCCCTTTCTATCATGTCCCAGAAGAAGTTTTTACAGAAACTCATGGGTGGTTAAATGATCCACATTTCTCAACTGGGTGGAATAGAAGATTTGGTCTCTTTTGCCTTCTTTTCTACCTAGACCAGTGGGTGGCAGTGATCTGAGCAAGTGTACTCTGTTTCACAGATTAAAATTACCCTTGACTGGGTTGTTCCAAGTTCCAGCCTGGGGCACAGAGAATTAATAAGCCTATTTGATTCTCACACCCAATGACATTCTCCAGCCACCTTGCCTTTATAGTGTTATAGGTGTTATTTCTATCTCCATCTCCCAGTTTTGTGTTTTATTTCTCAATTGGTTTAGAATGCAAGCAGGGAAAATGTGTGCTGTCGGATTTATTAGCCCCCATAAAGACTCCCAACATTTTCTTAACTGTTTTTCCTGTTTCTAGTCATAGTGTCCTCCAATCTTCCCTCCACACTCCTTCAAGAATAATCTTCCTAACACACATCTGACCTTGCTCAAAATATTAAGATGGCTTCATTGATTTCTCTTACATTTAATAAAGCATAAGTAAATAGGAATCATGATATTATTATAAAAATAAAGTCAAACGTATTTTTGCTTATTTTAAAAAGTAAATTATGAATAAAGTTTACAACTTTGTTCCTAGTAACTGTATTAGCTTTCTAGACTGCCATAACAAAGTAACACAGACTAGGTAGCTTGAACAACAGAAATTTATTTTCTAACATCTCTAGAGGATAGAAGTTCCAGATCAAGGTTTGGGCAAGACTGGTTTCTGCTAAGGGCCTCTCTCCTTGGATTTTAGATGGCAGTCTTCCTCCTGTGTCTTCACTTGGTCTTCCCTCTATGGCTGTCTGTGTCCCAATCTCCTCTTTTCGTAATGACAGACTGGATTAGGACCTCACCCTAATTGTTTCATTTTACCTTAATTACTTCTTTAAAGGCCCTGTTCCAATTTAGTCACAATCTTAGGTACTGGGGGTTAGAAATTCAAAATATGAACTTGGGGGGAGACATGATTTAGCTCACAACAATAACCAACAAGTTGTTCAATACAAGCAGGTCACAAATTGCCATTCACCATTGTGCCTTGAGATACAGTATAGATCTTTAATATAACATAAAAGGGCTACCGTGTTCAAGTCTATGTCAGCCTTTCCAGCAACAATGTTCACTTCTTCTTACACTAAATTTCAGTCTCAAACTACATTCAAGCTGTACCTTGTTGTTTCATGCTGCAGAGCATTTATGTAGGCTGTTCTATGCCTGGAACGCCTTCCCTCTCTTTGTCTAACAAACTCTTATTTGTCCTTTAGACCCAGCTCAAACTTCATCTCTTTTCTGGCTATACTTTTCCTTGTACCTATGTTTGACAGAACCTACCACATTCTTACTTTTTATTATGTCTGTCTCTTCTGCGATATAGAGAGCTCCTTGAGGGCACTGATTGCATTTTATTTGCATTTATGTCCCCAGTCCTCCCAGATGCCTGGCACATAGTGGACAGTCGATAAATATTTGTTAATAAGCAGACAAATAATTTAGTTATTAAAGAAAAAGTAGACTTGTTTAGGGGTCACTCTTAGCCTTATGAAACTGAATGATATAAAGGACAACCAAAATGATTTTCCATGAAGCATTTTTGGAATCTTTGTCAGTTAAAATACTAACAAGACAAACCACTGATCTGACCTGTAATAGCATTTTGTCAAAGGAGGGGATTTTAGCATTTCTTTCTAAACCTTCTAGGTGTTTGAAGAATCCATGTAATACAGTTAAGAGTAAGGCCCTGGCAATAAAGGTGGAAAATACTAGGCAGAAGTCTAGGTCAAGGTTTGTCAGTATGAGATGATATGTACCAAGCCAAAGTCCAAGGAGAGGGAAAGAAAAGGAGGAAATGAGACAGCTAGAGTCAAGATCTAGGAAGACCATCTGGAGGCCTTAAGTCCTTGACTGCTGCTGGCAGTAGTCTCACATCATTCTTATCCTGGATTCCAATTTAACTAATTTCCTCCCACTTGGCCAACCTGGCCCTTCACTGAGATAGTTTTTATCTTCCAGTCATATATCATTTTTCTACATGCTCCATGAGGCAAGGGCGATGTTTGATACATCTTTGGTGTGTCATATACCACACAGAGTTGCAATTCAGATGAGCAATGGGAATAGCTGTTGATTAATTATGTTTGAAATTCAGAAAGAACATCATATGGCATGCAAAGGACAAAAGTAGATACAAAGAAACAGAGGGAAAAAATAGAAAAAAAAATCAACTGAGGGCCTCCCTGGTGGCGCAGTGGTTGAGAGTCCGCCTGCCGATGCAGGGGATGCGGGTTCGTGCCCCGGTCTGGGAGGATCCCATATGCCGCGGAGCGGCTGGGCCCGTGAGCCATGGCCGCTGGGCCTGCGCGTCCGGAGCCTGTGCTCCGCAACGGGAGAGGCCACAACAGTGAGGGGCCCGCGTACCGCAAAAAAAAAAAAAAAAAAAAAAAAAAAAAATCAACTGAGCAAGTGGAAATAACAATGGTGGCATTTTCCCCACCATATCTACTTTACCCTGAGATACAGCCAGGGAGTAGAAAGAGTTTTTTCACCATGAGCTATTTCTTTATATTCATTACAGAATTACAGGGCAAGGACTGCCTGTCTCCAGCCTCCATCTCTGATAAATGGGTCAGCTCCATTGGCTATAGTTAGTGACAGTCTTTGGTCTTGACAGCTTGACTTAATTAATCTATTTAATTTATTGATCAAGCAGACAGCAAAAGAACATTCTCCATTAAATGGGTTTTTATCATCTGGAGTTATAGAGCTAAATGTCTTTTTAAAATCTGAAATTTAGTTAGCACATGACATGCTGTCTGTCTTACAAACTACTTGCAAAGAGGAAAATGCAAAGATTCAAAATGGCTCTGTGGCTTTGAGTAATGACCAAGAGGTCAGACTGTAAAATTGAACTCTATTCTGCCTGTCCACTTCACTGAAACTGCAACGCAAAGCAATATTGCCTCCAAGTAGTTTTAGGCTGATGTCTGAAGTTACAGTCATTAAACTATATTACATATGTTGTGCACAGCAGGCAGGTGATAGGCTGTGATTTTCTGAGGCCCATTATGTTCATTATAGAGAAGGCAGTTACCTTACACCAGTTAGAATAAATCCCCGTCCTATCCAGATCCAATAACTTATTGTTTCCCCAAATTACAGCTCCATGGCCAACTCCCTAATACCAGTCTGTGATAATCACAGCACCCATCATTAATTGGGATTCAGGAACTGCATTAGGCACTTTAACATGTTCTTCCTTTGATCTATACATCAATCCTGTCAGGAAAAAATCTCATTATATAAGCACTTTTTACGGCTGAGGAGACTGAGGCTTAGAGACATTAATAGATAGGGCTGGAGTTTGAACCCAGGTCTGTGTGATTCCAAAGCCTGTGCTCTTTCCACTATTCCTTGCTGCCCCACTCTGACCTTGCTTCAGCACATAATTTAGCACTTGATTAGAGGTATCTTTGTGTCACTTTCAGGTTGTTTCATGTCTCTTTCAGCAAACTAGAAGCCTTTACTTTATCCTCTCCCTTTACTCTTGGCCTTCACACATCCAGAAGATTCATAGGTAAATAAATGCCCACAAGTAAAGGCACCCATAGATATCTCAGTAGAACTGCTAGAAATAGTGAACCCTTTAAGGCTGACACAGCATTCAATATGGAGGGAAAAACATATTAGCAATAGAGCACACACCCTAGTAGCCTCATTAGAAATAAATTTAAAAGCCATTTGAACAAAACCTCAATGGGAGAAGAGCTGAATAGGATAGGTCAATCAAGCCATTATCTGTATAAATTTAGTACCATATTACTGTTTCAGAGTCTCAGCAATGTGGGAAAGAGATTAATCTCTGGTCTTCCTTGCAATCCCATTTTTGTTTATTTCTAGCCAGCTGTCTAGCTAAAGAATGACTCTTCCAATTCAAAGGCTAAATGAAAGGTCATTGGCTCTTGACAATATTTTCAGATCCTTTGGGGAAACACTGGACTTTTGCTCGTCTCTACATGTAATACCACTTCATTCATATTATTCTGATTTGAGCATTTTCTTTTAAACTGTTCTCTATAAAATGCAACAGTCCTTTATTTTAGACCAGACACATGCTTCACACTTAACCTAAACCAAACAGATGAGTGAAGGTGGAGTGGATGGTGGTTTAAATTTTTTTTAAGTTTACATTTCTCTTGATCTATGAATTCTTTGGAAGAGGTAAGAGCTCCTAAAAGCTTTAGGCAAATGAATTTGAGTTTTATTCTCTTTTAATTACTAGTTTTTTTTTTGTTTTTGTTTCTGTTTTTTTGCGGTATGCGGGCTTCTCACTGTTGTGGCCTCTCCCATTGCAGAGCACAGGCTCCGGACGCGCAGGCTCAGCGGCCATGGCTCACGGGCCTAGCCGCTCCGTGGCATGTGGGATCTTCCCGGTCTGGGGCACGAACCCGTGTGCCCTGCATCGGCAGGCGGACTCTCAACCACTGCGCCACCAGGGAAGCCCTAATTACTAGTTTTAATGAAATACAGAAGTTGGGTTTTGTTTTGAAACAAATTTGTTCACAAGTTTACTTGTTTGTGTTTAACTTTGCCTTGGTTTATAGCTCACCAAAAAAACTAGCAATTGGTCTAAATTAGGAAAATGGTGAAGTTCATGCCAAAAGGAGCTCTGCAGTTGAGGTCAAGTCCCTCTGCCAAAAATTCTGTAAAGCCTGTGCTGTAGGTAACCTCCCAAATGCTTAATTAATATGAATTACAATCATTTAAAAATTTCTTCTGAGCATCTACCATGTACAAAACTCACTGCTAGACATTAGGGATACCAAGTAAATATAGTCTCTACCCTCAAGGAACAAAGGAATCCCAAATCTTGCACACTGCATTATTTAGCAATTAAATCTAGGAGCATTCTGATGTATATTTTCATCATGATACCAACACATGCCTTTATTATCATTATTAATAACTTTATTAAAGTCCAAATTCATCCTTCAACCTTAGGATCTGAGTGATGAAAGACTACGTGTACTGGGTGAACAAAATCTTTTAGAATATTGCCTCCTGCAATATAAAGGTGAGAGAACTCTAAATACAAGGACCCTGATTTTCCTCTAAAACTACAGTATTCTAAAAATTAGCTAAAAGAATGAATATTTGATTACAGGCATACCTTGGAAATATTGTGTGTTCAGTTCTAGACTACCGAATAAAGTGAATATTGCAAAAAAGCATGTCACACAAATTGTTTGGTTTCCCAGGGCATATAAAGTTATGTTTACCCTATACTATAATCTGTTAATTGTAAATACCATTATGTCTAAGAAAACAATGCATATACCTTAATTTAAAAATAATGCTGTTGGAAAAATGGCACACATAAGCTTGCTTGACCCAGGGTTGCCACAAACCTTAGATCTGTAGAAAATGCATTACCTGTGAAGTGCAATAAAGAAAAGCACAATAAAACAAGGTATGCCTGTATGTGTAGCTGTATGATTGCTACCAGCAGCAGGTACTATAGAGACAAGAACATAAATTCAGGGTGAAGAAAGCAATGACATTCCATATGGCAGCCCTGATTAACCCAAAGAGTGGGAAGACTTAAAGCTACTACCCAGGCAATAGTATTCTGCAAGCCATCCAATAGCCACTTGTTCTCAGCTCTAAAATTGTGGCCTGAGGACTGTTGATAGACTACAAGGGTCCTCCATAGAAAATCCACACTGGCCCCTAGTTTAAATATTTATAATAAGGCCACTCAACACCACTTTCCATCACGAAAATGTAATAGCAACATTTAATAAAGAAACAGGTCTCACTATATTGGAATCTCATAGAAGTGGTTCCAGTCTTTCCATTAACTCTGGGGTGAGAGTTTTCTTTGTGAAGGGCCAGATTTGGGATAGTATGTACACTATGGGAGATTATTTGTTGCATCTGTGAACTAAAAAAAATGTTTGAGAATTACTAAACTGCTGTGCTCTGGTACATCTTTATAATTCTTCACCCTCCAACCCTTGGAGCCTCAAGAAAGGAAAAAGAAATTTACACACAGAAAGGATTATGTCATTCCTCAACACCCTGCCACCTGCAGGTCTAATATCTTAAGTCCTAAACCTATATGCCCCAACCTGTCTGACTTTCTCTTACCACTAGGGAGGCCCATGACCTTTTCAAACATTCAATAAAGAACTGACTTGTCAAGTATTTAGGAGTCAGGCCGGGCAAAGGAGTTCTAGCCTCCAGAGGCCAAATAAGTGTTTTCTCAGTTGCCTGTAAGATAACCAGTATTTTTTTTTTTAAGTTTTGAGGAGTGCTAAAGTGAACAACAGAGGACTGTCACACGTAGAAGTTCTAATAAGTAATATAGCACTATGGGAATTTTCTCGGCCTGTCTTATAATCAGTATAAGACAGCCCATTTCACTCAAATAGAGAAAACAAAGCTTAAGGGCAAAGGTGAAAACCTGACAGAATTGTTTTGAAGACCTTGGAATAGTTAAAAGCAGATTTATATTGAAATCTCACTTTCTGATTAGAAAAAACGAAACCACAGATTATAATGTTTTTATATAATATTGCAGAAAGCATTTCCTCTATAAATTTTATCTGTGAATCAAAGCTATTAAAATCTTTTATTCTTAATAAATTACAAAATGCACACATTAATTTAGCTTTTGAAGATAAGTTTTACAAAGGCCAAAAAAAGCTACCAATTTCTATGAGCTGAACCAATCTGTATATGAGCACCCACTACCATTCTATATAAGACACTGGTATTAAGCATAGCAGGAGCAGAGATAGTTAAAGAAGTAGAAGAAATTATTCCAAAATTAAGTGTGCATACTCTCTAAACATGCAAGAATTCACAACAAAAAATGTAGCCCTATAAAGGCATTTTAATCATTCATGACCTTTCAAGGTCGTGTGGAAAATAATTTCTTATTAAGCCATTCCCTTTAGGTTAGAGACTAATTTCTGCCATCCATTTTCCATGTGAGCTTCTGCAGAATTTGTCCTGATTTCTTGTTGTGAATGTGAAAGTTGTCTTGTTGACATATCAAATACACAGCTGAGTTTCAGCACTTAGAAGGCTTTGGGCTCTGAGATAATAAATATTTGAATAGTAGGTAACTAAAATTTTCTGTCTCAAATATTTTACAATCTCTAGTCTAGAGAATGTTCCCAAAAGAAAAAAGACATCCCAGATCGTTTGGTTCGATCTTTGTGGACTACTGTTGTTTTGCTGTTCCAAATTGTGTTAATGACCCTGTGGTGGAGGAAGAGAAGCAGCAACAATAGTAATTCCAGCTACTTTATATTGAATGCTCACTCTGTGCCAGGCACCGTGTCAGATATTTAACAAATTTTATTCCATTTAACTCATAACACGAATCTCTGTGGTCAAATACTACAGTTGTCCTCACTTTCAAAACTGAGCTTTATGACAGTTAAGAAATTTACTCGGGGTACCACAGCTGGTGGTTGGCATAGTTGAGAATGGTGTTCAGGCTATCTGATTCTAAAACTTGCACTGTGAACCCTGTGCTCAAGTATACAGGCTCTTTAAACATGTGAGACACTTTGCTAAAAGAAATCTGGGCAATCGCCCCTAACTTTGGCTTAACCTCTGCTATACTGACCTTTTAACTTCCCCCATTTTGAATCACAATTTTCTCATCATACATCAGCCTTGGTTTCTAGCCCACTCTGTTCCAGATTACCATTCCCTCACCCCATCCCTTCCCCTTGGATTACATATTCTTGCTCCCTAATCCATTTGAGTAAGTAGTTGCCAGCTTCAGCTAAGATTAGTCTGACTCAGTAGCCCCAAGCTCTGCTACCCAATCCATCACCCTGGCATCACACATCCTGTCTTGTTTTCTGGACACGCATGTGGACCTCAGTCTAAGAACCTCCATTTGTGAGTTCAGAAGATGGGGATTTGCTTAGAGTCTAGGACAGAGGTCAGTCCCTTAGCCCAGAGTGAATAGATATGCTGGCATGAGGAACAGAGTCTCACTCTGTGATTCTAGAGTCACTTATAAAAGCCTCTTGTATAACATACAGTAGTCCCCCCTTATCAGGGGTTCTGTTTTCTGTGGTTTCAATTACCCACGGTAACCTGTGACCAAAAATATTATATGGAAAGTTCCATAAATAAACAATTCATAAGTTTTCCATTGTGCACTGTTCTGAATAGCGTGATGAAATCTCGCACCACCCAGCTCCATCCCACCCTGGACATGAATCATTCCTTTGTCCAGTATAACATGCCCATTAGTCCCTTAGTAGCTGTCTAGGTTATCAGATGGGCTGTCCTAGTATTGCAGTACTTGTGCTCAAGTAACACTTATGCTATTAATAATGGCCCCAAAGTGCAAGAGTAGTGATGCTGGCAATTTGGATATACCAAAGAGAAGCCATAAAGCGTTTCATTTTCATGAAAATGTGAAAGTTCTCAACTTAATTAGGAAAGAAAAAAATTGTATGTTGAGGTTGCTAAGGTCTGTGTTGAGGATGAATCTTCTATCTGTGAAATTGTGAAGAAGGAAAAAGAAATTCATGCTACTTTTGCTGTCACACCTCAAACTGCAAAAGGTACGGCAACCTTACATGTTAAGTGCTTAGTTAAGATGGAAAGGACATTAAATTTGTGGGTGTAAGATGTGAACAGAAAATATGTTCCCACTGACAGCAACATGTTGTGCATGGAGCCTATACGAAGACTTCAGCAAGGAATCCCCTGAAATGAGTGACACCAAGCCATTTGCTGCAAGTAAGGGATGGTTACACAGATTCAGGAATAGGTTGTGATTGAAAAATATATAAATTACTGGAGAGGCTGAGTGTGACAATGAAGAAGCAACCGTCTTACTTCCAGCAGAGTTAAAGAAGTTGACTGAGAGACCACATTCACATAATTTTTATTACAGTATAGTGTTATAATTGTTCAATTTTACCATTAGTTACTGTTGTTAATCTCTCACTGTGCCTAATTTCTAAATTAAACTTTATCATAGGTATGTATAGGAAAAAAACATAGTATATTTGGGGTTTGGTACTATCCAAGATTTTAGTCATCCACTGGGAGTCTTGGGACATACTCCCCATGGATAAAGGAAGCTACTGTTCCTCATTCACAAAAGATTTTGGCTCTTCTAGAAAGATGTGATGGTTTGCCACTAAGGAACCACATTAATAGAAGGGACATTTTCAAATCTGATGCAACTGAAAGTGCTGGCCAGGAAGGAAAACAGTGTTCCCTTCTCTTGTTAACCCACACCATGTGAGGGAAAAATGGCTCAGGTCAGAAAATTATAATGTTGTGACTCCCCCATGACTCAACCCTATTTTGTGACTTCTAGCTCTTTGGCACTGACTCTCAGTTTGTATCTTATTTATCCCCTTTAGATACTGCTTTACAAACGTTCTCATACATTTTTCAAACGTTCTATTGCCCACTTTACACCGCAGCATCCTCAAAGGCAAAAATATTTTCTTTCTTTTGTAACCAGTCCCCATTTCAGGTTTTCTGCATACAGTGGGTGCTCGACACATGCTGTTTACTGAACGTACTCCTACTGCAGTGTCCTTGGATTGTTAGGATTCCATATTTATACACAGAAAGTCAACATAAAAAGGCAGACTATTTCTCTGAATGCTTTCCCAAATAGCCTGTGTAGAATTATGTTGTGCTTTTTTTGTGCATGTGTGGTTAAACCTAGATGGTGACTCATGAAACAATGTCACATTTCACACTTAGGAATTATTATGAATAATTATCTCTGGGTTTTGGTTTGAAAGGCAAACTGAAAGTTTTTGAATGAGTCTTTTCTCTCTCATCACTTAATGACGCCTTTTAAAAGAAAAGTCAGGGCTGCCTGATGACCTACACAGCTGTTTCTGAAAACCTGAATGTAATCAAGTGGAAGATCTGAGTTAGCTAACTGCATTCCAAATACAAGTCACTAACATGAAGGATTTAAATACAGTAGTTCCTAAGATATTAAAGACTATTTATCCATTTAAAAAATTGAGCATAGATTAATACTCTGATACTTTCTGATAATACTCTGATACTTTCTTCATGTTGCCCAGATGACCCTTCCTAAAACACCATTTAATTAGACCAGTCTCATGCTCAAGGACTTTCAGTAGCTCACCTTTGCCTAAGAGATGAATGCACATTACTCTGCCTGGTTCTCTACTTCTTTCACAATCCAGTGCCACCTATCTTACTGTATTCTTTCCACTACCTTGCAACAGAAATCCTCTGGTCCAGCTAAGCCATGCTCTTCAATGCTCCCTTATAACACATATAGTGTATAATGCCCCAGAGAGTTTACACAGGTTTTTCACTCTGTAAACATCTCTTCCCCCATATAACTGCCACATTCTTTTTCATTAGTCCTTGTGGACTTAGCTCAAATCCCACTTTCCTCCATGACGCTTGTCCCTACACCTGCCCATTATAATGACCCACTGTCCCTACAAAGGAGTACCTTGGCACTTTGGATCCTTACTCAAAGTCACTCTACTCTGATCACCTAAGAATGCGTCCTCTGAAACCAGCTGATACCATTCATGTAACACATAATCATATCCTTACTTTTGATATTTTACAATATTATGTACACTGTATTCATCACAACAACAAAAATGTAAGCTTTTCAAGAGCAAGAATAATGATCAATTTTTCTTAATATTCTCCAAATTACCTAGCATTATGCAGTTTGACTAATAGTAGGCACTCAATATATACCTGACTTGAATTATATTTAACAACTGCCTTTTCTTTGGAACGTATCTGTTAAGTGTCTACAGGCAGAGGTGAAACCAAAGGGAATTTTAATTCTCCACAATTAAGTTATAGCAGATGCTGTTAGCAATCTGACCAGATCCCCCTTATGGGGCCAGCTTCTAAAAGGGCTGGCTGCTAACGGCTTATAGCTGCACCCTTCTCAGGAACCACCTGCATATGCCAGGGAGGTTACACCTCTAATCCCAGTGACTGACAGGTGCAGGGGTAAAGTCCATTCTCCTTTGCCTCTGGGCAGGACAAACTCTGCGATGTAATTCACGTTCGAAAGGCCTCAGTGGGATCAGGCTATACTTCTGAAGCCACACTCCTACTTAGCTTCTTCTGTTTCCCTATCCTGCTTCCCTTACTCCCTTACACATTTTTCTTGAGCTCGCTCTCTCAATAAACAATTTGCACAAGAATCCTAATCTCAGGCTTAGCTTCTAGGAAACACCACCTAAGACAACAGTATCTCTAAAATAGACAAGTTGTGGATGTTTATAACTGCTTCTAAGTAGCAGAAAATCTTTGACGAACCCAGTTATCAAGGAATATAACACCAACAAAAACATTGTCCTTTCAGAGAGCCATACACAATTTTGGGATGCCTGCGTGAGGTGGAAGTGAGCTCAAACAGGATCCAGTCCTGTGGTTCTCGACCCCTGTTCTCCATCTCAGCACAGGTAAATAACATTCCATGCTCCCAAGGTAGCACTACTTTTGAACTTCAAAGAGGTCAGAGGAGCATATTAGATCTTGGTTAGGAGGTTGGAAAAGCCTCAGAGTTGATACTGATAAATAATTCCCACCCCTAACTCTAATCTCGTTCAATTTAATTTTTTTTTTTTTTTTTTTTTGCGGTACGCGGGCCCCTCACTGTTGCGGCCTCTCCCGTTGCGGAGCACAGGCTCCGGACGCGCAGGCTCAGCGGCCATGGCTCACGGGCCCAGCCGCTCCGCGGCATGTGGGATCTTCCCGGACCGGGGCACGAACCCATGTCCCCTGCATCGGCAGGCGGACTCTCAACCACTGCGCCACCAGGGAAGCCCCAATTTAATATTTTTTTAAAAAAATCAGGAAACACAAGAAGCATGAAGGCAACTTCTCCAAGATCACAGAACTACTCTGTGGCAGAGAAAGAACCATAACTCATATCTCCACATACACAGTATACAATTTGATTTAATGTAGCATTTCCTAAAATGTGCTTTGCGGAACACTAGTCACTAGGTCTATGACATGTACCATATGAAATAAGTTCCAAATAATGCCTAATATATTCTTTCCTAGAAATTCACAAAGAATATTAGCATATTAAAGACTGAAAAAGCATACATTAAAATATGTTTCCCAAACTTAATTAATCACAGATACTTCCTCTTCTTTCATATAATACCTATTAGCCAACATGCCTCAGAACTAGTGATCCAAGGTACTTACTTTGGAATAAGCTGACCTAATTGATTATCCTATGGAGTCGCTAGGTACTGTGAACATTCATCTGAGACACTTGATAAAAATCATCTTATTCTTAACGTTTAAAAGGAAGAATAGAAAACGTTAGCACCTTGATTTTAATTCCCGAAAAGAAATGGAAGGAAGAAGAATCAGAAGGTTCGTGGAAGGTTAGCAACCACTTGAAATTATCATTAAAAACTACATCAATACTTGGGCACCTATAGAAATCTCCTAAATACTAGATTACCACAAGTTAAAAGTCACGAGAACATTTAATAGAAGAAATAAAAGGTAAATGGAAATACCTTTTCAAGCCTACATGGTAAAGGCCAGATTATAGTTCAAACAAAGCAGAGAAAAATGACCATGTTAAACCTTATATGGAGTTATTACATCCCACACATTCCTAAGATCAAAATCAGAAATAGCTACAACTCATATGTTCTTTTCTTTCACCTGTATATAATAATAATAATAATAATAATAATAATAATAATAATAAATTACTAACCATTATGTAAGTAAGATACAGTATTCATTTTTAAACATAGCCTACTGGTCACTGTGGTTGTTGCTTGATGTGTATAATAAACACCATCAAACATAATGGATCATCCCATTAGCCTCTTTCAGTTGAGCCCTTAAGGTCAATACTTGAAAAACATTTGATGCAAGGAAGCCAAACATGACTGCTACTACAATGTGACATCTGGCTGTGGGAAATGAGATTGAAGTCAGTGTAACTTAAGGCAAGTTCTTCTGTTTTGAAACTGGCTACGGGTTTCAACCATGGAAGAACTTTTTCTAATGCACTATTAGCATATCAGGTAAGGCTTCAACTGGGACAGATGAGGGAGAAAAGAAAACATCAGTTTCAATAACATCTCTGTATAAATAGTGCCAGTATTAGTTGCATAAATTTCTACTATACCCAAGTGGGAGATATTGGATTTTTTAATTTAATTTTTTGAGTGTATAGTATGCATAGCCCCATACCAAATGCTAAGGAACTGGGGATTTTTTTTTAAGTAAAGACATAGACAAAAATTTCAAATGTAAACGAAATGATATTTCAAAAACATATCAAACAACCAAAAAATAACTAATATGACCTATATGGGACATATAATGAAGAGATAAACTTGGCCATATAGGGTTGAGCCAAATTGTAGAGACTTAAATACAAAAGTCAGACTTCCTCTTTTCCCTATAAGATCAATTTATGGAATCTTTTTATTTAACCTGGAAATATTTTTACAAGGAGAATCACAATCCTCACACACATTTGTTTCATGATACACCTAAATAGCTTTAAAAAAATCACTTTCCCTCTCTGAATCTCAGATTTAGCGGTTATTACAAGTTTTTGAGTTAGTATTCAGTCAAAATCCAAAGCCATACTATAACTCAATGCCTCAATAATGAAAACAACAGATTAGAAAGTGATTTTTAGGCTTTTAGAAAAAGGACATTTATAGAACAAGGGAGTTAGATTAGGCTAATGTAATCAATCGTCAGTCTAACAATATTCTTTAAAAAATACACATAAACATTAAAGGAGATTGATTTTCTACACAATTTCCCATTTTCAGCAGCAAATACTAGGGCCCTGTCTGAAGCAGATAATAATAATAATAATAAATTACTAACCATTATGGTCTCATCTTTCATGTTCTAAAAAGATAAGGACCAGAAGATACATGTTTCAAAAGGAGTAAGGAGAAACACCAAAAGAAGAAGCTTGGTTGGGGGTCAGGTTAGTAGCAAAAACTACCTTTGGCCACTTCCAGCTTGATTTCAAGTCCATCTAAGCCCAGGAATATAGTCATGGTGAGCAGGAAGAGTCCGGGTTGCATTATTCCATATGTTGTAGACCCAAGAGCAAAACTGTTACTAATGAACATGAAATTCTGCCAAAGCTTTGCATTCGTTATATTTTTATTCATCAGTAAGTCTCTCTAAAATGTTTGTTTATGTCAGAGGCTATGAATGAGAATAACAACTCTCATGCACTACAAGTGAATCATTTGTTTGTGTGTAAAATATTTATAACCGATTTCCTCTTATCTCCCCCACACAGATTTGGGGCCACTTTTCTCTAGTGTTCAGTGGTGGGTGTTCAGGGAATGCAAATTGACTTTAATATTATTATGTAATATAATCCTCCAAAACCCAACAGAAGGCATTTTCAATTATTTGTTATTACAGGTGATTCATCACTGTAAATACTTAGGAGATAACCAAAGAAAACCACAGGCCCTGCTAACATCTAAAAATTTTAGAAAGCCAATAACAATGTAGACAAAGAGACAAAGGACAACCTAGATAATAGAATATTAAAACCATTGCAGAGGAGGAGGAGCTATAAGATGGCGGAAGAGTAAGACACAGAGATCACCTTCCCACAAATACATCAGAAATACACCTACATGTGGAACAACTCCAACAGAACATCTACTGAATGCTGGCAGAAGACCTCAGACCTCCCAAAAGGCAAGAAATTCCCCACATACCTGGGTAGGGAAAAAGAAAATAGAAAAAACACAGATAAAAGAATAGGGATGGGACCTGCACCAGTGGGAGGGAGCTGTGAAGGAGGAAAGGTTTCCACACACTAGGAAGCTCCTTCGCGGGCGGGGATTGCTGGTGGCGGAGGGGGGAGCTTCGGGGCCGTGGAGGAGAGCACAGCCACAGGGGTGCTGAGGGCCAAGCGGGGAGATTCCCGCACAGAGGATCGGTGCCGACCAGCACTCACCAGCCCAAGAGGCTTGTCTGCTCACCTGCCGGGGCGGGTGGGGCTGGGAGCTGAGGCTTGGCTTTGGTCGGAACACAGGGAGAGGACTGGGGTTGGTGGCATGAACACAGCCTGAAGAGGGTTAGTGCGCCACGGCTAGTCGGGAGGGAGTCCAGGGAAAAGTCTGGACCTGCCGAAGAGGCAAGAGACTTTTTCTTCCCTCTTTGTTTCCTGGTGGTGCGCGAGAGGGGATTAAGAGTGCTGCTTTCAAAGGAGCTCCAGAGTCGGGCGCGAGCCATGGCTATCAGCGCGGACCCCACAGAAGGGCATGAGACGCTAACGCTGCTGCTGCAACCACCAAGAAGCCTGTGTGCGAGCGCAGGTCACTGTCCACGCCCACCTTCCGGGGAGCCTTTGCAGCCCGCCACTGCCGGGGTCCCGGGATCCAGGGACAACTTCCCCGGGAGAAAAACATGACACGCCTCAGGCTGGTGCAATGTCACGCTAGCCTCTGCCACTGCAGGCTGGCCCCGCATCCATACCCCTCCATCCCACCGGCCTGAGTGAGCCAGAGCCCCTAATCAGTGGCTTCTTTAACCCCGTCCTGTCTGAGTGAAAAACAGACGCCCTCAGGTGACCTACATGCAGAGGCGGGTCCAAATCCAAAGCTGAGCCCTGGGAGCTGTGCGAACAAAGAACAGAAAGGGAAACTTCTCCCAGCAGCCTCAGGAGCAGTAGACTAAATCACCACAAACAACCTGATGTACCCTGCACCTGTGGAATACCTGAATAGACAACGAATCATCCCAAATTGAGGAGGTGGACTTTGGGAGCAACGATATATATATATATATTTCTTTCCCATTTTATCTTTTTGTGAGGGTGTATGTGTATGCTTCTGTGTGTGATCCTCTCTGTATAACTTTGCTTTTACCATTTAACTAGGGTTCTATCTGTCCATTTTTGTTTGTTTGTTTTTACTACTTAAATTTTTTTTTTCTTAACAATTATTTTTTATTTTAATAACTTTATTTTATTTTGCTTTATTTTATCTTCTCCTTTCTTTCTTTTTTTTTCTCCCTTTAAGGCTGACCCATGTGGAGGACAGGCTCTAGGCGCTCCAGCCAGGCGTCAGGGCTGTGCTACTGAGGTGCGAAAGCCAAGTTCAGGACACTGGTCCACAAGAGACCTCCCAGCTCCACATAATATCAAATGGCGAAAATACCCCAAAGATCTCCATCTCAACACCAGCACCCAGCTTCACTCAATGACCAGCAAGCTATAGTGCTGGACACCCTATGCCAAACAACTAGCAAGACAGGAACACAACCCCATCCATTCACACAGAGGCTGATTAAAATCATAATAAGTCTACAGACACCACAAAACAAACAACCAGACGTGGACCTGCCAACCAGAAAGAAAAGATCCAGCCTCATCCACCAGAATACAGGCACTGGTCCCCTCCACCAGGAAGCCTACACAATCCACTGAACCAATCTTAGCCACTGGGGACAGACACCAAAAACAACGGAAACTACGAACCTGCAGCCTGTGAAAAGGACACCCCAAACACAGTAAGTTAAGCAAAATGAGAAGACAGAGAAACACACAGCAGACGAAGGAGCAAGGCAAAAACCCACCAGACCTAACAAATGAAAAGGAAATAGGCAGTCTACCTGAAAAAGAATTCAGAATAATGATAGTAAAGATGATCCAAAATCTTGGAAATAGAACGGAAAAAATACAAGAAAAGTTTAACAAGGACCTAGAAGAACTAAAGAGCAAACAAACAGTGATGAACAACACAACAAATGAAATTAAAACTTCTCTAGAAAGGATCAATAGCAGAATAACTGAGGCAGAAGAATGGATAAGTGACCTGGAAGATAAAATAGTGGAAATAACGATTGCAGAGCAGAATAAAGAAAAAAGAATGAAAAGAAGTGAGGACAGTCTCAGAGACCTCTGGGACAACATTAAACACACCAACATTGGAATTATAGGGGTCCCAGAAGAAGCAGAGAAAAAGAAAGGAACTGACAAAACATTTGAGGACATTACAGTTGAAAATTTCCCTAATATGGGAAAAGAAATAGTTAATCAAGTGCAGGAAGCACAGAGAGTCCCATACAGGATAAATCCAAGGAGAAACAGGCCAAGACATACATTAATCAAACTACCAAAAATTAAATACAAAGAACAAATATTAAAAGCAGCAAGGGAAAAACAACAAATAACACATAAGGGAATCCCCATAAGGTTAACAGCTGATCCTTCAGCAGAAACGATGCAAGCCAGAAGGGAGTGGCAGGACATATTTAAAGTGATGAAAGAGAAAAACCTACAACCAAGATTACTCTACCCAGCAATGATCTCATTCAGATTTGAAGGAGAAATTAAAACCTTTACAGACAAGCAAAAGCTAAGAGAATTCAGCACCACCAAACCAGCTTTACAACAAATGCTAAAGGAATTCCTCTAGTCAGGAAACACAAGAGAAGGAAAAGACCTACAATAATAAACCCAAAACAATTAAGAAAATGGTAATAGGAACATACATATTGATAAGTACCTTAAACGTAAATGGATTAAATGCTCCAAGCAAAAGATATAGACTGGCTGAATGGATACAAAAACAAGACCCGTATATATGATGTATACAAGAGACCCACTTCCGACCTAGGGACGCATACAGACTGAAAGTGAGGGGATGGAAAAAGATATTCCATGCAAATGGAAATCAAAAGAAAGCTGGACTAGCAATTCTCATATCAGATAAAATAGATGTTAAAACAAAGACTATTACAAGAGACAAAGAAGGACACTACATAATGATCAAGGGATGGATCCAAGAAGAAGATATAACAACTGTAAATATTTATGCACCCAACATAGGAGCACCTCACTACATAAGGCAAATAATAACAGCCATAAAAGTGCAACGACAGTAACACAATCATACTAGGGGATATTAACACCCCAATTTCACCAATGGACAGATCATCCAAAATGAAAATAAATAAATAAACACAAGCTTTAAATGATACATTAAACAAGAAGGACTTAATTGATAATTATAGGACATTCCACTCAAAAACAACAGAAAACACATTCTTCTCAAGTGCTCATGGAACATGCTCCAGGATAGATCATATTTTGGGTCACAAATCAAGCCTTGGTAAATTTAAGAAAATGGAAAGCGTATCAAGTACCTTTTCCAACAACAATGCTATGAGACTAGATACCAATTACAGAAAAAAATCTGTAAGAAATACAAACACATGGAGGCTAAACAACACACTACTTCATAACCAAGGGATCACTGAAGAAATCAAAGAGGAAATCAAAAAAATACTTAGAAACAAATGACAATGAAAACACAATGACCCAAAACCTAAGGGATGCAGCAAAAGTAGTTCTATGAGGGAAGTTTATAGCAATACGACCCTAAGTTAAGAAACAAGAAACATCTCAAATAAACAATCTAACCTTACACCTAAAGCAATTAGAGAATGAGGAACAAGAACCCCAAAAGTTAGTAGAAAGAAAGAAACCATAAAGATCAGATCAGAAAAAAATCAAAAAGAAATGAAGGAAATGACAGCAAAGATCAATAAAATTAAAGCTGGTTCTTTGAGAAGATAAACAAAATTAATAAACCATTTGCCAGACTCATCAAGAAAAATAGGGAGAAGACTCAATAGAATTATAAATGAAAAAGGAGAAGTAACAACTGACACTGCAGAAATACAGAGGATCTTGAGAGATTCCTACAGGCAACTCTATGCCAATAAAACGGACAACCTGGAAGAAATGGACAAATTCTTAGAAATGCACAACCTGCCAAGACCAAACCAGGAAGAAGTAGAAAATATGAACAGACCAATCACAAGCACTGAAACCAAAATTGTGATTAAAAATCTTCCAACAAACAAAAGCCCAGGACCAGATGGCTTCACAGGCAAATTCTATCAAACATTTAGAGAAGAGCTAACACCTATCCTTCTCAAACTGTTCCTAAATAAAGCAGAGGGAAGAACACTCCCAAACTCATTCTACAAGGCCACCATTACCGTGATACCAAAACCAGACAAAGATGTCACAAAGAAAGAAAATTACAGGTCAATATCACTGATGAACATAGATGCAAAAATCCTCAACAATATTATAGCAAACAGAATCCATCAGCACATTAGAAGGATCATACACCGTGATCAAGGGGGGTTTATCACAGGAATGCAAGGATTCTTCAATATTTGCAAACCAGTCAACGTGATACACAATATTAACAAACTGAAGGAGAAGAACCATATGACCATCTCAACAGATGCAGAGAAAGCTATCGACAAACTTCAACACCCATTTACGAAAAAAAAACGCACCAGACAGTAGGCATAGAGGGAACTTTCCTCAACATAATAAAGGCCATATATGACAAACCCAAAGCCAACATCATCCTCAATGGTGAAAAACTGAAACCATTTCCACTAAGATCAGGAAGAAGACAAGGTGGCCCACTCTCACCACCATTATTCAACATAGTTTTGGAAGTTTTAGACACAGCAATCAGAGGAGAAAAAGAAATAAAAGGAATCCAAATTGGAAAAGAAGAAGTAAAGCTGTCATTGTTTACAGATTACATAATACTGTGCACAGAGAATCGTAAAGATGCTACCAGAAAACTACTAGAGCTAATCAATGAATTTGGTAAGGTAGCAGGATACATAATTAATGCACAGAAATCTCTATCATTCCTACAGACTAATGATGAAAAATCTGAAAGTGAAATTAAGAAAACACTCCCATTTACCCTTGCAACAAAAAGAATAAAATATCTAGGAATAAACCTACCTAAGGAGACAAAAGACCTGTATGCAGAAAATTATAAGACACTGATGAAAGAAATTAAAATTCATACAAACAGATGGAGAGATATACCATGTTCTTGGATTAGAAGAATCAACATTGTGAAAATGACTCTACTACCCCAAGCAATCTACAGATTCAATGCAATCCCTATCAAACTACCACTAGCATTTTTCACAGAACTAGAACAAAAAAATTCACAATTTGTATGGAAATACAAAAGACCCCGAATAGCCAAAGCAATCCTGAGAAAGAAAAACAGAGCTGGAGGAATCAGTCCCCCTGACTTCAGACTATACTACAAAGCTACAGTAATCAAGACAGTATGGTAATGGCACAAAAACAGAAATATAGATCAATGGAACAGGATAGAAAGCCCAGAGATAAACCCACACACATATGGTCACCTTATCTTTGATAATGGAGGCAAGAATATAAAGTGGAGAAAAGACAGCCTCTTCAATAAGTGGTGCTGGGAAAACCAGACAGCTACATGGAAAAGAATGAAATTAGAACACTCCTTAACACCTACACAAAAATGAACTGAAAATGGATTAAAGACCTAAATGTAAGTCCAGACACTATCAAACTCTTAGGGGAAAACATAGGCAGAACACTCTATGACATAAATCACAGTAAGATCCTTTTTGACCCACCTTCTAGAGAAATGGAAATAAAAACAAAAATAAACAAATGGGACCTAATGAAACTTAAAAGCTTTTGCATAGCAAAGAAACCATAAACAAGAGAAAAAGACAACCCTCAGAATGGTAGAAAATATTTGCAAATGAAGCAACTGACAAAGGATTAATCTGCAAAATTTACAAGCAACTCATGCAGCTCAGTATCAAAAAAACAAACAACCCAATCCAAAAATGGGCAGAAGACCTCTATAGATATTTCTCCAAAGAAGATACAGAGATTGTCAACAAACACATGAAAGAATGCTCAACATCATTAATCATTAGAGAAATGGAAGTCAAAACTACAATGAGATATCATTTCACACTGGTCAGAATGACCATCATCAAAAAAATCTACAAACAATAAATGCTAGAGAGGGTGTGGAGAAAAGGGAACCCTCTTGCACTGTTGGTAGGAATGTAAATTGATACAGCCTCTATGGAGAACAGTATGGCGGTTCCTTAAATAAGTATAAATAGAACTACCATACGACCCAGCAATCCCACTACTGGGCATATACTCTGAGAAAACCATAATTCAAAAAGAGTCATGTACCAAAATGTTCACTGCAGCTCTGTTTACCATAGCCAGGACATGGAAGTAACCTAAGTGTCCATCAACAGATGAACGGATAAAGAAGATGTGGCACATATATACAATGGAATATTACTCTGCCATCAACAGGAATGAAACTGAGTTATTTGTAGTTAAGTGGATGGACCTAGAGACTGTCATACAGAATGAAGTAAGTCAGAAAGATAAAAACAAATACCGTATGCTAACACATATATATGGAATCTAAAAAAAATTTTTTTTAATTGTCAGAAAACCTAGGGGCAAGACGGGAATAAAGATGCAGACCTACTAGAGAATTGACTTGAAGATACGGGGAGGGGGAAGGGTAAGCTGCAACAAAGTGTTAGAGTGGCATGGACATACATACACTACCAAACGTACAATAGATAGCTAGTGGGAAGGAGCCGCATAGCACTGGGAGATCAGCTCGGTGCTTTGTGACCACCTAGAGGGGTCGGATAGGGAGTGTGGGAGGGAGGAGATGCAAGAGGTAAGAGATATGGGGAGATATGTATATGTATAACTGATTCACTTTGTTATAAAGCAGAAACTAACACACCATTGTAAAGCAATTATACTCCTATAAATATGTTAAAAAATAAAATAAAATAAAACACTGCAGAGATAAATGATCAGTGGGGGCAAGGATTCTGAATAAAATAGGGAAGAGACTGAGTCACCATGGTAGCTCTGTTGTCTCTCATTCCATCAAATCAGGAAGATTTTGTAAAAGAGGTTTTCAGCAACATATTAAAGGACAAGAAGCAGTAGCATAACAAACAGAGAAAAATAGATGGAAAAAATTTTGCACCAAGATAGGATCAAAACACTTCTAAGTGAACATGTCTGCTACTACTTAATAGTTGGGCTTGGTATTAGGGATCAGTTAGGATGCATCCTAAATGAACTATTTAGTTTCAAAGATAATGCCTAAATATACTTTAGTTGCTATTACCAAATATCAGTGGTTCCTCTGTTTAGAGAAGCAAAGCAGACTTAGAGGTTCAAATTAAAAGACTTGTAGATTTTGAATGAAGAAAACCAACTACATTACCAAAACCAACCAACCAACCAACCACAAAAGAAAAACAATTAATAAACTCGTGTAATATTAAAAAGAGCAGAGAACAAAGAGGAAAACATTTTCAAAGAAAAATGGAGTGTTGATTCTTAACTTCATAAATTTCTTCTCACTTTTATATTGATTTAGCTCTCCCACAATTAGTCTATTCTCACTAGATAAGTCAAAACCCAGTGTTTAAAAACCTGACTTACAGGGCCTCCCTGGTGGCGCAGTGGTTGAGAGCCCACCTGCCGATGCAGGGGATACGGGTTCGTGCCCCGGTCTGGGAGGATCCCATATGCCGCGGAGCGGCTGGGCCCGTGAGCCATGGCCGCTGAGCCTGTGCGTCCGGAGCCTGTGCTCCGCAACGGGAGAGGCCACAACAGTGAGAGGCCCGCGTACAGAAAAAAAAAAAAAAAACCTGACTTACAAACCTTTTTTACCAGTAGAAGTTTCTATACTCCAACTAACTTTACTGAATTGTCCTTAACTAACTCTTGCTATGGTCTTGGTACTAATAGTGCAAGCTTCTCCTAGGGCAAACCTCCCCAGTGGGACTCTTTCTCCTATAGTAGAGGCTTCTGATGGCACCATATGCACCTCAACTGTTTCTAATTTACCCAGTCAGTTTAGCTTTGAGTGGATGACTCAGAAGGCTGATTTTTTTCTTTGAAGAACCAAATGATTTTACACCAAATTCAGATTTAATAAACTTAAATGATTTCATAAAATGCTTATAATTTAAACATGAAAGGATTTCTTCATGGTCACCCTGAAAATTGCTTTCACCATTCAAAAATGAACAGCACTTATGTTGTATATTAAAATGCAAGTGAGTGGAGGAAGTCAGATGACAACGAACAGTGTACTGAAATGATAGAAAAAAATGTGCAGGAGTAATCTTGTATTCATAAAGAATATATGATATATATTTTCTATACAAATTACCATTCTTATAATTCTCATTTCATATATTAAATGTATATGTAAAATTTCTATGAGATTCAGAATATAAATAGAGCAAAATGAAATTGTCTGGGAAACCAAACTCAACTTTTCAACTGATGTTGAGCCCATGTCTATAAAGAGATGCACCTTTAAAGCAATGAAATCCAAGGCAGAGCTGGATTAGCAGAAACAGAAATGAGACTGAGGTGAAAATGAATTACTTCTATGTGTTTGAAGGAAAGGGGGAAAAAGTACTTTTTTAGTGAACCTCAAGAAATTCTTCCATAAGCATTCATTTCAAACTGAAATGTTCCAGTTTAAGGTTTCACTGTAGTCAGAACACCTAAAGAACAGGAGCTCTAACCTATCCTATGAAAGAAGCAATTTATTTCATGAAAATCTCCATAAAGTAGGGGGAAGAAAGCTACCCATCCTATAAATCAAGTTCTCAAAAGAAACTGTGCCACCTCCTCAGAAAATGCTTCCTTTTTGTTTTCAATCTTCCTGCTCAGAAAGACATACCAAGAAGAACAGACACTCGAGTTTAAGAGAAAAACCAATGTGAAAGTAGACAAAATCAAATATTCCACAATGAACAACTGGGGCTTGAAATATCAGATATTAGCTACCATTAAAAATATTTTTGAAAACATCATAATGATTAATAAAAGGCAACTGGAGTTGAATAGACATGTTTAATGTTTTAGTGTCTGGAAACCAAAGGAATCACTCAAATGTTATGATGAAAATACTTTACATTTATCCTCAAAATATCTTTTGTCTGGAAGGAATACGTATCTGTTGGTTTTTAAATTCATATGACAAGTGCATTTCTAAAACAGTATGTAGCCAAGGCTATAAAAGGTTAATGCATTGTATAGAAATGTCAAATAACACTGAACACAGCAGACAGATTCCTATACAGGCAGACAGGTAAAGAGATACTCTTGAAGAAAAAAATTTTAAATTGCTCTCTTTTGACTGCATATCTAACTGCATGTCAATGTCAAGTTTCCATGAGACAGACATCTGTGAGCTTCAATTTCACATAGGCAGAATAGTAAGAAAATATCAGAAAATGTGGATAAATATATAAGTATATTTATAAACATATCTTTAAAATATAGGAACTGTCAAAGTGGAATATTTTAATTAGGCAGCACATGAAGAAAGGTAACTGCAATAGATTTTTTTTATTGAGGTATAATTAGCATAACATTATATTAGTTTCAGGTGTACAAGATAATAACTCGATATCTGTATATACTGCAAAGTGATCACCATAGTTAAGCCCAGTTAACATCTGTCACCACACATATATACAGTTTTTTCTTGTGATGAGAACATTCCACATCCCTGCAATGGATTTTGATGCAAAGTTGGTAAAAACAAAACAAAACAAAAGTTTTGGATTCCCAGCTAAGAGAAGCGAAGCAAATTATAAAGGAAAAAGCCTAATTAAGGTCTATGGATGAGACCAAGAACTGGAATAAATGAATAATATTTCAGAATCAATGATAATGACAGCCAGTGTTCATTTCATTTAAAAACCTAGCACCAAGGTATAGTAAGAGGCAGCATAATTTTGAAACTAGGAGCAGATTATGGAATTGGATCACCTATGTGTGAATCTCTGTCCATGTTAGCTGTGTGAGCTTGGGCAAGTTACTTAACCTCTCTGTGCCTTAGTTTCTTTATTTGTAAAATGTGGATCACAGCAATATTCTACCTCACAGAGTTATTATGAGGATTAAATAATTTAATGTGCACAGAGGACTTAGTATAGAATCTGACACATAATTACCACTTGATAATTGTTAGCTAGTTTTAAAATACCATGTTTACTAAGAATCTTTAATTTTAGCTATTTAAATAGGAATTTCCATCTTTGGAAAAAAAAATTTCTTCAATAAACTACTCTTGCAGTAAAAGGCTATTAGTCAAACCACATGACATAATGAAAGTCACTCCCATCTATAGCTTTCATTAATTGCAGACAAAATACCCAGTAAAAATAGTTTAAAATTTTAATAATTATCTTCAAAATAATATATCTTCAAAATATAACCATGTAACTTTTCTAGGATAGTCACTGCAAAGAGCTATGGAAATAAATGAATAAATGAATGAATGAATAAATAAATAAATAAATAAATGAACAAACGGACAAACCAACAAACGAACAAATGAATGAACGAACGAGAGGCCTAAAGAAGCTCCATCTCTGCATCAACTTTGGTAGTTTATGGAATGGAATGTGGAACAAAAAAGAAAGGTGATCTGAATATTGTTGTTGTAGGCACAAACTTTGTAATCATTATGAGCAACTGCCATGTATTAAATACTTATGAAAGGCCCTAGAGATACAAAAATGTTATTAGACACTTTCCCTGTTCTCAAGAGAAAAGCAGTCTAGATGTGGAAACAAAACACATACATACACACATAATAGCTGCCATGAGCAGTGCAGAGCTAGTGGAACTTATGCTACTACAAGAGTGTTGTCATTATCAGCAATGGAACTGGCTTTCATTCATCTCCATGTAACATTTTAACAGAATATAAGGGAATATGTACGTATATTTTTTCTCATTTCCTCTTTATTATACATCTATAAGGTAGTCAGCCCTATTTGATAGAAGGAACTGAGATTCAGAGAGATTAAGTAATTGATCATGGACACGTAAACAAAAATGGAAGAGCTGAAATATGAAATCTGATCTACACTATAACATTATGTATGTCATATATGTTAACAACAAGAATGAAACTGATGGCTGAATTGTCCTGGGGAAAATTATCTGTAGGATGCATGATAAATGCATTAAAAACCTATACAATTCTCTTAGGGGCATAAGACTATAGCATCGCTGATTTATTTCCCAGTGAAAACAATAGCACACATGCACACATGGAGTAAAAAACACTGCTGCCGGGGGCTTCCCTGGTGGCGCAGTGGTTGAGAGTCCGCCTGCCGACGCAGGGGACGTGGGTTCGTGCCCCGGTCCGGGAAGATCCCACATGCCGTGGAGCAGCTGGGCCAGTGAGCCATGGCCGCTGAGCCTGCGCCTCCAGAGCCTGTGCTCTGCAACGTGAGAGGCCTGTGTACCCCAAAAAAAAAAAATAAAAATAAACACTGCTGCCACCCCTAGTAAGACAGTAACGGGAATGACGTGACACTAAAATGATTTACAGATTCATTCCACATATGATATACTTCCTCTACACTGACCTTCCCTTTTTTGAAGATGTCAGGTTGTAATCATTGAGTTTTACATATCTGCAGGTCCAATGTGCAGTGTTTATGAATTAGCTGAATACAACATGCCTCTGAATGTGAGCTATTCAGCCTTTGCCTGTTCTCTGTTCCCTTACTAACCTATCCTTTCACACTCAGTTGTATGTGTTCACTGCCAGGAATTGGATTAGCCGTTGAACAGCTCCAAGTACAGAGGGTCTTCCCTACCATTCTGGTATCAGGAGACAGTAGTAGTTTACCTCAAGTAGTGAAAAGGACACATGGAACTGGAATAAAGAAGACATGAGTTCGAATCTCAGCTACACTCTGAACTAGTTGTATAACCATAGACAGGTTACTCAACTTCTCTGAGCTTCAGTTTTCACATCCATAAATCAGGAATAATGATATTTGCCTCCCTGAACATTGAACAGAATGCTGTATAATAAATACCTCTCTATGCACTAAGTACTCTTAAAAGAGCTGATTTACTTTCCCATCTTCTTTATGGTTAGATAATGTGACAGCAATCATTTTAATCACATGAAGTTGTATTTCAAGAGCATGACTTCACCAAAAATATATAGATTAAAATGCCATGTTATGTTGCTGTTTTAATGAATGGCACATTGTACATAAGAAGCAAATCACATCTTATAAATGGACAAAAGTTCAAATTATTTCTTGGATAACAAAAAGCTTTACCACCAAATACACAAATATGTGTTCTTATAATCACTGTCATGTTTTTGTTCAGTTCTGGATATTCAGTTTCTCTGCAAGAAATTTACAAGTTGTCATATTAATTGTTTTCAGAAGGGACATAATGCAATTGGTGATCAGAATACATAAGAATTGAAGATAAATTAATTGCGAAACTTGGGATCATTGTTAAAATGAACTTGTGTGGTCATTTTCTGACTTTTAAGCAGGAAACTTTTGTCACTGATACTTTTTACTTATGGGCTAGTATTTGCTCTGAAAACAAAGTACTTGCCTATAAAAAGAAACTAATTAATGAAACAGAATTGTGTATGAAAATATCAGATTTAACAGACATGTGCTAGTTATCATGTTAGGGTTTTTTTTTTCAACATATGATATCTTATTTCTCATTTTATCTTCACAAAAATGAATGAAGCAAAAATTATTCCTGGGCTTCCCTGGTGGCACAGTGGTTGAGAGTCTGCCTGCCGATGCAGGGGACACGGGTTCGTGCCCCGGTCCGGGAAGATCCCACATGCCGCGGAGCAGCTGGGCCCGTGAGCCATGGCCGCTGAGCCTGTGCCTCCAGAGCCTGTGCTCCGCAACGGGAGAGGCCACAACAGTGAGAGGCCCGCGTAACGGAAAAAAAAAAATTATTCCTATTTTACAAAAGAAGAGACTGAATTCAGAGAAGCTAAGCTATTTGCTCATAGACATTTAGTGAGTTTCTGGTAGTGCCAGAATTTAACCCCAGAGATTCAAACATCAAGCATAGCATCCTTTACATTCTACGACTACTGCTATGAAAATCAGAAATGCTGTACTGTGTCAGATCAGTGATTTATTCAGCTCTCGATGTCGGTGCTGGGAGTTACAGTATAACATGGAGGCCAGGGTAAAAAGCTGGTACTCTAGGACAAAGATCAGTCCTGGGATCAAAAGTCAGAAGGCATACCTGATTGAGGATTTGAGAAAAGTTAGTGAATTAAACCAGGCAAGCACACACATGTCTGAAAACACACAGGACAAAGCATGACAGGCCAGACCAAGCAAAGATATGGGAACTAGAAAGGCCTAAATCCTAGAGACTAAGGCAAATATGCAGGACTCTGGAAATTCACAGAAACCAAAGGGCCAGGCTCAGTATTTAGGAGAACAGACATACGGTACCAATAACAAGGCAGTACCAATAACCAATGCAGCCCATTTCCTGGCCAGGTAGCTTCTTATACACTTTAACCAGGACAACAGATAGTTGTTGAAACAGCCTCTCTCTCTAATACTGATCTCAAATAACAGTTTGAAAGTTTTAAAGCATATTCTATCTTTCATATCTAATACCAATCAAACTCTTTTTTTTAATCTAAAAAGCATAGGGTGAAAAAAAACCAGTCAAACATTTAGACTTCTATTGGTTGCATAAAGACCACTTAGGGAAAGAATTAAAAAGTACACATTTATAGGAAATTCTGAAGCATTTTTGAAAAATCACAAAGCTTGAATTTATGCTCAGAGATGATTAGGCAAAAAGCATTTCAGGATGCTGGGAAAAATCGGCCCTTAACAAAAGGTACTTGTCTCTAAAGGAATAATAGCTAAAACGCCTTCAGCTTATTGTATTGAGAGCACAGACAATGACATCATAGAAACAGCATAAATCACAAAGCACTTACTGCTTAATGTCATCATATGGAAGCACATTTTGCTGAGGTAAATATAATGGACGGGAACACTTTCTCCTTAATTACATGTGTTACAGGGACAACACGCACTATGAGAGGTGCTGATCAGTGAATCTCAATGGAGCTCAATCTGCCCATTTCTCAGAGCCACGTCTTTGAAGTATACTTGATAAAATAAAAGTACCTTGTCTTTTGTCCATGTCATAATCAGAGATGCCTCGTACTCTCCCCTGATATAAAAAATATGGCTAGGTTAGGTGGGACAACCTAGCCAAATGCATTTATATCTCAAAACTCACATTTTTGGGGTCTTTGTTTAGAATAGCACACCCTAAATGCCAACTCCTTACCCAGGCTTTCCTTCCACTAAGGCTTGGGCTCTGAGCATACTCAAACTGCCTTTTCCATGTCCAAGTCAGCATGGCTCTTGAGCTTACAACAAAAACAACAAGCATAACAGCTACTAATTACTGAGCATTTACTGTATGTCAAGCATTGTGCTATGTGCTTTATCTCATAGAAATAAAGGCAGTGTTCCTGCTGCTGTCAAAGGCCAACCCCTCCATTTATGCTCTGGATTCTATCTCCTCCTGTTTTCTCTTCCTTGATCTCTTCTTCTCTAACAGATCACCTCTGCTGACATATAAACATGTGCTAGAATTTTCGAAATTTTACAAAAGAGATCCTTCCTCGATGACACATCCAGCTATCATCCTCATTAATTTATGCTTTTTCATAACCAAACTTCTCAAAAGGGTCAAATTCAATGGATATTTCTGCCCTCATTTTATACAGTTGACCATGCCCTCCTTCTTGAAACCTACTTAAAAGGTAGGTTTCCTTGTTTTATTTTTGCCATACCTCTTAATCTTCTTTACTGGTTCTTCATTATCCATACCCCCAGAGACTGATCCTGGACCCCCTCATTCCTTCTCTTTCTAAATTCTCTCTCTTGGTTATATCATCCAGTATCATAATCTTAAAAATATAGTATATTGACTACTCTCAAAAGTATGTCCTTGGTCCATAATTCTGTGAACCCCAGACCTGTAGAAAAACTGCCTAATTTGAAACTTGTATATTCATATTCCACAGGCACCTCACATTTACATCAAAAACTAAACTTTGCCATTCCCAAAACTTATGCCCAAATCTACTCCTCTCCCAGTTTTCTCCATCTCAATAAATGGTACCACTACAGAACCAGTTGCTTAAGCTAGAGACCAAGGTATCATCCTTTATCTCAATCTCTACATCTATCATCTTTACTTATTTATTTATTATTATTAGTGTTAACAACACTTGTATCAATAATAAGAGGAGATAGCCCTTCTTGAACACCTAGTATGTGCCAGGCACTGTGCTAAGTGTTATAGCTGCATTAATTCATTTAATCCTCATACCAAGCTTTTGAGGTATGTACTATCATTATTCCCACTTTATAAATGAGAAAACTGGAGCCACATGATGAAATAAGTTGCCTGAAGCCACACATCTATTAAATGATAAAGCTTGGATTTGAATCCAAGGCATCAGGCTCCAGAATCCATCCTTTTAGTCACTACACTAGGCTGCCCTATTTCAGTTTGATGTACAATGTGCCTCTGTATTTATTAGATTTTTTGGATGGTCAGCTACCCGCTTGCTTAGGGAAAACAGCCTTCAATGACAATCTCCCTGTGATTCAGTTAACCTTCTAAGATATACATTACTACATATGTAGAAAGTTAAGCTCAAAAAGGTAAAGTAACTTGTTTAACAACATAAAGCTAGTAAGTGTTGGAGTTAGAACTTAATCCAACTCTTCATGAGTCCAGAGACCAAAAATTTAACCACCAGGCTATACTCAACCTTGTTGAGTTTGCCACGCGGACAGATTTAAACAGCCATCATCCATTTCCTCATCACCACACCTCAGACTATCAAATCACAGCCAAGCTCTTATGGTACAAAGACGACTTTGCCTTAGGATCATAAAGTCATTAGCAGCTATGCTCAGTTTTAAAGCCATATTTCTTTGTTAGCCATTCTGAGGCCATCCTGGGAAAGAAGGACTAGTAGAGAATAAGATGAAAAATGAAAACACTCTTTGTCTACAGGGCTGGCTGTGAGGCTTCCTTCATGTACAACGATGAGAGTATTGACCCACCATCAGTAGGGCGGAAACTCAGGAATTCTTTCTCTAATAGCAGACGAGGAAAGCTAGTATACATCTAGTCACTTTTTTGGGGGTTCCTCTGAACAACTTCTGTAAAATAACCTCCAGGACAAAGAACACTGACTGTAGTAATGAACTAGAATTACACTACAGTCCATGGGAAAATCAAATCCATAGGTCTGGCCAAAGTATGTTAGAGAAAAGTCATACAAGTTATATAATATCCTCAAAAAAAGCTATTTTTTTCCAAGCAGGCAACATGTCAAAGCACAGAAAGAGTAAAAACATAGAGGGGCTCTAGGAGATTGGCTACAGGGAACCATTAAAATTTTATCTATAAACATGAAATCTAACTATCATGGGATTAAATTTGAAGGGGTTTCCCAAAACAGAAATTCTGCCTCCAAAATGTACACATGCTGGGCTTGACTCTATTTATTCTATTAATTGCTCAGTTAAAAACTTATATAATGTCAGTAGAGGGACAAAATGAAAAGCATAGGAACCAAAAACAATAGGAAAATATAGGAAAGGGGGAGGGAGGGAGGGACGGAAGTGGCCCAGAATGAAACAGAAGGACATGAAGCAGAGGACAGAGGAGATATTAAACAATTAGCTTTGGCATTAGAAAGCTAAATGTAAAAACATTTACAAAATTGCTTACATGGACTTTATCTTATACTACATCTTAAGTCACAGAACTCTAATGCAAACACACTGCATGTGCAAAGCAAGATGTATTCATATGCACTATAAATCATAATGAAATTATTTTAAATAGCATGACTAGGTTCTTAAGCTATCTGTTTCTGATAATATTTACATAACAGTTTTTACATGTTTAGAAGGGCAGTGGCTCTCATTCAGTGTTTCCTGGCCCATATCTCCTATGTCATCTACAGACTTAGCACCCAAGTTTGTCCACATATGGTTACTTGGTTCTTTGTAGATGGAAGGGCATCACAAGCTGAGGAATGCAGACAGCCTCAAGAAGCTGGAAAAGGCAAAGATATAGATTTTCTCCTACTGCCTCCAGAAAGGAATGCAGACCTACACACGCCTTGTTTTATCCCAGTGAGACTCATTTTGGACTTCTGGCTTCAAGAACTGTAAGATAATAAATGGGTGTTGTTTTAAGCCACCACGTTTGTTGTAATTTGTTACAACAGCCATAGGAAACAAATACATTTCCTTTCCCATTTCTTTGATTTCTAAGCCCTTTCTCTTTCTCCATTACTAATCTCATGCAATTTTTTCAATGGGAATATCAGCAACTCAATCTCTTATCTTGGTTTACCAAGCACAGGCTGCCAAAACCAAGAAATGTCTTCATCTTCACACACGGCTCCTCTCTCAGCTCTTGCCATTTAGTCACAACAATCCAAAGACCTGATGGATTAATTTGTAGCCTCAAATGACATCTGTCCCCTTCAGTTATACCATATTCCAACTTTCTCATGTTATTTTCCTCCTACGTTATTGTCCTCTCTTCCTCCTGGGCTGCTTCAGAGGGTAAAAGAACAAAAAAGGGATACAACCACTCTAAAAATATTACTTGGCTTTCACTTACCCTGATGTAGAGACAAAGCAAAGGCATACTTGTATAATGGAACCTGCCACACAAAGAGACAGAATTTGACATGAAGAAATGGATGTTTCATCTAAATCTATGCCTCCTTACTGGTTTACAAAGAGAAAGACAAATGAGGGAGGGTGACGATGGAAGAATTATTATCAAAAATTCTATTACCCTCTAACAATCAAAGAAAGGCAGGTAGGAATCCAAAGGTCTTCCTCTATGTACAATAATGTGACAGGTCTCATTAATTCAATGCAGTGCCATTGAATGGCTAAACTGTATGCCTGCCATTTTGCTCAGTTCTAAGGGTGATAGAAATTAAGTAGGGTCATAGTCCCTTCCCTGTGGGAGTTTACAGTCCTATCCTGTTAGGGTAACAAAATCAGCATCTATTAAAGAATTAGAAACTAGCCCAATACAATATATTATCAAGAACTAAATCTTATGATTCTTATTCAATGAAGTATACACTTCAGAAAAAGGTGAGATCAATGAAGGCCAGAGTATGTGGAGAAAGCTTCTTAAATTGGTGTCCAGATGAGAAAGCCAATTTTTTGCCACTGACTTAATTTCTTCAGCATAAGTACTCTTTGCGAATGAGGATGAAGATGAAGATATCTGTTAAGGTTCATTCCTAGGTCAGGGCTAGACCATATGAGTCACTCTGCTTTCCCTGCTACTGAGAGCAGAGTCTTTACTCCTGGTACTCATGCTCAGAGAGACAGCTAGGATAATGGAATAAAAGAGATGGAAAAAAAAATGGAAAGAGGCAGTAGGTGAAAAAAAAACAGAGTTTAAGTAAAGCAAAGCTAGAAAGAGAGAGAAAGAAAAAAGTGGCATCCATCAGTCTTCAAAATGACAATTATAGGCCCCTCGTCAAAGCTCATAGAACTAAGGATAAGAAAGTAGTGAGAACTAATCCTAACATCTCCCCAAATGCTGCTTCAATGGCACAAAGACACAGCTCTAGTTTTTTTTCCCTCTCTTGCTCTTGCCCACCAGGAGCTTAAGGACACCCTTGGAAGATGTATTCCAGATTGTTGGCAGCAGAACTCACTGACATTGGGCCCTGTTCTCCAAACCGTCAATACTGTACCCAAGATAATAATAATGAAAAGAAGCTAAATCTGACTCTATCATGACAGGACTGACAAAGTGACCACATTGTAAGTGGCAGCCTGTAATTTACAAAAGTCTGGGAGGTATACAACTCTGACCCAAAGAACATGGCATACAGTAGACACTCAGTATATGCTTGTCGAATGAATGCTCAAACGAGTGACTGTACGGTACAACATAAGCTCGAGAATATGGAGACTTTCTAGTATAATACCTCTAATAATATCATGAACCTGCTTTCAATGAATGTTCATGGGACTCAGGACACTGTGTCCCACAAAGGATATTCTTAGGCTTCCAGTTCTTGCCTATCTCTTCAGTCTCCACTGATACCATCCTCCCACTTGCTCACCAGGCTCCACTAACCTTCTTTTAAATCTCCAGATGTCTGCTGCTTTCTGCCATCTCAGGGCAGTTGCATATGCTTTTTTCTCTGTCTAGAATACAACCTCTTCTCCTCACCTCACCACCACTGACTAGCTCCTACTCACCCTTGAGGTCCCTGGATTTTTCAATCTCCTATTTGAACCAGTATGTAGTTTATAATATTCATGTAATTAAGAAAAACAGTTGATGTCAGGAAGGGTCTGTAATAGCATGTCCTTAGTGTCTTTGTCATAGTTGGAAGAATAAGCTGATCAGACCATGAGTCTTGCCCATTGTACTAATTCTTAAATTTTGTGCCCAGTGTAGCCTAGTGACAAAGAAAGATACAACAAAGGTAAATTAAACCGAGTTGAGAATTACTCATTCTCTTTGATTTTTATTCTACAGTCCAAGAATCAGTCCCATTCCTCCCTGCACATTCCCTCCTGCAGCACAACATTTCCCACCACCACACTATCAATCCCCTCTTTATATTCTGACCCCATTCAAAATTCAGAAAAATGAACCTGCTGAAGTAATGGAAAAGTAACTAAAACCCCAGAAGAATGGGGCAATGAGTGTAATTTTGTTTCTATGTTCCAGTCTTCCAAGGCAAATGAACCTATGGGCCACCTACTATCAGAATCTATCCCAAGTACCCTCCCCATCAACGTGCCTTCACAAAACAGAGTTTACCAGCTATAGCAGCATAAATGCTGATGCTTTTGTTAAGGCAGGAAAAAAAAAACCACTATTTTATTTGCTTTCATTCTCCACTAAGACTCCACTAGAAATTCATTCCTTGGCAATACTCTCATTGTGGTCGTAGTGGGAATGACAGCTTGGCCTCCACGAACATCATGACGCACAGTGGTTTCTCTTTGCTGTGTGACAGGAAAGATCTATAGGTCAGTTGTTGTTTTTTGGTCCAAACCCAAGCATGATAACGAGATGCTAATGTAGCATAAGTAAATCCCTATTTTATGTCATTAATAGAAATATAGACACTGACATATTGTAAACACTAATAGTATAAGGGCCCAGTATGCAGACCACCAAGAGGGTCTCCTGGGGGTCTAGGAGCACAGGCTGAAAATTACTGAATTTAGCATATTTTGTCATTCTATATTCCTTCTTCAGACTGTGCTATTTGATGAGTGGTATGGCTGCCTCTTGAAATGAAGTTCAAAGCCCTTAGTTGCATTTCAAGTTTCTCAGTTGCCATTTGCATTGCCCTTCCTGCCATCATAATAAACTGCATTTTTTCCTTCTCAAACTCATTAACCTATGTGAGATAAGAGACATTTCTTATTAGTGCAATTGCAAAACTGACAGAAAAGGGGGCCAGAAAGGCACCAAGATTCTATCTGGGCACATGGCTCGGGTTCCTGCCACAAATAGCTTTCAGTCTCAGTTATCAGATCCTTCACTGCCTGTCTGCTCCTCATTCAAAACTGTAACCAGAGAGAACAGACCTTCTCTGAACTACTAGACAAGGTCATCATTCTTCCGTTACCCCACCCCCACCATGGGACCCAGATACTGCTTTCTTCTCAGTTACTACTGATGATTCATTAGGACCCCATATTGCACACTAACAGACTTAGATGAAGGTCTATTATCCTTTATTTCCAAAACTAGCTGCTTCACCCATGTTCTCTACCCATTACTCTTAGCCACCTCCCAAACTTTGTTCCCTCAATAACCTGGTTCCTTTTTACTGGCTCTTTTGCCAATGCTTTTCAAACATGTGTTTCCCCTTGTCCTTGTCCCCCAAAACAAGAAGTGGGAAAAAAAACACATTTGGTTTGATTCCGCTGCCATTTTAGAAACCAATTATTTTTCTCCTTCCATTCAATACCAAACTTGTGAAAATTTTTATCTCAACACCTCCATTTTCTCAGCAGCCCTTTGCTCCTTAATCTCCTATCTTCTGTCTTCCATGATCATCAAAACACAGCAATTATTCTCTCAAAGGTCACATATGACCTGCTTTTATCACTGTCTTTATTCTTGAACTCTGTAGTTTTCCCTGAGGTTGACCATCTCCCCTTCTTGATTCGTCTCTTCCTTGTTTTTTGTTTGTTTTGGTAACTGTCCAATTCTGGTTTTCTTCTTCCTCTTTTAACCAGTTATTAAATGTCTCCCCACTGATTCTTTATCTCATCCATGCAGGTGGGTATTAACTAAAGTTCTGTCTTCAGTCCTCTGTTCTTTTTGCCTCTAGCATTTTCTTGCTGAGGGGTGGGAAAATTTGATATAAAGCCAGAGTGGCAAATTCAAGTGCTTACAAGGGCCAGACAGGTAATGTAGATAACTGAAGAAAAAGATGGATGGGTGTAAGATACAAATAGGGAGTATAGGATGCTCGGGGTAAACTATAGCATTAGCTTCTATTTCTAAGGGGTAGATGCTATACAGCCCCAGCCAATGTGTGCCGGGTTGGCCAAATGTGTCACCCCTGCCAATTTTTCATCAGAAATCTGAAGTCTGGATCTTTCTTCTAATTCTCAAAATTTCCAAATGTTAGTCACTGATTCATTTTTTTTAATGATGTAGATTGTATCAGTTAGGATTGACTAGGTTATACTGTATTTACACATGACCCCAGATTCTTAGCTTACAGCAAAAGGTTGCTCCTCACCCACATTATAATCCCATCACAAGTTAGTTGTATCTCTGCTGCACATCATGTTTAGTCTAGGACTCAGGCTGACAAAGCTACTTCTATATTCTACTTCTATCTAGAATGTTGATAAACTCGTAGCAGAAGAAAAAGAAAACCTGGTGAACCATGCACTGAAACTAAGTACTTAAATAATGCTTTATAGTTCCTCTCCGGAATACTGCACATCACCTCTGTTCACATTTCATTTGCCAAAACAAGTCACATGGCCAAGGCTGACTTTAATGGGAAGGAGGAGTTTAATCCTCTCCTAGAGAGAGGCGGCAAGTATTTGTGATCAATAACACAATCTACTCTACTGGCCAAACACAACTATCAGCAGTTCATTACCAGTTTGCAACCTCTAAAGTTCAGTAAAGAGCAAGGAACAGAGACTCATTGCCACTCAGGACACTGGGCAAGTTACTTCACCAATTGATCTCATCTGTAAAAGGAGGGACTCAGAATAGATGATATTTAAAGTCTCCTTACAGACCTACTATACTGAGTGTGTGAACAGCTCTGTAAAGATAGAAAACTATTGAGCCTGAACCTGCAGAACTGCTTTCATCCAAGTCCCAGTACTACATTTTCTAAAAATAGCTGCACATTTTTACTTACATATCCAACCACCAGCATCCAGCAAGTCTTAATCCAAGCTGCTCTTCACTCCAACATTGATTTTCTTATTTGTAAACGGTTCCACTAACAATCCAACTAATATGTTTGGAATCATCCTTATCTCTTTTATTTCTTTTATTTCTCTAGTCCCCCATCTCCAGCTAGTCATGAAGCTCTAGAAATATTGTCTTCCTGATATTTCTTCCATCCATCCCTTCCTTTTCAGTCTGATTGCTATCAATAGTATCCATGCTTCTTATCTATTCATATCTGAATAACTGACCTGGCTTACTATCTTGGCTCTTGCCACTCCTAGTTCTGAAGTGTTAGTGCTATCATACAATCATCTACTTACCCCATCCATGTAACTCCCACAACCTCACCCCTATTCAAAACCTTCAGTAACTCCTTGCTGCCTTCAGGTCAAAACTCCTTCACCTGCCGTTCAGGTTGCCTTCAGTAACTGACTATATAACTTTAAGCCATTTAATAAAAAGATGCTCAACATCACTAATTATTAGAGAAATGCAAATCAAAACTACAGTGAGGTATCACCTCACACCAGTCAGAATGGCTACCATCAAAAAGTCTACAAATAACAAACGTTGGGGAGGATGTGGAGAAAAAGGAACCCTTTTCACTGGTTTCATCCCCACTATTGGTGAGAATGAAAATTGGTGCAGCCACTGTGGAAAACAGAATGGATGTTCCTCAAAAAACTAAAAATAGAACTACCATATGATCCAGCAATTCCACTCCTGGATATATATCCAGAATAAACAAAACAAAACAAAACAAAAAAAAACCACGAAAACACTAATTTGAAAAGATACATGCACCACAATGTTCATAGCAGCACTGTTTATAATAAAAGAAGCAACCCAAGTGCCCATCAACAGACTACTGGAGTAAGATGTAGTATATATACAATGGAATATTAGTCATAAAAAGAATGAAATACTGTCATTTGCAGCAAAATAGATGGATCTAGAGAATATTATGCTTAGTGAAATAAGTCAGAGAAAGACAAATACTGTATAACATCACTTAAATATGGAATCTAAAAAGTAATGCAAATGGAAATATATGCAAGACAGAAACAGACTCACAGATATAGAAAACAAACTAGTGGTTGGTTACCAAAGGCGAGAGGGAATGGGGGAGGGGCAAGATAGGGGTATAGAATTAACAGATACAAACTACTATATATAAAATAGATAAGCAACAAGGATATACTGCCTAGCACAAGGAATATATCCATTATCTTGTAATGACCTATCATGGAGTATAATCTACAAAAATACAGAATCACTATGCTATACAACTGAACCAAACATAATATTGTAAATCACCTATACTTCAATAAAAAATTTAAGCTGTTTAATTTTCCTGAGCCTAAATGTCCCCACTTGTGAAACGGACTTAATAACAGTTTACCTTACCTACTCCAAATTGTTAGCATATCATATGAAAAAATGTTGATATAAAATATAAAGGTTGTAAGATAAACAAGTGCTTAAGCAATCCAGAGTTTCTACCACCACAAATGCAAATAATTTAATGAAGTTTATATCACCAAAGTTAAGTTTTGAAAATGATTTTTCCCAAAGAGGAACCATCTAATGATTTGTTTGTAGAGTCAGAGGTTGGAATAGATAACCTGTCTCAAAGGTCTATTCTAATTGTGAAATTTTGTTGATACCTCATAACTACTGCTTACCTTAGAAACTGAAGGTAAAAGTAATTAAGTTACAGAAACAAAGGAATGCCTAGCAGTTAATACCATGTGTTCTGGAGTCAGCCAACATGGGTCCAAATCTTGACTCTCCCACTTAATAATTGTGTGAACTTAATAAATCTCATTAACTTGTAAATGGCATTACCACCTAAAATCCGTTTTGTTCATAAAGACAAAAACTGAAGTTACCCAAGAATCCATCTATATTGTGCACTTGCTAAAAAAGGAAAAAGAGTTTGATGTATTGACACAGAAATAACTCCAAGACATGCTATTATGTAAAAGGGGAAGCAGATAAATATTTATGATAGAATCCACTTTTTGGACATATATGTTTATATATGGATGGAGAAAACCTAGAAGGATACACAACAAAGAGTTAACAGTGGTTATCTGTGGGGTAGGGATTGGCAGGGTAGGCACGTGGATTAAGAGGCAGGCATTTTTACTTCTCTATTCATACATTGCCATACTAATAGAATTTTTTACAAGTCTGCATTATTTTATATTAAGCATTTTCCAAGGGAAAAAAATCCCATCTAGAGATGCTTGTTCTAATTTGAAGCCGAAGTCTTACCACTTCAGGATAAAAATAAATCCTATTATAAAGCATCACCATAGTCCAACAGAAGTAGACCTCAAACAGGCCTTAGCCTTTTCCTGCTAACTGATGTTTCCAGTAAAGTGACCTTACCCTCACCTAGTTTTCCCATACTTAGGAATGTGAAGGAGTTGTGATCATTTACTTGCCCCTGGTGGGTATGTAGGTAGATTTGTAGCCAGAATCTGCAGAACAGTTGGGTGGAAACAGGAGAGAAATAAAAGAAAACAAAATAAGAATGGCAAAAGGATCCTTTAGAGCCTGGTAAAAATCCTTACTCTATGCAAATGGTGTAGCTCAAAGCTGCACAACCCTAGGGGGAGCTATGGAAACCTGAGAGCCAGATTTTCATCTGGGAACATAATGCCCCATCTACCGCTATACATAACCATACCTCTATGTCTCTAGATCCTTTGCCATGAAAGAAATATCATCTCAATCTGTGTTTTTAGTGTCTTTCTGCCAGTCTCACCACTATCCTGTTTTGACAAGTACAGAGAAGTAAAAGCAGCCAACATTTACAGAGTACTATCATAGACCAGGCACTGTGTTAAGTGATTTACATGGATTATCTCACTTAATCTTCTCAGTTGAAGAAATAAGCCTCACAGAGGTCACCCCACTGATAAATAGTGGAGTTAACTGTCATGTAATAGGAAGCATAAACATAAGGATTCAATCATAAGGACTGAATCAAAGGTTGGTAAGGTTTTAGGATAGAAAGAAGGTCTGGGTCATGGTACTTACTCTACAGGAGAGGTAGGACACTGCACTGGGGGGCAATGGGAAGCCATCTGGGATGAAGGTAGCAAAAACATGTGGTAATGATGGAAGTAATAAAAAAATCACAGTCTAATAATAACAGCCAATATTTATTGAGTATTCACTACCTACTAAACAAATCATATGCAGCACCTCATTAAATTCTCCCAATATAGTCAGGTGAGGAAATGACTCAGAAAGCTAATGTCGATCATCCAAGTTAGCAAGTGGTAAAGCCAGGATTCAAATTCCAGATATGCTTGATTCCAGAATGCCTAATCTCTATGGATTTTCTGTCTTTTATAATTGTCATGACTCCCTCATATTTAGCATCTTAGCAATATTCAGACCATCCCATCTTTCATTGCACAGGACAGGTTTTACCATTTGTTAATAAGAGTATAGATGTTCTGCTTCTCAGAGCCTGCCCTCTTTTCCAGCCAAGTACCTAGCTATCAATGCTATGGGTGCAGAGAAACTGGAGACAGTTGTTTCAAGGTGGATTCTAGCAAGGTGCAAAGAGTTACCAAATCCAAACACCATTTGCCACAATCTATTTTGATGCAAGCAAGCAGTCAAAACTGAAAGGGAATGAAATGAATTCTATGGGTCTGGGTTTGACCCAAGGTGATCTTCTTCCCTTTTCAAGCACCATAAACCTCTGCAGCTAAGACATTTAGAGGTAACCTCGCCAAGATGCTGCACAAAAACTTACTGAGTCCCACAGTCCTCCTCTGGAGCCTGTTTCCAGAAAACCCCAAAATGGCCCTTCCCAGCTGGATAACTATATTTTTAAGCCAGTAGTTAATCTATCCAAAAGATTAAGTCATCAGCAGGAAGTGTATTGCCAACAGAGTTTAAGTGGTATGCTTATAAAAGGCAAACAATTTGAGCACTCTGAAATGTTCCTAATCAAGGTTGGCCTTTCCTGACAATTCCACTGCAATGAGTCTTTCAGAACACTCAAGAGTTATTCAGCAGCTGGTTTACTACCAATTTCTTTCCAGTTTCCTATCCCCTCAGGGATACCGTCCTTAGGAAGCCACCCCCAACATCAGCAGCAGCCGCTGCCAAAATCCAAAATAAGCCACATGTTTTGATGCACTGGCCAGAGAGGAAGGTTTTCAAGAGTGCTGTAAAACCAACCCCATGACAAGTGTTGTACCATAAAGCAAGGAGAGATCATTTCATGTCTTTTCTAAAATTCTTTTCATTCCAGCTTTCTCAATCAATCTGATTCACAAATTCCAAATGAAAACCATCGTGTAGAAATGGACAGGTTGGCAGTCCAGCGTATGGGTCAAAGAGAACCTACTGTCCCCATGCAAGGAAATAGCTTGTCCATTGACCTTTGGCAGAAAAATGGTGGCAGGAGACCCAGTATAAGCCAGTGCAGAAGCCATTTCTCTCTGAAACTGGGAAATTGCATTGAAATTGTTTCAAAAGCCACTTGCAGCAGGGATGAAGTCTGGTCTATGCACTCATGTCTTAGTAGCTTTGATACAACAAAGGACTCGTGCTTCAAAGAAATAAGACACATTCAGATAATTGTGCATCACCTTAAAACTTTAAAAAAAAAATCCTATCCAGAATGTCCTCCTTTCTCTTGCCCATCTAAACTCTACCATTTCACAAGACTCGGCTGCAGTCTCAAAGGCTGAAATAATATAATGCAGGCATTCTCAAACTTGGTGGCACAATAGAATCCCTCAGGGGAGCTTTTAAAATGGCCAATGTCCAATCCACTCCTCAGACTAAGTGAACCAGAATCCCAGAAGACTTGGGCCTGGCCATCACTATTAAAAAAAAAAAAAAAAAAAAAAAACAATGACTCCAGTGTGCATTCAGAGTTGAGAATGACTAGTGTGGTTGCCAAGAGCGGAGACTTCTAGGTTCAAAAATATTTGAACTACAATCTCCATTTCAATACTTTCTAGCTGTGTGACTCTGGGCAAAATTAGTCTACCTCTTGGAGTCTCAGTTTCTTCATCTGGAAAATGAGGGTAATAACACTGACCACATGAGCTTATTTGGAAGGTTGAAGGAGATCTTTGTGTGTGTGTGTGTGTGCTGTACGCGGGCCTCTCACTGTTGTGGCCTCTCCCGTTGCGAAGCACAGGCTCTGGACGCGCAGGCTCAGCGGCCATGGCTCACGGGCCCAGCCGCTCCGCGGCATGTGGGATCTTCCCAGACCGGGGCACGAACCCGTGTCCCCTGCATCGGCAGGCGGACTCTCAACCACTGCGCCACCAGGGAAGCCCAGGAGATCATTTTTGATCTATGCTTAGCACATAGCAGGTTTGCAGTAAACATTAGCCATTGTTGTTGTTGTTGTCAGTGGCAGTTATGGAAAAATTTAAGAACCACTCCCAGTCTAAGATTACACAGTTTTCACCATTATAAAGAAATTTAGAGATCATTCTAATTTAGTCCACAGAGGTGACATGACACTCATTTCCTAAAAACATTTCCTAAGCTAGGCACTGTTGTCATTGACTCCAAATCCAGTGCTCTTTCCACTGTATTCATTTTGTTTCATTTCATCAAATGTATTGAACACTGACTATACAACTCTAAGGTAGGTTCTTAGGACAGAAAGATAAATTCATATCAAATTGACCCTACCCTTGAGTTTCCATCTAGTGGAGGAGTACAATGTGTAAACAGCAATATAATGTGCTTTTATAGACTCAGTGAGTTTAAGTTTCTATAAGCTCACAGGAGATAATGTGGTTAACTCTGGGTAGGTTGATGAAGTTTGAACTGAGGAAGCTATGACTGAACAGTATGTTGAAAGATAAATAGGGGTTTTACAGGTAGGGAGGGATGTATGGAACGGATATTTCAGGCACAGAGAACAGCAGGAGAAAAGGTACTATATCAGCATGCCTTTCAGCTCTATCTTCTTGGGACTCCTAGAACACTTGTCTGTAGCATTCGTTTGTCAAATAATAATGTTTTGTCTCATGACACCTCTTCTATTTTAGCCTTGAACTATTTATCTCCTGTTACCTAATTTTTCATGTCTTGTCACCTCAACTAGAATTTAAGCTTGAAGGAAGAAGAACCAGTTTAATAGATCACCATATCTTCCACAGTGCTTTCCATATAGTCTTAAACAGAGTGGCTGCTTAATGAATAGTTTTTGACTTGTTGATATAAAGGGGGGAAAGCAGAATAATCCTGAACATATCCGAAATTCACTACTCATTACCAGAACCTCCTGTGAAATAAAGTGTTTTCACTCTCTCCTCCTGATTGTTCATATCATGGCCATCAAAAAGAGTCCTTTGGGGCTTCCCTGGTGGCACAGTGGTTGAGAGTCCGCCTGCCGATGCAGGGGACATGGGTTCGTGCCCCGGTCCGGGAAGATCCCACATGCCATGGAGCAGCTAGGCCCGTGAGCCATGGCCGCTAAGCCTGCGCGTCTGGAGCCTGTGCTCCACAATGGGAGAGGACACAACAGTGAGAGCCCCATGTACTGCAAAAAAAAAAAAAAAAAAAAAAAAAAAAAAGAGTCCTTTGAGCTCCTTCTGCATGCCCACTAATGAAGAATACTATGATATGCTAAGGTTAGCAGATGCCCACATGGTAGCCGCTCTTTGCATATTTCAATACCCTATTCTGTTTATACTGACCAAATTCACAAAGATTTCAAAGTTAGGCCTAGGTAGTCATTGCTGAAAACTGCTGATAACGACAAGGCTGGACCAATTAGCCTGGGTCCCTGCACGTTTCAAAAAGGCATCGGGCATTCTGATGAAATTGCAAAGAATGGATAATTGCAAAGAATTGCAAAGAATGGATAAATGGATAAATGATGCCATTCTCTAGTAGCATCCCAAAGAAGTATTCAGGCTGGGTGGCCTGGGGAAACAGAATTATCTAATGCTCGAGCAGGATGAAAAATTTCTACATTTCTTATAAACAGGGGGGCAGAATTTGAACTGAATGAAAAATCAGGATGAGCAGAGGGAAATTCTCCCACATAGAAACATTTTGAATGTTGACTTCAAGAGTGGAAAAAAACATGTTCTTACCCAGACCAGTCTTAGCCTCCATTGTGCACAACTAAGAGCCCCAAGTAGTGAGAAGCTGGCAAATCTAGGGTGGGAGAAGGAAAAGAAGATATCCTAACACATTTACCCTCCTGCAAGGACAGCTTGTTCAGTGTTTAGTAAATGCATTACCTCCATTATTCTCTCCTTTCTTCCTCCCCACCAGTAGGCAACTCTTCCTATCCACCCATCATCTTCCTTCATCCCAAGTGTCTGTTAATAATTCAAGACCTTCTTATAGACATATTGGGAAAATTAAATGAGATAATGTCAAACACCAAACAGAGAGCTTATTGCACTGTAGGTGCAACCTTATACTATATGGAAAGATCTTGCACTGGGTGACCAACCTTTACCTGGCAAAGTTCAGGTCGACTCAGGTAAAAATGGGAGAGATGGGACAGTCAAGCAGAAACACCTAGGGACTCCTCTTGTAGAAAATGGTGATTGTAAAGTCAAACTTTTTTCTTGGCCACTCTAATAGAAAATGAATGCATAATACAACAGACGATCAAAGCACAACAGATAAGGGAGTGACTAAGTAAATTATGCTAGATAAACAAGAAGGAATATTAAGCAGCCATCAGAAATTAGAATCTGAGTACTATGGACAAAGATGGAAAAGTATTGATGGGTAAATGAAAAGGCAAAACATAAAACTCTGTGCATAAAATGGCTGAAATGACATAAAATTATGTAGGCATACACAAAATGAAAATAATTATGTTAGGTGGTTAGATTACAGTTATATAACATTAATTATATTAACAGCAGAAATATTAACTACAAAAAACAGATAAAGTATAAATCGGTTCTATTCAGCTTTATGATATATGATAACTTTCCTTTAGAAGTCAACTTATTTTTCTGATGCTGTTTCCTTAGGCTGCTGTTAATATGAGTTTACAGTCTCTGAGCCCTCATTAAGGGATGGTAGGAGGGGTAGGTAGGAGTGCAAAGTAATTCAGAAGTGTTCTATGTTGCAGGGGGAAGCTATTTGAGAGTAAATATTTGTTGTAAAATCTATTGGGAGAAAATTTTGAAGATATTTTTTAATGGTTGTAGAGATACATTTTAAATGGCCTATATATGAGTGGGAGTAAATGAAAATGAAAACGTGGAAGAGGAAACTATAAAGAAATGGTTGAATAGCTATGTTTTGAGTACCAATTACATGATCCTGAACTCAGCTATTGCTAGAAATAAAGACATAAAACAGAATTGTTCCTTTTCCCTCTGAGCCAACCCTAAACTGCTACCAAATCACATACTGTTACCATGACCAAACCACTTCAAATAATGAAAGCAAACTTAAGCTTGCACTTCTAGACTAGGAAATACACATAACTTTATCTGATTTATAAATATTTATGGCATCTATGAAGTTCCAGCAAGATATTATGAGTACCAACTACCCTCTTCCTCTGACATGAAAACAGAAAAACAAAACAAAAACCCAACTGAATGTTCAAGTCGATGAGGAAGCAGACAATTAAGAGGGCATGGAACATTTATCTGAATAATGGATATAATTTAATGATACCAACCATAGTCCCCTTAATGACAACTTGAATTTGCTCAGCACCTTATTCAGCAATATTTTCACACAGTCTAAGTAGCGATCAGAGCCCAAATCCCTGAAGATAATTATTTTATCGTAGTGACTCGAAATTTCACTCCTGCCACCAATTCTTTCCTATTTCAGGGACTGTTTGCTGGTCATTTCAGAGGAATTTGACTGTAAAATGTAATCAGAATAAATCAACAATGCATTTTCCTGCACTAAACGTAGAAGTCCCCCAGGGAGATGCTGCCATCCTAATGGATTTCCAGAGTCCTTCTGGAAGGCTGGATACATCATTGGTGTGGATGGTTATTCACTTGAGACACTCAGTTACCTAAGAACAGATAAGCTGGTCAATGGATTCTCTGACCTTATTGGCAAAAACTATTGATGTCTTTCTTCTTCCCTGATATCATCACATCGGCCCTTAGATTCTCAGTGCCCCACTACAGCAGCTCTCTAGATCATGCCCTCCTTAAGCAATATCCCAGGCTCTGTAACTTCCTCTCTCTCCTCTGCTTATCGAAACTGACCTGGGCTCCCCTCTTTTAGAGGCCTGCTTTTTGCTGGGGAATAGTGAATTATTATTCAGATAAACAAGTGCCTCATACCTTTTTAAACCGTGAGGATCCTTCTTAAATGTCAAAAAAGTTGATCTTTTAATATCTGCTGATAAAAATGTAAAGACTGCATAATGACAGAAAATTATTAGCAATTCAGTAACATTTATGAATTAATTTGTATTTTACTAATTAAGTCAGCATCTATATACATTGGAAAATAATTGTACATATATATGTGCTATTTCTCACTGATTCCATCTGCAGACACCAGTGTGCACACAGTGTCATGGATCCTTTGCAACAACTTTATGGTGCCTCACAGGTCTGAAGATAATAGGTTAGCAACCACTAACATAAACTAGGTACTATTTATTGCATTTGTTTCATGCCTCTCATGGTAGACTGTGTTATCTATACATAATCTATTTATAGCATCATAAATTTGATACTATCATCATCCCCCATTATACAGGTAAATGATAGAGTTCAGAGAAATTGCATTCCTTGAGCACAATTACACAACTAGTTAAGTGGCAAACTTGAGATTAAAAACCAGATCTAATTACAAAGTCCATGCACTTAATCCCCAAGCCATATTGCCTCCCATTAAGTATTCTTGTAGTAAATATGCTTCTACTTATCATCTTCTTAATCAAGTTAAACATCACAAGGTATTTAAGAGATGATACTAATGATGGAGAATTACTTGGAGGTGAATCCCCAAAATCACACCCATGTGCCTAACTACTTCTGCTTAAGAATATGATCATGACATAGTATAGGGAAACTGCTTTGAAAAAAATAACTTGGATATGTGCATGTTTAGAAGATGTTTTAAATGGATCAAAATAGAAATATTTGGTTTTAATAAACAGTGAAAAGCAGTCTTGCTCAAGAGAAAACCAGCTTATAAAAAAGAGTGGGTTGTGCTTCCCTGGTGGCGCAGTGGTTGAGAGTCCGCCTGCCGATGCAGGGGACACGGGTTCGTGCCCCAGTCTGGGAAGATCCCACATGCTGCGGAGCGGCTGGGCCCGTGAGCCATGGCCGCTGAGCCTGCGCGTCTGGAGCCTGTGCTCCGCAATGGGAGAAGCCACAACAGTGAGAGGCCTGCGTACCGCAGAAAAAAAAAAAAAAGAGTGGGTCCAAGTAGTAATTACAGCTTGTCAGTGGTTCTCAATATAGTCTTTGGACCAGCACTTGGGAATTTCTCAGGAATGCAAATTCTCAGCTTCCCACCCTACCCCCATAGCTCCTACCCTACCTCCTAAAGCAGAAGCTCTGATAATGGCACTCAGAAATCCATGTTTTCACAAGGCTTCTAGGTGATTCTGATGCACGCTGAAGCAAGTTCAAAAACTGTTGAACTAGATAGTTATTGACCAGAGTGACAAAGCTGGGAGGAGGGTAGGAATATGCTCACTACAAAGGCAAGATTCTGGTTGAAGAAAGACTAATCCAGGTGTATCAAGACTAGTATAATACAGTGATTAATAGTACATGCTCTGGGGTCATACAGACCTGGGTTTGACATCTAGCTTATTAGCTGTGTAATCTTGAGCAAGTAACTTAACCTGTCTGAACCTCAGGTGCTTTCATCTGTAAAATGACAAGTACAATAATACCTCCTTCATACGGTTGTCTTGAGGATTAAATGAGTTAACCCATGTAAAACACTTAGAACATGCCTGACATATAAGGAATGTGCGATAAAAGTAAGCTATAATTAAGTGGATGTCATCTTTGTTGAGTTGGAGCCAGTTTTGTCTAGACATGGAGGTGTTTCCATTAAGTCCATGAAAGGAGGCTTTAAGCTGCTTCTCTAAAGTGATATCAGAGGAATGGATAGGGTTCTAGTGAGAGTGAAGAGGGACTATTAAATGTACTTCATGTGAGGGACGTTATGTTTATAATCACCTAAACAAAGGGTTTAAAAAGATGATCACCAGCAATGACGGTGAAAAAAGATAGACATGGGCTTAAAACTTAGTAACTGGGCAAAAAGAAGTTTGCAAATCTAAAGATATCTATGTCTGTGATCCTCGGGCACTTTAAACCAGCTATTCTCCAGTTCAATCATACATACACTACTACTCAGACTGACTCTGGCAATACTGGTGGAGGTCCCCTTAACTGAAAGACAGACTCCCAAATGCTGTAGAATCTTGGCTGACACATTGTTCAGTTACAGAACTGTGAAATTTTGGGAACGCCATTTTCTGTTTAGGAGTCAGGGTCTCACTTTAAATATTTTAAATCCAAATCATGGACTCTGGCATTCAACAGACCAGCATTCATATCCCAGATCTGCCTCTGATTAGGTCTGTGACCTTGGGTGAGTTACTTAATCTCTATCCCTCAGTTTCCTGGGTTATAAAATGGGGAATCACTCAACCTGTATTGCAAGGTTGTTGTTAGGCTGAGAAATAACAAAAGAAAGTGCTCAGCACAGTGGTTGGCTCAGAGGAGGACATGAAAAATGTTGATTTGCTTTCACTGTTGAACTATCTCATAATGGAGAGGTTGTCGAGTCATTCTAGTATTTTAATAGCTTCTTTAGAAAGAAAACATCACTGGCCTGATTGTACCTTTGTCATAGTGCAATGATTTTAATTTTGGAGAAGGCTAAGGAGGAATACTGAATTCTATCACCTGAGGCTTAGCTATCTAGTGCAGCAACCTGAGTTATGGTCGTAGTAAAGAATGAATCTGCCTCTTAAAGGCCTTCTATTGAAGAAGAGCAAAAGGAGGCTCCCAAAGGGAAATAAGTTTATGAAATGCTGGATTAAGCAAAGTTAAACAAATGCCTTTATCATTAGATTTCTCAAAGTTTTCACTAACCTAACATATGTGGTAAATTTCCTAGAGGGAACCATACAATGGAAGCATTTCCCAGTGTGTTTGCCATGTAACACTTTTTCTGAAAAAAACAAACAAAAAAACACACATACAGAGATGAGTACTGCATAGTACTTTGGGAAATATTGCCCTCATCATTCTATACCTTCTTTCAGTGACACAGGGGGAAATACAAGGAGGCAGAGCTCTCGCAAGTCAGTTATCGTCCATTTATAACGTAAGTTAAATTGCCTCGTACAAAGTCATAGAGAAGTCCAAACTCCTCTAGACATACTGTAATCCTGTTGTAGAAAATGTTGCTTTGGGGGGTTGAAGAGATAATTACAACTTAGGTAGCAGGATTTGGTCTTTATGGAAAAGAAGAGATTTTAAATATCTGTAGGGGAGAGAAGAAATGGGAAGAACCACCCTCTTCCCCCAACCTCTTACATTTCCTGGATTTACCCTAAGCATTGGCCACCTTTGTGAGGATTTCTTCCCCCTGCTGTCTCTTTCTGCCTAGGACAGGGAAGGAGGAGTCACCATGATGAAGTTTTCTGATAGCAAGCAACCTTTTCACTGGAAGCTTGGGAGCACTTTACTTCCCATCCCTGCACAACATGTAAATCAGGGTCCCAGTAGCCTTCTTTACTCTTTGGGCCACTCTGTTTCCTTCATCTGCTCAGCCCTTTCAGAAAGGTCCAGCGTCTCTCTAAGCCCTCCCCTGTTTGCATTATTACTTATTATTCTCCATAACATCTATGGCACTGCCTCACATCAATTTTTCTCTTTTTTCAGGGCAAAGGCACCAAAGAGCTTGTTCCCAAAAAGCTATTAAAATATTAAACAATAATAATTTCCCCACAATATCTTTAGTTTGAATATGACTTTTGTTTACAACTCTCAGAGGACACTAGGATGCCCATTTTCTTGTTGCATTCTCACTATACCCCTATGAAATAGCTAAAGTAAATATTGTTACATTCATTTCATAGACAGGGAAAATAAAATCTAAAAAGTGAAATAAGTTTCTCAAGGTTATTCAGCCAGTTAATGTCAGGGATGGAATTAGAAACCAGGTCTCCTGATTCCCAGTCTAGTGTTCTCCCTGCAAATGCCACCGGGATTAGTCTTGTTCTACTGGAAGTGAGATCTTTGGCTGAGGTCAGCAGCACACAGAGAAAAGTAGGAATTCAGTCAAATGCCTTCCCTAGCATGGTTCCCATATAGGGCAGACTTCTTCATTAGTCTTTTTGTTGGAAATATCTGCCTGGATATTGAAACCACTGTAGGAACTTCAGATTGTTATCTGTTTCAATGTTACTTGCCCACTTAAGTCAATGAGGACATGAAGATGACATCCCTTTTTGTCAGGAAGGACAAGGCTCTAGCAGGTTCCATACATACAGGAGCAATTTGTTCACATGAATTATTCTTAGAGACGGCTACATCCCAGCTGCAAGAGCAGAAGTTTATCTGAGTCCCCAGTGTAAGCAGAGTAATTTTACAGCAGACAAATGTATACATACCCCATCACCTAATGGTTCATGAAGGGAGAATTCATACTCCTGGAGAGATCCAAATAACAGAACAGGTCCTCAAGGTGGGGCCCTAAAAAGCCACAGTTGCTCCCTTTTCTAATAACCCAATCCATCATATTTTATTGCTAAGATTTGTACACTGTGAAAGAAAAAAAACACGCAACCATAGCTTCAGATTTTGAGGAGTTAAGATTTATTGGTGAGGAAAAAGCAGCTGCGAAGTAAAAAAGAAGGGAAGAGGTCTTTCTTCAAAGATTACTTTTTTCTTCCATGAAAACAAATGGTTTCTTCTCAGGCCTGCTCAGCAATGAGGCTGCTGAAAGTGGCTCTTTCCTCAGAGTTGACTTGCTTCTAAACCTAGTTCTGGAGTCAAAATAAATCTATTTTTAGTCAATTACATCAGTCCAGAATAAATGCTACGCAGTCCTGATGTAAGCCAGTCTGGGCAAGGCACAAAGGAACATATTTTCCTCTCTACCCACCATGCTCCAGGCCAAAATGGTGAAACGTTTGACTACAAAGAAGGGAAACTCACTCCCAAATCCTCTCCCACAAAACCACTTTATGTTTTCCTAAGGGGTAAGTTCATTTGGAAGGAAGGGTTAATGAGAAAAGAAAAGCCATCTTTCCATCAAGTTCCTGAACTATTATTCTACATCCAGCAACATCTGGAGGTCCGTAAAGAAATGACCCTACAGCAGAGCCAGAGTCCTCATATAGGAGATGCTAAAGAACACAAAGGAAGAGAAGAGGAAAGGGAACACAATTACAGAGAAACTACTCTTTAACTCAAGTAAAAACATCTTATTTCAAGTGTCCTTTGCCTGTTATGAGCTATAAGAGAAAATATGCATTAATTCTTATCACTGGGGAAATCTTCACCACTATCAACACTTCCATTCACCTATTCCCTCATGGAACTACTACCTACAAAGAGACACGTATTTATGAAAACAAAATTTTGATATCAAGGACAGCATAACTCCCTCCACATACATCACAACAGAGCTTGCTCTTTTCTGAAACCATTCTCAAGGTGAGCTTGCCTATTTCCACAATATCCTGTACAAAAATGTCTGTCCCAAAGATGGAACCATACAAATATTTATCACATTATGAACCTCATCACCCGTCTTCCTCCCTGACGAGGCACAGGGTAGAAAATCAACAAAATGAGATAATGGTACAGATAGGTACTTATCTAATTAACCACCACCATGAAACTTGTTGAAAAGGGCTGTGAATGGGAAAGGTGGTGGTTGCAATGGAAAGAAAATGCTGAAGTCTGCTCTCAAAAGCCACTATCTTGTCATCACAAAAAATTTACTTAATGATAGCTCCCTCGCCTGTACTCCAGCACCACTTAAACACAGTGCCACATTCCCAGCATTTCTGTATTAGAGTGTGTTGTTCTCTGAAGATGTCAGGCACTTTCCTGTTATCTCCAGTAGAAAACTGCAAACTGCTGAAAAGCATGGACTGTTTCTCTACATTTTGCTATCCTCTATGCTGCCTGTTATATGAGAAGTGGGCAGGAAACACCTGGTAATATCATATTCCTCCTCTAATATTTATTAGCTTGGAAATGAAGTCAAATCTTTATACTTGGTGGGATTTTCTTGAACACAGTTGACTCCGACATACATGTAAATTAGTCAATGGCTAATGGCCCATCACACATTTTACAGAGTCCCTGAGATATTTTCCAGCACTGAAATCAAGTTGCCGGCTCCAAGGCAAATCATCCCATTGTTAATCAGTGGTAACAGTAAGGGGTGGTGACAAGAACACTGAACTGGGAAACAGCAGATTCACCTTAGAGTTGCAGCTGTAACATTAACCAGTCGGTGCTCCTGGTAAGTCACTGACCCTGGGTTTCTTCATCTGCATAATGGTGGTGGTGAAGGAGGGTGATTAATATCTGCTGTTTTGAAAATCCAAATGTAGGATATCACTTTCTCTCTACTTCAATTCTACAGACATTCACTGATCTAGTATGTGTTGTCACTAAGAGATTCTCGTTAGAAAAACTATCATTCCTACCATCCAGCTCTGCCTCCTACCAATCATAGAACCTAAACAGCAGCTAATTATCTTCTGTAGATTAGGTTTTGCAAATTAGACCCAATTATCATGACAAACATCATCAACAAACAATGATTGCCTACTTTGAGTAGACTACAAAGAGGTACACAATTTCTGCCTACTACCCATTTATCTTTCACTACAGAATGCTTACTTATTCAATGCTAATTTACTGAGCACATATTATGTTGCGGCCCCTGTGCTGTACACTGTGATATAATGGTGGAGAGGACTGGCACAGACCCTGCCCTCCTGTCCTCCTGAATTTATTTATTCATTTTCATTTTTTTCTTTCCTTTCTGTTTTTGTTTTGCCCTCCTGAATTTAGAGTTTAGAGGCAGAAAAGCAGATTCTCAGCCTCCCAATGGGCCTTATGGAGGAAACATACCATTAAGTTCACCCTCAACCTGAATTATAAACAATAAAAAGCAAATCTACATATGAAAACGATGGCAGCCCATAGCCTGAGCCACTCAAGAATCCAGAAGGTGGCCTTAACAGTGGCTACTCCCATCACAGCCTCAGTTCCTCAGCTGGAAAATGTGAAATTTAAAATATGACTTTCAATCACCTGGAATAAAGAACCAAGGTCTTAACAATGCCAACATTAATGGGATAATGAGCTTTCAAATTTTTAATGAATTTTGACCGGGAGAAATAATACGAGACTGGTTTAGTGACAGTTACTTTATGGTCTTGCTTCTCTTGGGTATTTATTAAAGCAAATTCTCTTCACTGATGGATGGAAACTAATTTAAAAGGTCCCTGATACTTAAAGTCCCTTAAAATTTTTATTTTCTTTTCTCTTTGCAGGAGTTTCGAGGTATCCTCTAAATAAATTAAAACAAAATGAAGATTAAGCAAGTTGATTATGAGGGCCATGCTCCAGATCACCAATTGTATTCTAATAACTCCAGGACTATTCTCTTAACCTCCACAACTATCAGCCATTATTTTCTTTGTTTTCACTGCTACACTTTCCCCCACCGGAGCCCCATGATACACTGTCTATGTATCTTTGATCTGTTTCTCCTATCATACTACTAAAGCTGGCTATGAAAGTGCTCTGAAACCCATAATATGCTATAACAATGTTAGTGTGTTCCTGTACGCAACAAAAATGTGTTTTGTGCCTACTCTATGCTGGAGACACCAGGAATCAGACCCTCAGATCATCTTGCACAAATGGCTGCCTTTCCCTCCTAGGTACCCAGCTGCTCCACTGTACCCCTTGTGTGTCTTGGTGTCACCTTCTATAAGTTCAGAGAAGAGGAGGGATAATACATGTGGCCCTCAATTTCCTCAGTGAAGAAGCCTAAAACTTCTGTTATTCCATTGTCCAAAGATTCCTAGTAAACAAATACCATTGAATTGGGGATTAGGAATCAGGAGCCCTGGGTCCTAGTTCCATCTATCACACACCTGGAGCCAGAGACTCTCCCCCCTGGCCCCAGACTCCTCCTCTGCCAAGTGAGCTGATCTCTAATGTCCATTCCAGAGCTATTCAAGAGCTCTATGATATCCATCTAACCTCATTTCATGGTACATACTGGAAATAATTGTAGAGCAGTATTTCCTAACACATGTTGCTATGGCCTGAATGTTCACATTCCCTCCAAAATTCATGTATTGAAATCCTAACGCCCAATGTGATGGTATTAGAAGGTGGGGCCTTTGGGAGGTGATCACGTCATTAAGGAGAAGCCCTCATGAATGGGATTAGTGCCTTTATAAAAGAGGTTCCAGAGAGATTCCTTGCCCCTTCTACTACGTGAGGACACAACAGGAAGATGCCAGCTATGAACCAGAAGAGAGCCCTCACCAAAATGCTACCAGGCTGGTACCTTGTTCTTGGACTCTCCAGCTTCCAGAACTGTGAGCAATAAATTTCTGTTGTTTATAACCTACTCAGTCTGTGATATTTTGTTATAGCAAACAGACTTCTTCCTGAACAGACTAAGATGGATGCTCTTAAAGAACACTGATTCCTCAAGATGTTAATAGGGTACTGCATGCAAAAAAAGTTTCTGTGGTAAGCTGAGCATACTGATTTAATAGCCCAGGCTCTGGAACCAACCTGCTTCAGTTGAAATCCCAGCTCTGTTCCACACTAGTATGTGACCTTGAGCAAATTACTTTATCTTTCAGTACCTTTGTTTTCCCCTCCAAAAAAAAAAATGGGGATGATGAAAACTCTCATGGGGTTTTCATGAGTATTAAGCCCGTCAGTTTATATGAGGACTTAGATCAGTACCTGGCATACACAGTGACAATTCAATAAATGGAAACTACTATTATTGGTATCACCTCATCATTGTTATTCATGTGTTTGAGAAACTTAGAAAAATAAAGCTTATAAGGATTCTATACTGTAGGACTTCTCAAGCGTCTTCAATATGCATATGAGTTCCCCAGACATGGCCACATTTCCCAAACTTATTTGACTTCAGAATCTTCCTTCCCATGTTCCCACTCCCATCCAGAATATTTTGAGAGACTTGTATCAAGAGGAATAGATGTTGGGAAACCCTGTCTAGGTTTTAAGAGATCTGGGTTCTATCCTGTCCCTGCGACTAATTAGACAAGTGGCTGGGCAAAAAATCACTTACTATCTCTGTGCCCCAATCACTCTTGTAAAAATGAAAAACTCTAACAATCTTACTGAAAGTCCTTTTTAATGTTGAAAATTCAAAAATACTATGATAAGCTCTCTTCTAGGATCATAGGAGCCTAATGGTTCCCATTTGATAGACTATGACGTGATTCACATTTTTATCATGCAGTCTTCCACAGAACAATTTCTAGCTACACTAGACAAGGTTAGGCTGTCTTGAGAGGTCATGAAAAATTAAAAATAAGAGAGGTCCAGGAGAAAAATCCAAAGTCAGACCAGTTAGGAACTGGTAGAAATACAGGCTCTTAGAGCTCAAAAGACCCTCAGATTTAATTTAGTCTCATAGCTCTCTTTTAGAGAAAAAGCAACTGAGGCCCAGAAAGGGGAAGTGACTAGCCTAAGGTCACACAGAAAGTTATTCACATGTTCTGCTACTTCATGAAAAGTGCTGGCAGAATATAATGAGAGACCTTCAATTCTCTATCCAGCACTGTGTTTATGAACATTTAACCACCCACTCCAGTTTAATGCTGGAAAATTGTGGGAGTGCTTCATGTGATAAAGGTTGATATTACTCTTGGTATTCTGGCCTGAGGAAGAATAAAAAGTAAGATTCAGAGCCAGAAAGGGGTTACTCTTTTCCAGGTACATGTCTGTCTGTGTGTGTGTGTGTGTGTGTTTATATGTGTGCATTTGTACACCCGCAGAAGTGTATCTATAACTGTCTCTATTTTTCTTCATTGGTTCAATTTCAGCTCATGAAGCTCAACATTGGAGAGAAAGTTCTGTTTGGTTTATTTAGTAACGAACAAAATGCAAGGACATCTTTCCTTAGAACTCCTAAATTTGAAGATTCACAGCTGTTTGGGACTCCCCTGGCTCTTTGCTTAGCCACTAGGCTCCTTATTTGTTCCTTCATTGGCTGTTTCTCTCTGGGTCTTGCTGTTAAAAAAAGAGAGAGAGACAGGGACAGGGAAGGTGGAGGAGGGAAGCTATTCCTTTCTCCTATACCAAGGCCTGATTCAACATAGTGGTTCAACCTCATGACTAGCCTTATAACTTTGCTAAACCTCAGTTGCCACGAGACCCTAATAACACCCATCTAGTGTGGTTATTGTGAGGATTAGATGAATTGATGCACACAAAAGGCTTAGAGCAGTGCCTGGCATATGGCAATTATTCAATAAATGGAGACCACTGGCTTTCTTCTGCACTTTCACATACTGGTGCTGCAGTGTAAATTAGCCCTGTCTTGTGAGGGGCCATTTTTATGGAGGAATCACAAGTTCTGAAAATGTGGATTACATTTCTAGAAATTTATCTTGATGAAAATAAACAAACCACTTTTTCAAGATTTCAGAGACAGACAGGAGATAGATATATCAAAATGTTAACAGATGTTAATTCTGATGTGTGGAGGAAGGGATTATAACTGGTGATTTTTTCAGTTTTAAAGCCTTCTTTGTGCCTTTTTGTACTGTTTGAAGATTTTAGAATGAGTACGTTACTTTTATAACAGAAAACAATAAAGCAGTTTTCCTTGTGAAAAACTGTTCAAAGACTCCTTCCATTCCCCAACTGATCCTATCCTAGTGATTTCCTTTTAACCAGTCACCATGCTTGAGGGCAAACGGTAGAACCCTTTCCATAAGGCTGGCTCCTGTTTATTGCAACAAAATTCATGTAATGATTCTGGTCACCCTTTATTCACTGTGGTCTCTCTTTTAAAACGAAGGTGAAAGCATGGAGAACAAAGAGACACCAAGGGGAAAAAAAAAACTACATTGAGCCATATGGCACAGACCAAAGCATTCCAAACAAACAGCCATGTAGATGAACACTCCATCATGAACAGAGACTCTCTCCAAGCATCTATCCTTTTCGTCCCCTCACCAACCTGCTCCCTAGGTAAGTTAATATCCCAGTGTCATCATTAACTCTCCTAGCTTTGGTCAGGTTGTGTCACAACCCTAGTATTATTTAAACATAGGGTTTTTGTATTTATTATAGAATTACAGTCTGATAAGGGAGATCACTGCATGCATGCAGCACCATAAAAATTTTGCAGAATGACAGCTTCCCCAGCCCGTTGTGTCCTTCAGACAGTAGTGACAAATGGAGCAGTCTGTAGAGAGCTTCTCCTGGTGACATGAGTTACCTCGCCAACTAGGGCTCATTACAAAACACAGACCATTGCATTGGGCTGGAACAGAAGGCAATTTTCAATTCATTTATAACTTAGCCACTCAGTTGTTTAACCTCAGTTCTTAAGGGGATGGCTTTGCAAACGAAAGTCCCCTTGGCCATATTAACTACTGACTAGTAAAGATGAGCTTACAATCAAAGCATTTTAGATATTTTAGTTCTGTTTGTTTGTTTTAAATTGCCATTAGAAATGGTAACTTTCTGACTTTAACTTTACATGGGGGTCTTGAAAATTAGATTACTAGAGTCATATGCCAAAATCATATTGCAAATCACAAAGCATATTTCTCCTTTATATTCACCATTTAGATATTTGCAAACAACAGAAAAATGCAGCTTGAGTGGTTGTTTTTTCTCATATTTCATACCAGAAATCAATAGTCTAGTTATCAATTGGTGTTTCTCCTTTCAAATACTTTTACTACAGGCACATAACAAATGCATATATAATCTAGAGACTAAAATTGTCCCATTAACAGAGGATAACAACTAGTAAATACATTAATTAGAATCAGACTCAATTAAAAAATAATTTCACTTGCTACAGTGAGAATGGGAAGGGCATCTAAAGAAGATATTGGGGGCTTCCCTGGTGGCGCAGTGGTTGAGAGTCCGCCTGCCGATGCAGGGGACACAGGTTCGTGCCCCGGTCTGGGAAGATCCCACATGCCGCGGAGCGACTGGGCCCGTGAGCCATGGCCGTTGAGCCTGTGCGTCCGGAGCCTGTGCTCCGCAATGGGAGAGGCCACAACAGTGAGAGGCCCACATACTGCAAAAAAAAAAAAAAAAAAAAAAAAAAAGAAGATATTGGAAAAGAGTCAACCTTTATTGAGCCACCTACTATATGTCATGTGAATTTACATACATTGTCTCATTTAATCCCCACAATGGTGTGAAGAAACTAGTATTATCCTTATTTTATAGAGGAGGGGACTGAAACCCAGAGGAGTCACCTACCTCGACTAATGGGTCACAATACTAAGTATCGAGGATCAGAAATCAAATTCAGGATTGTCTAACATTAAAACCCCAGGCTCTTTCCAAGATTGCAAATGATGATGATATTAATAAAAATCACTGACCCATATACATGTCTCTTCCGTTATTTAAGTAGGGCCTGTAAGTTTGGGGGTGGGGGCCAGTCTCACCTGCCTAGGGAAAATCTCAGACTGAGTGAAAGCTCCTGATAATGTTTACCTCAAAACCAGAATGAGTCACTATACCACAAAACCTCAAATATTCAGAAAGCATTGTCAAATAACTGCTATTTCCCCCAGTATCTGCTTTTGTTTTTATTTTATTTTTTTACATCTTTATTGGAGTATAATTGCTTTACAATGGTGTGTTAGTTTCTGCTTTATAACAAAGTGAATCAGTTATACATATACGTATGTTCCCGTATCTCTTCCCTCTTGTGTCTCCCTCCCTCTCACCCTCTCAGCAGGTGGGATAAGAACACTTTGCAAATAATCAATGTTGAATCATTTGCTTTTTTTGTTGCTGTGTATAATACTAGGTCCAAAAACTCTCAGAGAAATGCTCTAGGTTTATCCACATCATTTTACCAAAAGGCAGGCCCATCTTACAGAGGTCTGCCCAAGCTATTTACCCAAGGTCTCTCTGTAAAGCAGAAATGGAACTAGGGTCTTTGTCTCTAAGCACAAGGCTGACTGTATGTCTAGGTGGAGAAGATATGTAAATTTGCCGAATTTTCCTGATTTCAGATCTACCAAACAAGCTATGATGTCCAGGCTTTCCTTCTGTGTAAATCACTCCAAACTGAACACTGATGTCTAAAATCCTACATAGACCCTAATTGGTAGAAGACTTTGATCACTCTTTCATCTTTGCATAAAGCCCCTCCTTTTCACCACCTGACACTTTATTCTATATCCACTTGTATATTGGTTTCTTGTCTGTATACACATTATAAGGTAAAATCCAAGGGGGCAGAACTTTGTTTTGTTCACTGCTCTGTTCCCAGTGCCTAAAACAATGCCTGGTACAGAGTGGGTACTCAATAAACTGTTGTTAAGTGAATAGATAAAATTTTTAAAAAGCACCATGACAGAGATATGCAAAGGACATATAAAGGGAGGAAAAAGACCTATCTAATCTAGAGATTTAAGGTGCGTGCGTGAAAGAGAGAGTGAGAGAGTCGGGGTGGGGGGAGAGAATGAACAAATCTGAATGAATATTCTCATTCTGTGAGACAATGTAACCCAGGCTGGGTTAAGTACCCCATCTCTGGGTTTCCATAGTGCCATCTGTATGTCTCTACTCTTACACTTATTTTTATGACATTTCATTTATCTGTTTGTCTCTCTCCCCTAGCATATTTGATATTTACAAGAAAAGGTACTATGTTTTTGTCTTTACCCCAAAGGTCTAGCATAGTTGAAGTCACAAAATAAAGCTCAATAAATGTGTGTGGCCTAAAATTAATAGGAAGGATTAAAATTTTAAGCTACTATCAGCCCTAGATTCTACATAGTCTAACCATGTGATCTTAGGTAAGCTGCTTAAGCCCTCAGAACCTCAATTTTCACCTTCCCCACAGTAATTCTATTGAGATTAAGTGAGCTAATATAATATATGCACAATAGCTAGCATAGCATCTGGCATATGATGGGTTTTAACTATACCATGGCATCTACATTAGGCTTTGGAAGCACTTTGGAACAGATATTGATAAGAGAAGGAACAGAGGACATGAGATCACTGGGGAGCTTAGTGAGGCACCCCTGAGAGTGGACAAAGTCCTGGGAGACCAGTAGGGTTGGTCCCACCCCAATCTTTGCACTACAGTTACTGGTACCTGAGGAGAGAGACTCTGTGGGTTAGAAATAGGTAAGGGCATATGGTGACTGTCAAAAGGGAAAAGAAAGACAGCTTAGGGTTGCCACTGACCTTGAACCAGGCCATCTTATTGTAGATAAAAGAACTAAGAAAAGTTTTTCACTAAGACCCTAGCATGTCAAGTGCAGTATTAATGGACTGTTTCCGAAAAGCAGATGTCAAAGTAAATGCCCTCTGCTCCTGGTGGGTTTGAAGTGGACAAATTGTAGTGCATTCTGTTGAGGAGATAAGCCAGTCAAAGCCTCATATAAAATGTTTGAGAATCCCATGTGACAAATCATAGTAAGCAACATGGAGGCATGCATGACATTTGCTTCTGCAAGCTAAGCAAAGGTCTCTCAGAGATAACATCAAGCTAGTTTCTGAGTAGTTTGCTTTGCCAAAGTTGCTGCTTAGGTTCATCTTTCCTTTTGAAAGAGATAAGAGGTAAGTGCTACAGTAGCTGCAACAAGGTAGGACTGCTGAGCTATAGGAATGGATATCTTGTAAAGTCAATGGCATCCAAAACACTAACAGTGGGGATTTGCTAGAGGAAGAAAAAAGAGTAAGGACTGTGAAACTAAAGGCATATGCAAGGTCAGACACTGAGGGCAGAAGGAAGAAGAATCTGAATAAGGAAAGAGAAAGACAGGACTCAGAGCCCAACATTCAAAGCCCAACTATTTTATAGTAATTGAAATAATCCAGTCATCTTCCCACTCTGGAGAAAACACCAACACAGGCTAAATTAGTGCAGGAATGTCATACCCGGCAGTTATAAATATAATGAAACTCGTCTGTCATAGGATTTGTTTTACATTACCCAGTAACTATGATTTAATTTTTTAAGTCTAAAACACCACTTCAAGAAAAAGAGATAACCCTTGAAGTTCAGAGCACTTCTCCACTTACAGCATAATGCTGGACATAGAAGAGATTCTTAAATAGATTGTCTTGTCAATATAAATGTTGATTTTCCATTTTTAGTCTCTTTCCTCTTTCTCACAGTTTCTCCTTCTGCCTCTGCCCTGGCTCCTGCTTAGCCATCCTGGGGGTCTTCAGGGATAAGAGATTTCTGAGCACAGTTCTAAAATTTTAGATATGTCCACTGGATAAAGATGTCAAAGAAGACATAAAAGAAGTACTAGATAACTCCAGAATAAGATGAGAAGAGTTAATGCCCCAGCACATGTACTAAAAGGGAAAAGACAGTATCCAGAGGACAGAGGAGAGAAAGAGGGAGAGAATGAGAGGAAGACAAGGAGAGCAAGAGACAGCAAGAGGGTGAGGGAGAGGATGGAGGGGGAGGGGAGGGGAGGGGGAAAGGGAGGGAGGGAGAAAGAGAGAAGGGGAGGAGAAGGCAGGGGAGGGGAGGAAAGGGGAAGGGAGGAGAGAAGAGGAGAGGAGAGAAGGAAAAATCAGAAAATACAGGAAGGGGGATGTGTGGATAATCCATAGTTACCTAGAGTCTACTTTCTCCTCAGAGGCTTCCACTATCATTAAGCACATTTTTTTTCAGCACGTGGGATCTTAGTTCCCCGACCAGGGATCGAACCCACGTCCCCTGCAGTGGAAGCACAGCAACTTAGCCACTGGACCACAGGGAAGTCCCTCATTAACCACATTTTAAACTTGTTTTACAATCTTTATATTCATTTTATCATCACCACAACTCTACAAGGCAGGCATTACTATTATCCCCTTTGTACAAACGAGTAGACTAGTAACAGCCTCTGTCCTCATAACTTGTTACTTCACATTCATACTGCCTTAGAAGAGAAGCAGCAATGAGAACAATGAATTGGTGTTACTATCTGACATTACCTACCTCAGAATGCAAGCTACAGAAGAAAACACTGCTCTCTACCTTCTTAATTTCAAATATGTCTCTCTAGAGATAAAATCATTCAATAAATTCTGAACAACCCCATGGTAATACAGCTCACTACTGCGTGAATCCAAGAGTACCACAACTGAAAACACATCCTTTGAAATATAATCAATATAAGATTATGCAGTAAAGTTATGCTAGGAAGTACTTTTGTATCTCATCACCCAATTTCAGCATGGAGTTCCATTGTAAATAAAATCTACCTTCCAGTAGCTGCAACAGAGATTACATGAGGCAATATTCCTAGGAATCACTGTCAGTTGGAGGAAGGAGCAAATCAGTAAGTAGAATAGTGTTAGAACTTAGGTATTATGGTAATATTACAGTATCAACCAGAGTTTGACACTTACAGGGTTAACTGGTTAAAATATTTTCTCAAAACTGGCCAGATCTAGTTGGAATGTTTCTCAATACAATTGTCTACACTTGCCAAGAAAGGTTTCCATTAAATGCAAGGGGATAAAATTTGCTGGTTGTAGCATATTTTTCTCAGAGCAGATTAAGAGCTGTTCAATAGAAGTATAATAGAATGTGTAAATCTAGTATGACTTGGGAGCAGTGTATCTGACACTGAAGACACAGAGCTGTCATAGTGGAGATAACCTGTACATTGAGCAGTAGAAATTCTGGTAGAGATAATGCATCTTCTGACAATAAAAACAGATTTAAGCCAGAATAAAACACCAAACAGCTCATAAAAACAGCCACCAGCAGGCCACATTTTCAGCATAAGTGAAAAGTTCAATAGGGATCATTGCCAATTAAACAGGCAGCCTTGACATTTAAGCTATAATGTGATAAATAAAAATTAATCCTGATATGGATGGAGAAGCATGTAAGCAGAATACCTTCTGGTCCCTTTGGGCAAAGAAAAAAGTCAGTTGACTTTGGTTTATAGATATAAACCTGGACAATTAGGTTGGCTTCTCCATCTAATGACTGGTCACTTTCAGCAATCTATTTCCAGAGAAACAACTTCTCACTGAATTTGAAGAAGATATAGAAAGTCCTCCTCCTAGCAATCTCTTTATCACATACTCTTCTGTGGGATGAACTGTCATCTGTGAATCCATAACCTCAGTGGCTACTACAAGAAGGCATCCATATACCATTCACATGTGGGACTCAAACAGGGATGCTATAAATCCATGGAACCTATTCCTGATCCTTTACCTTAGCAACTGCTAGCCTGTACACTTACAGACATTGAGTACAGAAATGAGTAAATCGAGAATGATCTTATCAAAAGCATTACCAATATTCCAGGAGCCAAAGTTCTCCTTTCCAACTGAGCAAGATGCTCAGGAAAAAGAAAAAAAATGTGGAGCTAACACATGTTTATAAGAATAAGAGTCTAAAGAAAGAGATTAATTGATGATTCAGGTTGTCAACATTATAATAGAGAAACAACTGAAAAATTACTAAAGACAGAGCAAAACTTTGGCTACTATATAAATACTAAAATAATCAATGTCCCCTAATCTGAACCTCTCAAGAAGGGTTATAAAAACCAGTGAATATTAGCATGAATATGCAAGTCAACACAGTTGCTATATAAAGCTCCCCATCCTTGAACCTTATACCTACAATATTCAGGATATCTGACTTTAGGCTGTTCTCTCCTCTACAGAAGATAATCTCCTATTGGCACCATCTACCTGACTTGGAAGGCGATGATGAATAACACCAGTCATTATAGTGCTGTGGCAGACTCCTGGTTGCCCCTTGAAATTTTTTCTTTCCTTCCTCATTTTAGTAATATAACCCCTCCCCAGTTCTGGACAGACAGATGCCTACCTAGTTAGGGACGTATTTCCCAGTGTCCCTTACAACTAGGTACTGCTGTGTGAGTAGCTAAAAGGATATAAGCAAAAGTCATGTATGCATCTTCTGGTTCGCATCCTTAGATATGACAATACTTGACCTATACACCCTCTCCTCCTTCCCACGGGCTAGAATGCAGATGCAAGTGATCCAGGTGTGACTACGCAGATGGGGGGCATTCCTAGCTCACGATGGAGTCATAAGATGGGAGGAATCTGGGTCTCTAAGGTATCCCATAGAGCAGAGGTGCATTATCTCCAAAAACTCAAAGAGAAAGATATTTCTATATCATTTAAACCACTGTATTTTTATTATAATACTTTAGCTTCTATCCTAAGTAATATCAGTGAATCATTAAAAAAAAACTGCTCTAGAGTCAGGCTGATTCTGAATCTCAGCTTCCATATTGCTAGCTGTAGACCTTTAGGAGAGTCTCTTAAACACTCTGAGCCTCAATACCTTCACCTGTAAAATGGTGCTAATAATGTGCTGAGGGTATTGTAAAGATAACAAATGCAAAACATTTAACACAATGTCTGTTTCACTTTAATTGTTCAATAAATGTTACCTATAGCTATATAAACAGTGGTTCAATAAAATGGAAAATGAAAGAAATGCTGTCATTTAAATTAACAAATGGGAGTCTATCTAGCTAACAAAAAAACTCTAAGACAGCTTTGCTTTAAAATTTCCTATCATTTTGTGCCAACATTGGGAAACATCTTGAGAGACGACATTTCACTGTGACATGTTGCAAATGATGTATAAGTCCTGTACCATAGAAATTTGTTGGGAAAAGAGCCTCCAAATGCATAGGTGATTCTGTTCAAGCCAAATAGAATTCCATAGAATGTGCAGATGAGAATAAGTCAGTGAAGAACTGACCTGTTTATGTGGCCAATGATTAGCACAGGTAAATGGCTTCCAAAACACCTGGGAGATAAAAATTTACCAGAGGAGCAACCCAAGAGAAGTCTGCTTCTCCAAAGGTCAAGCCTTGTCAGAATGCAAAATTCACAACCAACAGACAAATAAATAGTAACATGTTGTTCAGCTAGGACTGGGATGGCTGCATTACTTTTTCTTTTCTTTTTGCCAATTTCCAAAGCCAGAGGGTGCTCCCTAGAAGCAAAGAGAGGGAAAGAATACCAAGACTTACGGTACCCTTTTCTCCATATCTTTACTAACACTTGTTTTTTGTTGCCTTTTTGAAAATAGTCATTCTGACGAGTGTGAGGTGATATCTCACTGTGGTTGTGATTTGCATTTCCCTGATGATTAGTGATGTTGAGCAACTTTTCACGTATCTATTAGCCATGCATATGTCTTCCTTGGAAAAACGTATATTTGGGTCCTCTACACATTAATCAGATTGTTTTTTTAATATTGAGTTGTGTGAGTTTTTAATATATTTTGGATATTAACCCCTTACCAAATGTATCATTTGCAAATATCTTCTCCCATTCAGTAGGTTGCATTTTTGTTTTGTTAATGGTTTCCTTTGCTGTGCAAAAGCTTTTTAGTTTGATGTAGTCCCATTTGTTTATTTTTGCTTTTGTTGCCCTTGCCTGAGGAGACAGATCCAAAATTATTGCTAAGGCCAATGTCAATAAGTGTACTGCCTATGATTTCTTCTAGGAGTTTTATGGTTTCAGGTCTTACCATCATGTGCTGTTGGTGGGAATGTAAATTGGTGCAGCCACTATGGAAAATGGTATGGAGATTCCCCCAAAACTTAAAAATAGAACTACCATACAATCTAGCAATTCCGCTTCTGGATAATTATCTGAAGAAAACAAAAACACTAAATTGAAAAGATATATGTACCCCTATGTTTACTGCAGCATTACTTACAGTAGCTGAGATGTGGAAACAACCTAAGTGTCTATCAATAGATGACTGGATAAAAATGTGAGAGGTACACATACACATACACACACAAACAACTCAGCTTGACAGAAGAATTAAATAAAATTGTTTTTGTAATTGACAAAAATACATATATAATTGAATTATTACTCAGACATAAAAAAGAATTAAATCTTGCCATTTGTGAAAACATGGATAAACCTAGAGGGTATTATGCTATGTAAAATAAGTCAGACAAAGACAAAAACCATATGATTTCACTTATACTTGGAATCCAAAAAATAAAGCAAAGCAGAAACAGACTCACAGATACAAAGAACAAACTGGTGGTCGCTGGGGGTGGGCGAATTTTGTGACATAAGTGAAGGGGATTAAGAGGTACAAACTTCTAGTTATAAAATGAATAACTTATGGGATGTATCATACAGCATAGGAAATATAGTCAATAATACTGTAATAACTTTGTATGGTGACAGATGGTTACTCGGCTTACAATGTTGATCAATTCCTGATGTATATAAATGTTGAATCACTGTGTTGTACACCTGAAACTAATATATTACTGTATGTCAATTATACTTCAGTTAAAAATAAAGAATATCAATTCTTAGAAATGAAATAGTGTTAAGAGAAACACTGCAATAAAGACAGGAAAACATGGCCCCGTGAGACTTGTTGGACCACAGCAGCACACAAAGGTTAAACAATATTATAACACCACCAAACCTGAAATAGGCATCCCCTTCCTAGTCATTCTGGGAAGTGGCTTACTAAGTTCCTACATATGGGGCCTCGTTTTGGTCACAGAGATATATCAAGGTGACAATCTCTAGCTTGAGCTGTGTCCTGTGATTGCATAGGCACGAGCATCATTGCTGGATTTCTCAACCTGGCAGTGACTTGTCAAAACTACAGAAGTGATAGTCGGAGGAAGATGGCGGAAGAGTAAGACGAGGAGATCACCTTCCTCCCCACAGACACACCAGAAATTCATCTACACATGGAACAACTCCTACAGAACACCTACTGAACGCTGGCAGAAGACCTCAGACCTCCCAAAAGGCAAAAAACTCCCCCACGTACCTGGGTAGGACAAAAGAAAAAACAATAAACAGAGACAAAAGAATAGGGATGGGACGTGCACCAGTGGGAGGGAGCTGTGAAGGAGGAAAGGTTTCCACACACTAGAAGCCCCTTCATGGGCGGAGACTGCAGCTGGCGGATGCGGGGAGCTTCGGAGCCGCGGAGGAGAGCACAGCATCAGGGGTGCGGAGGGCAAAGCGGACAGATTCCCGTACAGGGCACCGGTGCCGACCAGCACTCACCAGCCCGAGAGGCTTGTCTGTTCGCCCGCCAGGGCAGACGGGGCTGGGAGCTGAGGTTCGGGCTTCGGTCAGGCGCAGGGAGAGGACTGGGGTTGGCGGCGTGAACACAGCCTGAAGGGGATTAGTGTGCCACGGCTAGCCAGGAGGGAGGCCGGGAAAAGTCTGGACCTGCCGAAGAGGCAAGAGACTTTTTCTTCCCTCTTTGTTTCCTGGTGCGTGAGGAGAGGGGATTAACAGCGCTGCTTAAAGGAGCCCCAGAGACAGGCGCGAGCCACGGCTAAAAGCGCGGACCCCACAGACGGGCATGAGACGCTAAGGCTGCTGCTACCGCCACCAAGAAGCCTGTGTGCGAGCACAGGTCACTATCCCCAACTTCCCTCCCCGGAGCCTGTGCAGCCCGCCACTGCCAGGGTCCCGTGAGCCAGGGACAACTTACCCGGGAGAACGCACGGCATACCTCAAGCTGGTGCAACGTCCCGTTGGCCCTTGCGGCCGCAGGCTCACCCCGCCTCCGTACCCCTCCCTCCCCACAGCCTGAGTGAGCCAGAGCCGCCAAGTCAGCTGCTCCTTTAACCCCGTCCTGTCTGAGCGAAGAACAGACACCCGCCAGGGACCTACACGCAGAGGCGGGGCCAAATCCAACGCTGAGCCCCGGGAGCTGTGCAAACAAAGAAGAGAAAGGGAAATCTCGCCCAGCTGCCTCAGGAGCAGCAGATTAAATCTCCACAATCAACTTGATGTACCTGGCATCTGTGGAATACCTGAATAGAAAAATAAACATCCCAAATTGAGGAGGTGGACTTTGGGGGCAAGATATATTATTTTTTCCCCTTTCCCTCTTTATGTGAGTGTTTATGTTTATGCTTCTGTGTGAGATTTTGTCTGTATAGCTTTGCTTTCACCATTTGTCCTAGGGTACTATCCATCTGTTTTTTTTGTTGTTGTTGTTTGTTTGTTTGTTTTTCATAATTATTTTTTATTTTATTTATTTATTGCGGTACACAGGCCTCTCACTGTTGTGGCCACTCCCGTTGTGGAGCACAGGCTCCGGACTCACAGGCTCAGCGGGCATGGCTCATGGGCCTAGCTGCTCCGTGGCCTGTGGGATCTTCCTGGACCGGGACACGAACTCGTGTCCCCTGAATTGGCAGGGGGACTCTCAACCACTGCACCACCACGGAAGCCCAAATTTTATTTTAATAACTTTATTTTATTTTATTTTATCTTATTTTATCTTTCTTCCTTTCTTCCTTCCTTCCTTCCTTTCTTTCTTTCTTCTTTTTCTCCCTTTTAATCTGAGCCATGTGGATGAAAGGCTTTTGGTGCTGCAGCCAGGAGTCAGTGCTGTGCCTCTGAGGTGGGAGAACCAACTTCAGGACACTGGTCCACAAGAGAACTCCCAGCTACACATAATATGAAACGGAGAAAATCTCCCAAAGATCTCCATCTCAACACCAGCACCCAGCTTCATTCAACGACAAGCAAGCTACAGTGCTGGACACCCTATGCCAAACAACTAGCAAGACAGGAACACAACCCCACCCATTAGCAGAGAGGCTGCCTAAAATCATAATAAGTCCACAGACACCCCCAAACACACCACCACACGTGGACCTGCCCACCAGAAAGACAAGATCCAGACTCATCCACCAGAACACAGGCACTAGTACCCTGCACCTGAAAACATACACAGCCCATTGAACCAGCTTTAGCCACTGGGGACAGACACCAAATACAACGGGAACTACGAACCTGCAGCCTATAAAAAGGAGACCAGAATCACAGTAAGATAAGCAAAATGAGAAGACAGAAAAACACACAGCAGATGAAGGAGCAAGATAAAAACCCACCAGACCTAACAAATGAAGAGGAAACAGGCAGTCTACCTAAAAAAGAATTCAGAATAATGATATTAAAGATGATACAAAATCTTGGAAACAGAATAGAGAAAATGCAAAAAATATTCAGCAAGGACCTGGAAGAACTAAAGATGATACAAGCAACGATGAACAACACAGTAAATGAAATTAAAAATACTCTAGATGGGATCAATATCAGAATAACTCAGGCAGAATAACGGATAAGTGACCTGGAAGATAAACCAGTGGAAATAACTACTGCAGAGCCGAATAAAGAAAAAAGAATGAAAATAATTGAGGATAGTCTCAGAGACCTATGGGACAATATTAACCACACCAACATTTGAATTATAGGGGTTCCAGAAGAAGAACAGGAAAAGAAAGGGACTGAGAAAATATCTGAAGAAATTATAGTTGAAAACTTCCCTAATGTGAGAAAGGAAATAGTTAATCAAGTCCAGGAAGCACACAGAGTCCCATAAAGGATAAATCCAAGGAGAAACATGTGAAGACACATATTAATCAAACTGTCAAAAATTAAATACAAAGAAAACATATTAAAATCAGCAAGGGAAAAACAACAAATAACACACAAGGGAATCCCCATAAGGTTAACAGCTGATCTTTCAGCAGAAACTCTGCAAGCCAGAAGGGATTGGCAGGACATATTTAAAGTGATGAAGGAGAAAAACCTACAACCAAGATGACTCTACCAAGCAAGGATCTCATTCAGATTTGATAGAAAAATTAAAACATTTACAGACAAGCAAAAGCTGCGAGAGTTCAGCACCACCAAACCAGCTTTACAACAAATGCTAAAGGAACTTCTCTAGGCAAGAAACACAAGAGAAGGAGAAGAACTACAATAACAAACCCAAAACTATTAAGAAAATGGGAATAGGAACATACATATCGATAATTACCTTAAATGTAAATGGATTAAATGCTCCCATTGAAAGACACAGACTGGCTGAAGGGAAACAAAAACAAGCCCATATATATATATGCTGTCTACAAGAGACCCACGTCAGACCTAGAGACACATACAGACTGAAAGTAAGGGGATGGAAAATGATATTCCATTTAATGGAAACCAAAAGAAAGCTGGAGTAGCAATTCTCATATCAGACAAAGTAGATTTTAAAATAAAGACTATTAGAAGAGACAATGAAGGACACTACATATTGTTCATGGGATGGATCCAAAAAGAAGATGTAAAAAAAGTAAATACTTATGCACCACCCAACATTGGAGCACCTCAATACATAAGGCAAATACTAACAGCCATAAAAAGGGAAATTGTCAGTAAAACATTCATAGCAGGGGACTTTAACACCCCACTTTCACCAATGGACAGATCATCCAAAATGAAAATAAATAAGGAAACACAAGCTTTAAATGATACATTAAACAAGATGGACTTAATTGATATGTATAGGACACTGCATCCAAAAACAACAGAATACACATTTTTCTCAAGGTCTCATGGAACATTCTCCAGAATAGATAATATCTTGGGTCACAAATCAAGCCTTGGTATATTTAAGAAAATTGAAATTGTATCAAGTATCTTTTCCGACCACAAGGCTATGAGACTAGATATCAATTACAGGAAATGATCTGTAAAAATAGAACCACATGGAGGCTAAACAACACACTACTTAATAAAGAAGTGATCACTGAATAAATGAAAGAGGAAATCAAAAAACACCTACAAACAAATGACAATGGAGACACGATGAACCAAAACCTATGGGATGCAGCAAAAGCAGTTTTAAGAGGGAAGTTTATAGCAATACAATCCTATATTAAGAAACAAGAAACAGCTCAAATAAACAACCTAACCCTGCACCTAAAGCAATTAGAGAAAGAAGAACAAAAAAACCCCCAAAGATAGCAGAAGGCAAGAAATCATAAAGTTCATATCAGAAATAAATGAAAAAGAAATGAAGGAAATGATAGCAAAGATCAATAAAACTAAAAGCTGGTTCTTTGAGAAGATAAACAAAATTGATAAACCATTAGCCAGACTCATCAAGAAAAAAATGGAGAAGACTCAAATCAATAGAATTAGAAATGAAAAAGGATAAGTAACAACTGACACTGCAGAAATACAAAAGATCATGAGAGATTGCTACAAGCAACTCTATGCCAATAAAATGGACAACCTGGAAGAAATGGACAATTTCTGAAAAATGCACAACCTGCCGACACTGAATCAGGAAGAAATAGAAAATATAAACAGACCAATCACAAGCAGTGAAATTGAAACTGTGATTAAAAATCTTCCAACAAACAAAAGCCCAGGAACAGATGGCTTCACAGGCAAATTCTATCAAACATTTAGAGAAGAGCTAACACCTATCCTTCTCAAACTCTTCCAGAATATAGCAGAGGGAGGAACACTCCCAAACTCATTCTACGAGGCCACAATCACCCTGATACCAAAACCAGACAAGGATGTCACAAAGAAAGAAAACTACAGGCCAATATCACTGATGAACATAGATGCAAAAATCTTCAACAAAATTCTAGCAAACAAAATCCAACAGCACATTAAAAGGATCATACATCATGATCAAGTGGGGTTTATTCCAGGAATGCAAGGATTCTTCAATATACACAAATCAATCAACGTGATACACAATATTAACAAACTGAAGGAGAAAAACCATATGATCATCTCAAGAGATGCAGAGTAAGCTTTCGACAAAATACAACACCCATTTATGATAAAAAACGCTGCAGAATGTAGGCATCGAAGGAACTTTCCTCAACATAATAAAGGCCATATATGACAAACTCACAGCCAACATCATCCTCAATGGTGAAAAACTGAAACCATTTCCACTAAGATCAGGAACAAACAAGGTTGCCCACTCTCACCACTCTTATTAAACATACTTTTGCAAGTTTTAGACACAGCAATCAGAGAAGATAAGGAAATAAAAGGAATCCAAATCGGAAAAGAAGAAGTAAAGCTGTCACTGTTTGCAGATGACATGGTACTATACATAGAGAATCCTAAAGATGCTACCAGAAAACTACTAGAGCTAATCAATGAATTTGGTAAAGTGGCAGGATACAAAATTAATGCACAGAAATCTCTGCCATTCCTATACACTAATGATGAAAAATATGAAAGTGAAATCAAGAAAACACTCCCATTTACCATTGCAACAAAAAGAATAAAATGTCTAGGAATAAACCAACCTAAGGAGACAAAAGACCTGTATGAAGAAAATTATAAGAAGCAAATGAAAGAAATTAAAGATGATACAAATAGATGGAGAGATATACCATGTTCTTGGATTGGAAGAATCAACATTGTGAAAATGACTCTACTACACAAAGCAATCTATAGATTCAATGCAATCCCTAGCAAACTACCACTGGCAGTTTTCACAGAACTAGAACAAAAAATTTCACAATTTGTAACTGAGACAAAGAAGACCCCGAATAGCCAAAGCAATCTTGAGAATGAAAAACGGAGCTGGAGGAATCAGGCACCCAGACTTCAGGCTATACTACAAAGCTACAGTAATCAAGACAGTATGGTACTGTCACAAAAACAGAAATATAGATCAATGGAACAGGATAGAAAGCCCAGAGATAAACCCACGCACATATGGTCACCTTATCTTTGATAAAGGAGGCAGGAGTGTACAGTGGAGAAAGGACAGCCTCTTCAATAAGTGGTGCTGGGAAAACTGGACAGGTACATGTAAAAGTATGAGATTAGAACAATCCCTAACACCATACACAAAAAATAAGCTCAAAATGGATTAAAGACCCAAACGTAAGGCCAGAAACTATCAAACTCTTAGAGGAAAACATAGGCAAAACACTCTATGACATGAATCACAGCAAGGTCCTTTTTGACCCACCTCCTAGAGAAATGGAAATAAAAACAAAAATAAACAAATGCAACCTAATGAAACTTTAAAGCTTTTGCACAGCAAAGGAAACCATAAACAAGACCAAAAGACAACCCTCAGAATGGGAGAAAATATTTGCAAATGAAGCAACTGACAAAGGATTAATCTCCAACATTTACAAGCAGCTCATGCAGCTCAATAACAAAAAAACAAACAACCCAATCCAAAAATGGGCAGAAGACCTAAATAGACATTTCTCTAAAGAATATACACACATTGCCAACAAACACATGAAAGAATGCTCAACATCATTAATGGTTAGAGAAATGCAAATCAAAACTACAATGAGATATCATCTCACACCAGTCAGAATGGCCATCGTCAAAAAATCTAGAAACAATACATGCTGGCGAAAGTGTGGAGAAAACGGAACACTCTTGCACTGCTGGTGGGAATATGAATTGGTACAGCCACTATGGAGAACAGTATGGAAGTTCCTTAAAAAACTACAAATAGAACTACCATATGACCCAGCAATCCCACTACTGGGCATATACCCTGAGAAAACCATCATTCAAAAAGAGTCATGTACCAAAATGTTCATTGCAGCTCTATTTACAATAGCCAGGACATGGAAACAACCTAAGTGTCCATCATCAGATGAATGGATAAAGAAGATGTGGGACATATATATAATGGAATATTACTCAGCCATAGAAAGAAACGAAATTGAGTTGTTTGTAGTGAGTTGGATGGACCTAGAGTCTGTCATACAGAGTGAAGTAAATCATAAAGAGAAAGACAAATACCATATGCTAATACATATATATGGAATCTAAGAAAAAAATAATGTCATGAAGAACCTAGGGGTAAGACAGGAATAAAGACACAGATCTACTAGAGAAAGGACTTGAGGATACGGGGCAGGGGAAGGGTAAGCTGGGACAAAGTGAGAGAGCGGCATGGAGATATATACACTACCAAACGTAAAACAGATAGCTAGTGGGAAGCAGCCGCATAGCACAGGGAGTTCAGCTCGGTGCTTTGTGACCACCTGGATGGGTGGGATAGGGAGGGTGGGAGGGAGGGAGGCGCAGGAGGGAGGAGATATGGGAATATACGTATATGTATAACTGATTCACTTTGTTATAAAGCAGAAACTAACACACCATTTGAAAGCAATTATACTCCAATTAAGATGTAAAAAAAAAAAAAAACTACAGAACTGTCATTGGCAACTGTCCAAACTGTTGGATAAACATAAAATTGTTTAGGTGTATCCAGAAATAACATATAGTAAGCCATCCTGGATGTGCTAGGAATGCATGAGCAAATATTGTTTTTCAAGATATTTGTTTGAAATTCTTTTTTTTTTTTATTTCCACCTATGTGATCCTACCTAACTTTGTTACCTGGCCTGTGAACTACTCTTTACAACTCTCTTAAGCTATATTCATTAGCAGAAGAAAAACACCTTTATTCTTATTTTGCATTGAAAAATCATTTTTAAATCATTTTCATTTAGTCTTTGTTCATACTGAAGAAGATATAGGAGCCACTAAGACATTAGGTACGAAATATTTTCTTTCATGTGTCCCTTTAACTGCCATATAACTCTTCTCCCTCTCTACCAATTCTAGTTTTCTTTCTGGCACCATATGTCCCCATACTCTCTTTTTCTCTCTCATGTCACAGAACACTTTTTTTTGCCTTCACATTATCCGCCAATTTGCTTTACCCTCTGCCCACTATTAAGCAAAACAAAAACAAAAAATCTGTTGGGTTAGTACTAGGAAAAGTTATGGGGTCAGAAAATTTCACCTGATCCCTAAGTTTTCCTGTATAATCTTGGGCAACTCACACAACTTCCCTATGTGTAGTTCCTTCCTTTGTACAATGAGGGTGGTAATAATAGTACCTACATCATTGGGTTCTCAAGAAGATTAAATTAGATATTATAGTTACAGCACCAGGCGTTTTGTTTGGTTTCATTACTCTAAACATTCTGGTCTTCCTAAACATCCTGAGCAAGCAGCGTGCTCTGGACACTATGTGAACACCCAATCTCATCATTGATGGAACCCTATCACTTGCCATTTTATGCACCTCTTTCCTATCCATTCCTTCCTTTCTTTCCTGTGTCTTAGCCCTGCTAGACCCAATTATATCTGATAGGGACCCTCAGTTGTGAAGAGGCTGACTGTGCCCTGAAGATGGTGTAAACATCAGTCTGGTCAGTGTGGAGATGTTGCTCTCACTGTGTCCAAACACATGTGCTCAGAACCAATAAATGGTTCCCAGGAGGGAAGCTGAAAGTTCCTTGATAATTCTCTTCCTGATCTTCAAATTCTGTCAAAAACCACATTTCTATCCTCTGGAAGGAGGCCTACTGTCAAGTTGGAATTATGAGCTGCAGGTCTAAGCCCAGTTCTGCCAAGTAGTAATTTAATATGTCAGTGGGGTGGTTTCGTCTTTTAAAATGGGAGACAAATCAATGGAAACTAGAAGAGTAAGCAGTCTGAAAAAAGGTATAGAGGAAGAATGGACATAGTGTGGGTTGGAATGGTGAAGGGTTATAATGATCACCTCTAAGGACATTCATTGACATCCATCTGTTCCCTGGGCTGCCTGCCTCTGCTTCACAGGGACAAATTCCTCTTTCTTGAGAAGACATCTGGGCAATTTGAAACTTGGTTTAAATGAATCTGGTCCTGGGACTTCCCTGGTGGTCCAGTGTTTAAGACTCCTTGCTCTCAATGCAGGGGGCCTGGGTTTGACCCTTGGTTAGGGAACTAGATCCTGCATGCCACAAACAAAAGAACCCGCATGCCTCAACCAAAAGATCCTGCATGCTGCAACTAAGAGCCTGCATGAATCAACGAAGATACCGCGTGCTGCAACTAATACCCAATACAGCCAAATAAATAAACAAACATTTTTTAAAAAGGCATCTGGTCCCTTCTGTTCATGGAGATGGGAATAACTTTTAGGAAAGGTAACAACAGGCTACCGGTCCCGTGACTAAAACCAATTTTAATTGGCTAGTAAAAGTGTTATATTTTCTAAAGGAAGAAAAAATTTAAATCCAAGAAAAATCTTCCAGATATTTTGTATGGATCAGAGGTCTGTTGGACAGAAGACACTATAATTTCATTCATTCATTTATTCTTCATTTTTGTCTCTTTTCATTGCACAGCAATTCTTTTCTGCATCAAAGGTCTCTAAGTCATTCTAAGTTGAGTGTGGGGGTGAACAAGTAGGAGGCACTAACAATAAGGTGATAGGCTTGAAAATCTGGTTAAAAAAATAAAATGTCTGATTAGTTGAGTACTTATGTCAAAATACTTTGCAAGTCTCTTTAAATTTGGCATCTTTGACAACCTACAGAATGAGAGAAACTATTTAGAAATCATATATCTGATAAGGGGTTAATATCCAGATTAAATTAAAAACTCCTGCAAGTCAACAGCAACAAACACTCTGATTATAAAATGGCCAAAATACTTGAATAGATGTTTCTCCAAAGATGTACAAATGGCCAACAAGCACATGAAAAGATGCTTAACATCACTAATTAGGGAAATGCAAATCAAATATTACCTCACACCCATTAGAGTGGCTACTATAAAAAAAACAGAAAATAAAAATTGTTGGCAAGGATGTGGAGAAAAGGGAACCCTTGTTCACGTCTGCTGGGAATGTAAAACAGTGCAGCTGCTGTGGAAAACAGTACAGAGGTTCCTCAAAAATTAAAAATAGAATTACCACATGATCCGGCAATTTCACTTCCTGGTATACACCCAAAAGAACTGAAAGCAGGGACTCAAAGAGACATTTGTTTACCTAAGTTCGTAGCAGCATTATTCACAACAGCCCAGGAGTAGAAGCAATTCAAATGTCCACTGACAGAAAAATGGGTAAGCAAAACGTGGAATACACATACAATGGGATATTATTCCACTATAAAAAGAAAGAAAATTCTGATACATTCTACAACATGGATGAACCTTGAAGACATTATGCTAAGTGAAAGAAGCCAGACACAAAAAGACAAACACTGTATGATTCCACTTACATGAGGTACCTAGAGTAGTCAAATTCATAAGAGACAGAAAGTAGAATGGTGGTTACCAGGCACTGGGGGAAGGAGGATGGGGTGTTAAGTGTTCAATGAGTATTGGAGTTTCGGTTTTGCAAGATGAAAAGAGTTCTGGAGACAGATGGCTGTTACGGTTGTACAACAATGATAATGTACTTAATGCCACTGAACTACACATTTAAAAATGGTTAAGATGGTAAGTTTTATGTCATGTATACTTTACCACAATTTTTAAAATATCAAAGTTATCAAAAATAAGGAAAGTTTCAGAAGCCAGTACAGCAAGAGGAGCTTAACTAGACACACAACTAACTGTAATATGATATACTGGATGTGGTATTTTGGAACAGAAAAGGGACATTAGGTAAAAACTAAGAAAATCTGAATAACATACAGAATTTATTTAATGTCAATGCATACATAAATATTGATTCATCAAATATACCATACCAATGTAAGATGTTAATAATAATGGAAATTGGGTGTGAGGTATATGTGAACTGTCTATACTATCTTAATTATTCTGAAAACCTAAAATGATTATAAAATATACAGTTTACTTTTATAAAATAGTATTTTATCTGGTTTTCACAAAGTGACCCATTTAAAACAAACCCCAATTGCAGCTCTATAGCTGACATTTGAATTGTTATTCGTCCTGCTCACTTGGTACCACCCTCTGAGGAGTTTTAATGTGCTTCACTGATCACTTCTTTAATCTAATTAATCCCAAGTTCATCCACATGCGGATAGGGTAAGCAACATTACAGAATCATCCTCTTTTTTAGACAAGGAGACTGAGGCCCAGAAAGCTTATGGGCTGGCCTAAGGTCAGTCAACTAACTTGATGTCAAAGCCAGGAGAGTAACCCCACTGTCCCCATTTCCCAGTATAGCATTCAAAGGCATTGTTCCCTAATCAGCCTTTCAGGATGTACAATTTGAAGATTTCAAGAATGTGACCAAAGCTTAGCTCTGTCTCTCAGTAGCACAGATTCACTACTGCAAGGAGTCCTCCAACTTTGTGCCCTGAAGATTCACTTTCCCCCAATAGTCTCCTTTCTTCCCCAATTATTGCATGCCTCTGCATCATAACTGCTCAGCAAAGATATATCCACTGAATGAATAAAGGAATACATGTAAGAATGAATGAGTGAATGAATGAGTTGTCAAAGGCAAGGGGCATCAGTGGATTCTAGTGAGAATAACTCCAGCTCCAAGTCAACATGGTGGCCAGAAAAACAGTGGCACATCTTCCCTCTCAGCATCCCAACCCTTCCCCAGATACCCTTTATTGTAATCAACCAAATTATTTTCTAATACCTCTCTCATCCTCTCTCCCCTTCTCCCTCTCTCCTTCCCTCCCTCCCTCCCTGTATTCATAAACTCTTTCACTTATGCCCCTTCTTTGAACTAATTATGTGGGGTGATTACAATAGCATGTTATGTCTTTTCTATTACACATACAGAGATTCCCTTCTATGGCCTTCAAAATACTAGTGCCTCCTCATATGTAGATACTTTTCTCATTGTAAATTGAATTATTTGCCTCATTTATAAGTTATAATTGTAGGGATGGTCCCTCTCCATTTTTCATTTGATATTAGTGTTAAATACTTGACTTTTGTTTCCTTGATATTCATCTCCAATCTATAAAAGCCAACACTTAAAAGCAGCAAATGCATTACATATTTTAACAACTCTTCCTTAAATAAATCCTTCAGTAATGCAAATCATCACCCCATCTTTAAATTAAATTTGGTTTTTTTAAATGGGAGATTTTCCAAAATGTAGGCACACCTATATAGCCTGTGAGCCATAACAAGCTATATTTCCCTACTACTATTTTTATGTTCCCTTTGATTTAAACATTTAAAAATTCCCGAACACAGATCCCCTGTGTATTTTAACTGCCACATATCATTTGATCATCTACAGATATAAGCTGTTTTTCTATTTTAAAGCACTATCGACCCTGATTGTAGGCAGTTTGTACCAAAGCACATGAGAATCTGGGTAGTCTTTTTACTCAGCTTTTGGAAAGTAGCTTTACTTTGGTAAGGTAGCTCGAAAATATAATTTGAATATTGTCACAATTGAGCACTAACCTTTACACTTAATTTAAAATGAACACTCAGGCAGAGCTCTTCTTCCTCTAGGGCACCTAGAAGACTGCTGACACTCTGCACATTTAAAGTCATTTAACTAGCAATGCAGTGATGGAGTAGGAAGACTGGCAGTTAGGGGTAGGATGTGCATAAGATTCTTAGCATGGCTGGATAAAATTTAAAAAAAAAATTTAAAAAGAAAAGAAAAGAAAAGAAAAACCTGATATTTCCCCATGTGGAGGAATGGCGTTCTTTAGTTCCTTAAAAATATAATAGAGCATGATAAGGGAGAGGGATGAGACATCATATTTTATCAGAAGAGAAAGATAGTTGACTACTATATTCTGCATCTGAAAACTTTAAAGATACCCATTCCCTACCCAAATTACATACTTTTATTTGCTTTCCATTCTGCACAACACATTTACCCATGACTTGCAAATGAGGTAACTATCTAGTCACATATCAATGAATTAAGTAAATTTTGCTCAATCAAATTTGTAAATTTTCCTTCCTTAATCCCACCCTTCTGTCTCCTATCAAAGTGGCCATTTCAGCTTTTACCCTCCTTTAAGGCAGGGATCACATCTATGGTATATTCTCTGTGCTGCAATGGCACCCTGCTGGAGGCACAAATACACATTCAGGTAATGTGGTTTGGATTCTAAGGAGGAGCTAAATTCCACTCTATCATTCTGACCCAGATCTGGGTGCTGGCAACATTTCTAAATAAGAGTACAGCCCTTTAATTACTGTCTCAGGAACCCAAGAGTCCAAATTAGTCATACACAAAACTTTCTTCCAATATAAATCCCTAACACTGGGCCAGTAGCTACATAAGGCACTCAAAGCTCAGATATTCCTAAAGGGCATGCTTTGTGTTATTTCCTTTGCAGCAGCCTTCTCCACTTGGCTGCCTAGTATTCACATTACAGAGCAGAGTTCAAGTTTCTTATCTTAGTTAGATGTCTCTTGAACATCCTTCTATTACCCTATTCCTTGTGTTGGAGTCATTGGCTTGTGGCTTATGTACCAATCTCCCCACTGCTTCGTAAACTCCAGAGTTGAATTATCTTTCAACACTGAATGCCCAGTGCCTAGCACAGTGCCTTGCATCGTTCATCACTAAATAACTGTGAAATAAATTACCACATAAAGAGAAAAAAAGTCTCATTTTAACCTACTCTGCTAATCTAGGCCAGAGTGCTTAAACATGTTTCTCTTTCTCTCCCGCAGCTCTCCCCCTCCCCCCACAATTCATGTTGAAATATTTGGCACTGTGAGTGGTTATATAAAGTAAAGCCTGGGACTTGGATTGGATGCAAACGGTCAACTAGGTGCTTTTAGGTGCAAGTGACAGAAAATAGAACTCTTAAGTGACTTAAATTTAAAAAAAAAAGAATTTATTGGATCAAATAATGAAAAATTCCAGGGGAACAGGTCTGTATTGATGGCTCAAGCAAGTATCCAAGATCCCATGCCTCATTCCTTGACTTTATCCTCTGCCTCATCCATTTCAGATTTGTCTGTCATGGTCATAAGATGGCTATAGCAACTCCAGAACTTACATTCATACAACTCTAAGCCCATTGACAAGAACATAAACCTCTTTCCCAGAAGTGTCCATGAAAGTCTCATTGCATCTCTTTTGCTCTATTCAGGTCGTATGCCCATTCTTGAACTAATAATTGATGCTTAGGGGAATGCAAGGCTCTCATTGGCTTAGGCCTAGATCATGTGCCTACTGTAAGCACATGGCTGAGAGTGTGAAGAAGTGATCAAAGTGTAAATAAAAGTATGGTTTCAAAAAGAAAAGTGAGTGAATTCTGGATGGCAAAATAAACAATGCCCAATTAATATACACAAATAAAAATTACCTAAGAATTCAATCAAGGAAACACGTGGTTGCAAATTAAAATAGCTGAATGGAAATACATTATAACAATGTTATTATATGGATATGAGAAGGGGAGACACACATTAAGTCATTTTCTTGATTCCATGAACTCAGGCATCTTCCACTCCTCAAAGACTGGAAAATTGTACCTCCCACGTACACAAGTGTTTTTACAATGCCTTCATAATGGGCATGTGAAGGGCAGGAATTGGTTCTACATACTCAAAAGGCTACTATAAAATAACCTAGTAATTTACTCAATAACATAAATGGAATTACCTTGGCTTGAATATTGAAACACACACAAGATTGCTTATTTGTCTGTAGTCCAGACAGTATGGTTTTCATACGACTTTAGAAAAGAAAATTTAATATTTACATAGGATTTTGTATTTTATAAACAAAGTAAGAATTATATTTCTCCATGCTTTAAATATGTGATAATTGCAGCCAAAATGGATCTTACAAACAGGTCTGCTAAAGCCCAAATCATCTTTAACAAGATAGATCTATCTTCACCCAATAACCAATTAACCAAATAATTGATAGCTTTATTTTTTGAATTTTTGGTGATTCAAATGTCTTTCATATAAGAGCTTTAAGTCTGAACAAAATAAATTTAGACTGTTACAAACCACTGTATCAATGAGCATCTCTAAGTGGTTTAACAAAGAATAGAGGGAAGAGACAGTAGAAATAAAGACAGCACACAGGGAAAACAAATTGTGATACTTAACATAGTAAATTGTATTTTGGCCATATTAAAATAATCAGGCATATAAATATGATTGTGAAAATGTTATTGGAGTTATTTTAATTGGAACAACAATATGGTCCTCATTCTTCAGTAATAATCTGGCTCAAAATACAACTAAAGCAGGAGCTAAAATCTCATCCTGGAAAATGACTAAAGTCCATGGGAATACCCTAGGAAAAAGATTTTCAAATAATAAGCATAAAATAAAACTTGAAATTGCACTTTAGTCTATCTCTCTCATGTGAAAAACTAAGGTCCAGATCATATCAAAGACTTGCCTAGGGTCACAAAAAGTATAACTCTTAAATCATTAGTTTTCAAAGTAGATCATGTTTACTCTGTGGTTATAAAAGAGGTCTACAGAGAAAAGAAAAAAATATTAAATGTCCATAATATTTTGTGTGTGCATTTTATTTTGTACATAATTGTTTGCAGAGCCACGTGCACTCAATTTTTTCTTATCATTATACCCATTCAAAATCCTTTGTAGAGAGACCACTGTCTTAAAATTATTACCCAGACCTGGACCAGACTTTCCCACATCACCTTTCTGACCCCTCCTCCAAATCCGGACATATCTGTTACTAAGCAGTGCAACTCTGCCAATCAACTGAACACACAGTCTCTTTGTCAGCCTGGGACTGGGAATCAAAATTATTTCAGCTAGGATTTTTAAATTTTTATTTCTTTATCTGCCTGCTTCAAAATATAATCATTCTTCCTTAAAGCACGCTGATTAAAAAGAAGAAAGAAACCCAACTATTAAAGTGAATACTCAAAGGAAATAAGAAATTTTAATAAAATATAAACAACAACCAAAACACCTCTCACACCTTATCTAATACAAAATACAAAATCACCTTGGAGGATTTTTTGAAAGAGATATAGTCAGTATCTGACATGCTAATTGAGTTATCAGTCCTCAAAGGCTGATGAAGAGTGACTCAATTATCACATATACTTTATTTTGCAGCCTATACACTGATAAATAACAATGGGGCCACCCTCTGTTGGGCTTCTGCCCAACACCCCTGGGACTGACACTCTGCTGGAGGGAAGATACAGATGGTAAAATAGAAAGTGTGGGGGAGTAAATCTACACTGATTACAACCTAAGTTTAAAAGTTAAATTTAGGAGATCCTACAGCTCAGAGTTCCTTAAGTATGAAGCATTTTCAACAAGGAAATACCTCAAGACATGGCAGAAAGAAGCAGTGACCATGGGGATATTGTTTTTTCTCCCTAGGTTTAAAAAGAATCTCAAAATATACAAGAGCCTCTGTAGAACACTTTCCTTACAAATTTATAGTGCAGGACAATCTTCTAATGAGTTATTTGGGCATTTCTGAAGTCTACATTCCCTTGGATGGTGATCAAAATAGGTAGGCCTCCTCAATGCACTCCTCCCTATAACAGAATGCAGCACAGCACAGTAGTTAAGGGACAGGTTCTAGAGTCAGACTCTGAGTTTGAATCAGAGCTCTGACACTTACTAGTTGTACAAATCATAGGCAAATTATTTAATTACTCTAAATCTCAGTTTCTCCATCCACAAAATGGAGATCAAAATAGAGTCTAATAGGGTTGCTGTGATAATTACATGATTTTATAAATTGAACCTGACAAAGAGTACCTGATAAATTGTAGTCGCTATGGTGGTGGTGATTGGAGATGAGCATTACATCAAGGTTCCTGAGGATTTAAGTTGCTATCTAAAATACAGGATGACTAAGGTCTGTCATTCTTTTGGGTTATTCTTATTTAGCGTTTCCTTTTTCACTCACTGAGTATAACACGTAGGGACCTGTATAGAGAATCATATCAAACCAGATTCCTGCCTTCAAAGAAATGACTCTCATTTGGCTTCTGTATTGCACACTTATGATTGTGAAAGGCAGCACTCACACTTCATATCTTCCACGGTAGTGACTGAAATTCAACTTACCAGACTGAATCCTGACTCTGGCATTTCCTTTCTAAAACATGGGCTACAATGTGGAGAAAGGGCTAAGATTGTTCTGGGAATAGGTAGAAATGGAGAAAACAGGAGCCCCATGAATTCAAAAGGTCATTATTTAAACCTGGGATAGGAAGAAGAGGTGCTCAAAGCCTAACTCGCCTTTTTGCCTCAAGGTAGATGATTGGCCTTGGGGGAAAATAATCCTGGATGTCATGACAATTAGGTAATACGTTTATATGACTTATTAAAAGAAAAGAAAAACGTTGGTCAGCAATGACTAAGCAGGTGTCCAAATCTTTCAGTGAAAGTGGCGACAGGAGAGAAATACCAGCTGATAACATGATTGGCTTCACCAAGTTAACAGCTGAGGCAATTCTGAGATTCAAACAGAAACCAAGCCATCATGCTCAAATTTAGTGATAACCCTTTAGAAAGGCTTAAGAAAAACCCTGCATATGGGAAAGATTATGCTAACTAGGTACTTTGCATTATTCCCACACATAATAATGCAGACTCACAGCTGTGAACACACATCTGGATAGCATGGATGTGATTCCAGCCAATCTCTAAGGGAACTATTATATCAAGGCAAGTGCCAGTTGAACATGTTTGAAGCCTACAAAACTTCTAATTTTAAGACAAACAGCCTGTTTCAGACAATAGGATTATAAACCTACATGATATATCTTTTATAATTATTGCTATTTTGTCAGAGAAGACTTTTCTATGTATTGCAAAAAAAAGGAAATCTACCACATCTTTCAGCATTCCCTAAATGTCTGTGATATTTTCTATATAGGTTTAAGAATAGTAATAATTACCCAACAAAATAATTACCCAACATGGCTCTTCGCTCTCTTATTAAGTGACCTCAGAAAACTGACTCTTGACCTTTCTTAACCAACACATGCATATTTCCTGGATTAAGTACCACAAAGTTATATCGTCAATGGCCAGTGCCATCTTCAACAAAATACAAGGAGTATAAAGTCTTCTGGACTGGTACGGTCAACAGCTATTTGAGGCACATGATGTGCAAGGTTCCATGCTGAGGAATCTAAAGATGTCCTAGTCTGTTATTAAAATAAAATGAGATATGTGCTAAGCAGCCCATAGAAAGTTAGCAGCTGAAGAAACCTTAAGGAATGTCAAGTTCAATCTCCTCATTTTTTAAATTTCCTCATGTTACTGATGAATAAGCTAAAGCTCCTTTTTATGCACTTGGTTAATGGCAGTACCAGGGCAAAATTTGGGGTCTCTTGATTCTCATATTGGTACTTTTTCTACTACATCACAGTATGCTCAGCAACTCTGGGAAGTAGGGGGTAGAATTTACTTCTCAGCAGAGATCTGGAAAAGCTGCAATGTAAAATCCACTCTCTGAAGATTGTTCAGAATATTACAGGTAAAAGTGAACAAACAGTCAAACACAGCAAGGAAAAGGAAGAACAGAAGCATGGGTGTATTACTGGGAAAGAATGAGTCATTTCTGGAGATCCAAAAGCAGTCCAGTTTAGGTAGAAATTTGCAGTTTCTTGACAAGGGTGCTATTGGCCTTTTTGGTGGGACAGTTCTGAAATGGTGAGGATCTATTTCACTCAATACAAAGATGCTTGGCATCCCTTGCTCCAGATCACTAGACACCAATATCGTCCTCACTCACTGTGACAACCCAAAATACCCCAAGAGATTTCCAAATGTCACCACTCCCAGTTTAGAACCATTGAGCATAAATATGGGGTGTCTAGGGATAGGAATCATACTTGAGAAGGCTGAAAGTAGGGTGGGTTCAGATAATGAAAAACCTTAAAGAAACTCATACCTTTTTCAATAGACTACAGGGAAACACTGAATGTAGTAGGGATGAGGTCTTGTTTGATATGTTCTTCAGGAAGGATTTTGGTAGCAATGTAGAAAATAATTAAGGTGGGTAAGAGATGAAGGCAAGGAGCCAAGTTAGTTCCAACAATAACACATGGTTTTATTTCTTTCCTTTTTCTACTCCTACTACTGTGTCTACCTGGGCTTTGACGTTTGCTTTGGATTCTGACTCCTGGCCTCTATTTTGAGCCTTGGAATATGAAGTTGGCCTCTTCGAGTTAATCATAGTGTATTTCTTTGACACTCACTTATTTTATTCTTATTAACCAGCCTTAATTCCCAGCCCCACTGTTGGCTCTAAGAACTGAGGGCAGGCTCTGCCATTCAAAGGTATCTTTCCACCATGTCGTTTTGAAGTGTTTTTAACTTGAGCTCTGGTTCTGATATGCTTACAAAATGGTTTTCAAATAAAAACACCTTGTTTCAAACTTTTTGCCTGCATTATCTAAAGTTTCACTTGTTCCCAGGTGCATTCAGCTTAGCTGAAAAGAAAACCAAAAGATGATAAATATGTTTGTTGCAAGCAGATGTTTGGTATTTTATAGGACACAGAGATACTACTTTACTGAATGGCAGGCCGTTCATAACCTTAGCATTAATGAGACTGTGTCAGCATTTTCATTAAAAACCCCTATTTTCCTAAGCACATGTATTTTCAGTTTTAGAGATAAGTTGGAAACCATCATTTTGGTTGTTTCTAACTTAAAGCAGAGACATTAGAGAAATAGCCCTTTTGGTCAAAGACATTATGCCAAGATGCCATGTAAAAGAAATCACAATGAGAACATGAATCAACTTCCAGGGACACTCCAACCGCAGAAAAGTTTGTGGAGTCCTCTCATGTTTTGAAATGGCAAAGCAAAGAGCCTGCTAGTCGGTGAAAAATCAGCATCTGATGATGCACCTGATGGATGGCTCCCAGAAACCCAACTGGTTCTAATTTTCTGACATATACGAGTTTAAAAAAAAATGAAAATGCATCTCACACTACAGAAACTTCTAGATGGATCCTAGGGAGGAAAAAAAAAACACACCAGGGCACACCTAGCAAGCTAATATTCTCCATCCAAAGATCACCTGCCAAGGTCATTGCGTTGACATCCTGCCACATCAGTCCCAAGGCAACAGACTATATCCCTAGCACTAGCCAGTCACCTTGCAAATGTATAACCTTAGTCAACTAAATAGCAACTGAGAGACTGTTATTCGGTGCAAAACCAACCCCAATATTAAAAAACAAAAATGAAAACGGACCTTGGCCTGAAAATAATTGTTAATTTGTGTCATCTTTTTATACATATCAATTGAGGTTGGCATCACAATGGTTAACATGATGGACTCTGGAGCCAGATTCCCTAGGTTTGAACCTTGGCCGCACTATTTACTAGCTGAGAGGCCTTAGTCATGTTTTGTCTCTGTTCCTCAATGAGAAAAACAATGATACCTACCTCATAGGATTGTGAGAATTAGCCAATACATGCAAAACACTTAGAACAGTGCCTAGTACATAAGTGTCCAATAATGTTAATCATAGTGATAATGATATCATATGATGGGAAAGATATCTAAAAATCAATGGAAATAGAATCTGGAAAGGACAGTTAGTTCTCTATCTGATATGAATTAAAAGGAAGGAGGGAAGGAAAGAAAGGAAGACTACAAATTATTCTAAGGGGATATCATAGGATTTCTACACTTTCCTTAAATCCTTTAAGCATTGAAATGGGGTTTAGAATCACTGATATCGAGAATGGGGTCCTCTAAGGCTGGCTTTCCCATCTCAGTAGGGCAAATTGAGCCAACTGCTTTCCTTAGCTCTTTTTATCTGAGTGAAATGTTGATTTATTTGCAGCAGCTACTAGTGCTGTATTTGTTTGATTTCCAGTTAACTGACCAATAAGTGCTGAGCCAATATCCCTCCAACCATGTCACTGCAGACAGGCAGTTCTCACCGTATACCCTCCCCAACTATTATCAAGAAAACAATGTGATTAAAAATCTTCCACCAAACAAAAGTCCAGGACCAGATGTCTTCACAGGTGAATTCTATCAAACATTTAGAGAAGGGCTAACACCCATCCTTCTCAAACTCTTCCAAACCACTGCAGAGGGAGAAACATTCCCAAATTCATTCTACGAAGCCAACATCACCCTGATACCAAAAAAACAGAAAAAGATATCACACACAAAAAATTATAGACGAATATCACTGATGAACATAGATGCAAAAATCCTGAACAAAATACTAGCAAACAGAATCCAGCAGCACACTGAAAGGATCATACACCATGACCAGGTGGGATTTATCCCAGGGATGCAAGGATTCTTCAATATACAGAAATCAATCAATGTGATACACCACATTAACAAATTAAGGAATAAAAACCATATGATAATCTCAATAGATGCAGAAAAAGCTTTCAGCAAAATTCAACACCCATTTATGATAAAAATTCTCCAGAAAATGGGCATAGAGGGAACATACCTCAACATAATAAAAGCCATATATGACAAACCCACAGCAAGCATCATACTCAATGGTGAAAATCTGAAAGTATTTCCACTAAGATCAGGAACAAGACAAGTATGTCTACACTCGCCACTCTTATTGTATATTGTTTAGGAAGTCCTAGCCACAGCAATCAGAGAAGAAAAAGAAATAAAAAGAATACAGATTGGAAAAGAACAAGTAAAACTGTCATGATGGCCAATGACATGATATTACACATAGAAAATCCTAAAGATGCCACCAGAAAACTACTAGAAATAATCAATGAATTTGGTAAGGTTTCAGGATCCAAATTAATGCACAGAAATCTCTAGCATTCCTATACACTAACAACGAAAAATCAGAAAGATAAATTAAGGAAACACTCCCATTTACCACTGCAACAAAAAGAATAAAATACCTAGGAATAAACCTGCCTAAGGAGGAGAAAGACTTGTACTCAGAAAACTATAAAACACTGATGAAAGAAATCAAAGATAACATAAACAGATGGAGAAATATACCATGTTCTTGGATTGGAAGAATCAAAATTGTGAAAATGACTATACTACTCAAATCAATCTACAGATTCAATTCAATCCCTATCAAACTACCAATGGCATCTTCACAGAATTAGAACAAAAATTTTACAATTCGTATGGAAACGCAAATGACCCCAAATAGCCAAAGTAATCTTGAGAAAGGAAAACGGAATTGGAGGAATCAGGCTCCCTGATTTCAAAGTATACCATAAAGCTACAGTAATCAAGACAGTATGGTACTGGCACAAAAACAGAAATATAGATCAAAGGTACAAGATAGAATGCCCAGAGTCAACCCACACACATATGGGCACCTAATTTATGACAAAGGAGGCAAGAACATATGATGGAGAAAAAAGAGCCTCTTCAATAAGTGGTGCTGGGAAAACTGGACAGCTACATGTTAAAGAATGAAATTAGAACACTCCCTAACACCATACACAAAAATAAACTCCAAATGGATTAAAGACTTAAATGTAAGACCAGACACTATAAAACTCCTAGAGGAAAACATAGGAAAAACACTTTAAAGTAAACCACAGCAAGATCTTTTTTGACCCACCTCCTAGAGTAATGTAAATAAAACCAAAAATAAACAAATGGGACCTAATGAAACTTAAAAGCTTTTGCATAGCAAAGGAAACTATAAACAAGACAAAAAGACAACCCTCAGAATGGGAGAAAATATTTGCAAATGAAACAACAGACAAAGGATTAATCTCCAAAATACACAAATAGCTCATGGAGCTCAATATCAAAAAAACAAACAATCCAGTTAAAACATGGGCAGAAGACCTAAGTAGACATTTCACCAAGGAAGACATACAGATGGCCAATAGACACATGAAAAGATGCTCAACATCACTAATTATTAGAGAAATGCAAATCAAAACTACAATGAGGTATCACCTCACACCAGTCAGAATGGCCATTATCATAAAATCTAGAAACAATAAATGCTGGAGAGGGTGTGGAGAAAAGGGAACCCTCTTGCACTGTTGGTGGAAATGTAAATTGATACAGCCACTATGGAGAACAGTATGGTGGTTCCTTGAAAAACGAAAAATAGAACTACCATACGACCCAGCAATCCCACTACCGGCATATACTCTGAGAAAACCGTAACTCCAAAAGAGTCATGTACCACAATGTTCATTGCAGCTCTATTTACAATAGCCAGGATATGGAAGCAACCTAAGTGTCCATTGACAGATGAATGGATAAAGAAGATGTGGCACATATATACAATGAAATATTACTCAGCCATAAAAAGAAACGAAATTGAGTTATTTGTAATGAGGTGGCGGAACTAGAGTCTGTCATACAGAGTGAAGTAAGTCAGAAAGAGAAAAACAAATACCATATGCTACCACATATATATGGAATCTTAAAAAAAAATGGTACTAATGAACATAGTTGCAGGGCAGGAATAGAGAGGTAGACATAGAAAATGGACTTGAAGACATGGGGTAGGAGGATGAAGCTGGGACGAAGTGAGAGTAGCATCGACGTATATACACTACCTAATGTAAAATAGTTGGCTGGTGGGAAGCAGCAGCATAGCACAAGGAGATCAGCTCGGTGCTTTGTGATGACCTAGAGGGGTGGGATAGGGAGGGTGGGAAGGAGGCTGAAGCGGGAGGGGATATGGGACATGTGTATGCATATGGCTGATTCATTTTGTTGTGCAGCAGAAACTAACACAGTATTGTGAAGTAATTATACTCCAATAAAGATCTATTTTTTAAAAAAGTAAAGAAAAGATAGCAAGCCCTGGCTGAAAATCAGGACCTGAATAGCTTCAGTAGGTTACTAGACATTTGGAAAGTATTTGATAGAGCTTTGAAATAATTCATCAAGATGATATGCCATGAATGGGCAGCATTTTTCAGGGGGTATCCCTGCCACTTATTCAGAAACAGAGGACAAATATTTTTAGCAAAGTATGGGGGAATGGAGGTCTCTAAGATCAATACCACTGATGCAAGTACTTTTAATTTTCAGTTCTACTCAAGACCTTGCAAACACTTTACTTTGACTTCAGCTGCAACAATCCACAAAACAAAGTACAGTGTCTTGTTCTCACTAATGCAAATAAGTGGTCATTCCAAAGATATTTTTCATGTGAGGGTCATGTGGTTATCCCACATAGACCAGAGAAAAATCTAAAATACAAGTCATAAAAATATATGCAGGGTCAGTGTGTGTGTTTCTTATGTGTTCACAGTGTCTCTACTAGAGAAGTAGGAGACAGTGGCCTTTATTTACATGTGAATTTGTACCAAGAAAAGCACAAAGTGGAATATTTTAGAAATATTACCGTATTAATAGTTCCTCAAGCAAAAGCTTAAATTGATTTTTCTTTCAAACTCCAGTCCAGTTTAAAAGACTCAAAGGTCTTCTGATGCGTTTTGTTTTTCCAGTGTGCTCAAAGACCTTATTTATTCTTCTATGGATATTTACAATGAGAAAAGGCAGGGGGGAGGATACACATACACATGCACATGCGCACACATGCGCACACACAAATGGCAATCCACTAAATATATAAGCTCTCTACAAATTGGTAGTTGACTTTAAAGGTAAGACATTTGCTAAGCTGATGGTGTGGCATGACAAATGGAATCCTATCTCCTTTGATATTAGGTGGAGCCTACAAATCAACTCTTTTCAAAATACCTTTCACTAATTTTATTTAATAAATGTTTCCATAGGGCATACTGTGTGATAGACACTGTTCAAAGCACTTTACTATAGTTAATTAATTTAATCATCACAACTCTATGTGGCAGACAGTATTATTATCATCTCCATTTTACAAATGAAGAAGAGAAGTTAAGTGGCTTTCATAAGGTCATGTATCTCGTAGGTAGCAAAGTTAGACTTTGCACCCAGGCTATCTGGCTCTAAAGTCCATGCAGTCAACCATTATGCTATCCAACCTGGTCATGGTACATAAAATGAAGACAAAATGAGGAAATGAGTGTGGGGCATTCAGGCTCCTTACAGAAACGGAGCCAAGTTACCTTTATCTTTGTGATGTATAATGTCTTGTATTTTGTCCCAAGAAAAATTTTAGCTGTGGCTTCATTCCCATTCTCTCAGTGGCAAAATTTAACCTTTTTAATCTCTTACTACTCTCACAAAGGTCTTTTAATTGCTCTACAATTAAAAGAGATTCTTCTAGCTCCCTCTCAAATTTTTCTTCCTGTTCATTCACTTAAGTAACAAATATTGTCTAACTGATAGCATGACTTATAAATCTAACCTTTTTTCTCCTGCTACAGGTTTGGCTTGACTTAGTGAAAGTCTACTGGCTGTCACAGGTAGGAGAATACTTATACTACAAAGAAGCAGAACAACAACAGCAATAGTAACAACAGATAAAACATAATATAACATATAACATATAATATATCATATGTCCCAAATTGGTCTGAGACACATTGTCAATACTGACTTATTTAATTCTCACAAAAATCCCCGAAAAAGCAGGGTATTACTCTAATACCATCGGCAAGGATATAGAGTCTAAAACAATAAGCCACTTAGCTCAAGTTGTCCAAGTAGTAGATTTGAATCGAGGTCCATCTGACTTTAAGGCCCATCATACTGGTCACCACCAGAACAAGCGTTATGCTGCTTTAGCATTAAATACATGCTTAAGTGGTTTGCCAGTGGTTGCTCAGCTAGTACATGGTGGATGAAGGGTTTACACTTAGGTCTTAAAACCTCAAGACCTGTGCTCATTCTATAAGATCCTAAGTCTGGTTTTAGGCAAAAAGTTTATAACTTAATGCCTTTGATTACATTGTTGATCTAAGTTCGACAATGTGTGGGTCCTCGTGGGACTCAATCTCTGTAGTTAATAATTGAATGTACAGGTAGAAGTGTGTCTGTGTGTGTGTGAGTGCACGCACGTGTGCATGAGTGCACGCTATGTATGTCAGAGCAAGAGACTGGCAGTGAATGTAAATTACATTCTCTGTTATTCTAACTTTGATGAAAATCACCAAAATTAATAGAATATTGGAGGGATCCTGGTCTAAATTTTGGAATCTAGAAGAGGGAGTAATATATCTCATTTGTTCCATGAACATTTTAGAGTTGGTCAGGGCACTCCTAGGAAGGAGAGGAAGAAGTAAAGTAGATCATCAAATCATCAGGGAGAGGATTACACTTACTACTTAATGGAAAGACAGGCATATGCAAAAATAAATTTCTGTAACCAATTTTCCAACTTTCTGCTTAAAAATCTTACCATGCATGTACACACTTTTCACAAAGTGTTAACACTCACAGTAGCAAATGCTACAGCTGAAAAATGCAAATGTCTTTTCCATTACAATTCCTTTTTCAGTCACTCATAACTGCATCAACCATCCTGCATCTTAGCTAAAATATTCTCTGTTTGACCTCAGGGCAAGCACTGACTTTTTTTCCCTTTTCCGAAAGAAGTGTGAAAAAAGCCCCCTTTAGCTATGTCTGAGTCACCACCAGGAAAGGTAGGGGAGATCCTTATTATAATCAAATGGGAAGAGGAAAAGAATGTAAAGGGAACTGTTAGAGTTTGTGTCCAAAAAAAAAAAAAAGGAAGTAAGTATCTGAACCTTAAAACTCAATATGATAAGATGATACACATTCCCATGTGTGAAAAATTGGCCAAGAATAAGTTATTAACATTACAGAGTGGTTTGCTGAACTAGCAGATACCCTGTTCCCTGAAAGGGAACTGCTAGAGGAAGAAGGCAAAAGGCCTTCAGGGAAGAGAAGGTCACAAGAGAGTAGAACAAGGGTTCAGTTAATTCTCTTTTCCCAAAGGATGTGATTTTGACTCAGCCCCAAGGGTCAGTCTATTCTGGTTGGATGTAGTCCTGTTGGGCTGAGCTGTCCCCAGGTCTTCATATTCTTTACTGTCCAGGCACATTTTTATCGAGTTGGACTAATTGAACTCTGTGTAAGGACAGAAGCATCTGATGGCAAGCCCCAATTATGTCATATATACTTTGATTCAAATAACCTTTTTTCAGCCTGTTTTCTCTGTGGGTGTATGTGTATGTGAGTGTGTGTGTGTTTGTGTGTGTGTGTGTTGACACAAATAAAATGTTTTACTTTAGACACTGGAAAAGGATGCTAGATAAAAGTATTCTTAATTGTGTTTATTTTTCCATTCTGTGTTCTAGTTATAAAAGCAATCCATTTTCATCAAAGAAGATGTGGGAAATATGGGAAAACATAAAAGGATAAAATGAGAATCACCAATATTCCAAGAGATGACTTTGTTTTATGTCCTTCTATTCTTCTTTCTAAAAACATTCTCTTTCCCAAGAAAAGAGACTATTCTACACATACTATTATGTAACCTGTTTTCTCATGTCACCAGACCTGTTCCTTTTTTTCTGTGTATAATAATTCCTCAGGTAAACTCACCCAACCTCATAGTTTTAAATACAATTTATTTGTTGATGATTTCCAATTTTATATAACCAGCATAACGTCTCCCTCAAATTCAGACTCATTCATCGACAGGCTATACAACATTTCCCTTAGCTGTTTAATAGCCATCTCAAGCCACACATGCTCAAAACTGAGCTCTGATGTTTGCCACCCTCTCCAATCAGCCTCCTTCAGTTTTCCCCATCTCACTAACACTGAAAACCATCCCTCTAGTTATGGAGCTCTTCAAAAACCTTGATTCCTTTAATCCTCTCATATCCCACATCAGATCCATCAGAAAATCTTGAGAACTCTACCCTATTATCACCTGGAATCACCAATCATTTCTCACCAGGATTATTGCAAAGCCTCTGAACTGATCTATTTCTGTCCCTGCATTCTTCAGTCTGTTGCAATCATTGTAATTAGAAGGTTCTCATTAAAATGTAAGTTAGATCTTCACACTCTGTCTTCCATTCTCTCTCTTGGACAGAAGTCTTCACCAGGACCTACAAGGTCCTCTCCAATATAGACCTCCATCTTTCCCCCAGGACCTCTGTTACCTCTCTTATCTGTTCTTATCTTCCACTTGTCTATATTCATTCTGTGCCTCTGAACACACTGGCCTTGTTACTATTCTGCAAATACCCCAGGTATGCTCCCACCTCAGCTCCTTTGCACTTGCTGTTCCCCCTGCTTGGAATATTTGTCCCCCAGGTACCCTCATGTCTTGCTCCCTCATATCCTTTAAAGGAGGCATTATCAGTGAGGCTTTTCCTGTACTCTTTATCTAAAATTCCACCCATATACTTTATATCCCACTTCTTTGAATGTTTCTTTTTGACATTCTGTATCACAAATTTTACTCATTTATCTTGATAATGGCCTGTAATCCCCACTGAAATGTAAGCTCTATGAGGGCAGAGATTTTTTTCCCAACTTTTTAAAACGGTTATATACCCAGCACCTAGAACAGTACCAGGCAGATAATGCATGCTCAGTAAATATTTGTAGAATAAATAGGTAAAGGCTTCCTCCATCTTCCCAAGAAATGATCATCTGGGCATTTTCTGGGACGAGGCCCAACTCCCTATCACTATTAAAGTGACTCCATATCCTTCAAGATCATTCTAAAAGCCAACCACTTCACAAGAGGGTCTTTCCATTTTTGTCACATAATATTTAGGGATTTATTTGGAGGCCATTTAAATAAAAGTTATCCTGAACAGAAAATAAGTTAGATGAAAAGCACTAGAAAGCAGCCCTTTGTTACCTGGCACCTCATATCACATTCCTTCTAAGCTACACATTTTCCTGTATACTCCAATATGAAGATACACAAGTAAATCAGTTTGATGCTATATTGCTGTAAAAATCCACAAACAATTGTCATCATGTATATGCCAAATGCAGGCGAATATTAGGGAAGAGTGCTACATCACTGTCGATATGTAGAAAAACACACAAGCAGGAGTTAAGACTTAGTTTGAAAAACAATCTCATTTATTGCTTTTGCATGACTGTTGGGTGGTATTGATGAACTTTGCCTTACATAACAGGTGTGTTTCCCTCAAGCCTCTAGAGCTGGATAATTTGATGTAAAATATACAAGTGGAATCTCCTATTTAAAGCAACTCTTTGCTATATTATCTAGGTTGTAAGTGTGGGTTTAGTTATATTGCATTTACTTAAATCAAGGCCTATCTGCTCTGGGTTTAGTGCAAAGTAATGCCAGTAAAATCTAATCTAGTGGTTTGTCTTTGTAAAATTCTTACTAGCTGGGGGTACTAAGGGTGACAGACTCTATTTTTTTTTTTTTTTTTTTTTTTTCTTTTTGCGGTATGCGGGCCTCTCACTGTTGTGGCCTCTCCCGTTGCGGAGCACAGGCTCCGGATGCGCAGGCCCAGCGGCCATGGCTCACGGGCCCAGCCGCTCCGCGGCATATGGGATCCTCCCAGACCGGGGCACGAACCCGTATCCCCTGCATCGGCAGGCGGACTCTCAACCACTGCGCCACCAGGGAGGCCCACAGACTCTATTTTTTAAACCAAGAATGTTTCAGACATTTGAGAACAGAAACCTAAAAAAGACTAAACTGAGGTAGTAATGTAACTTTGAGTTGAGAATTTTAACTACAATTCTGTGACCCATGTTATTCATGCATCATAGAAACTGAACTGAATTTTTTTTGAATCTAGGTTCACATTTTGACTTTGTCATTTAATCACAACCTCTTGGCACCTCAGTATACTAACCTACAAATTGTGGATAATAGTCCTTGCCTTCATCCCAGGGCTGCCCTAAGATCAATGAAAAAAGAAATCTCTGGGAAAGTTGTCTGTTACATTCCCCTGCTATTCCAGACAGAAAAGATTGTTGTGATACTCCCTGCCCAGACTGTGGCATCTGTTACAAGATACCCAGAATGTGACACTGTTGATCTTTTCAGAGATTTGGTTAGGTTTGGAATAAACACGTAAATTGTGGGAAGGAAAAAAAACCAAACATTGTGTGAGCTTTTAAGAAATGACACTTTAAACGATTTGTTGCGGCCTCTAGATTGTGTCCTGGTATCCCAACCCTTGTAATCACTCAGGCTCTACAACTGAGTATGCTCAATGCTGGTTTAAGCCCAAACATTTCTACATCACAGTCTGGCACACTCGGGCTCAAAGGAAACAGCGCGTTATACTACCAGTTAGCTAATGGAACTCATGTTTGATAATCTACAATTTTTAATTTGAAAGTAATCCAATTTAGTCTACTGTTTAACATTTGCAATTCATATAAAATGGCACTGCACATAGGCATCTGATTAAAGAACACATTATAAGTGCTAAACTATTCCCATAGTAAAATGATCTAGCTTCCACGAGAGTATAACCAGATACAATCATAAATACTGTATTATAATGTCTATTGACCTACCAATTTCATTGTAATGGGAGAAATCATTTGTGATACTGCCCTTCATGAATTCTCCAGCCCTCTGGTTTCATTAGTGAGCTTTCCTAGGCTGGCAGAGAAATTGCTGTGACTGCCCCTGCTCTCTGTCCCTAATTTTATAAGTGGTCTCTCTTCAATCAGTTCATCATTGAATCAATGTTAACTTTAAAGCACTATGAACTTCCTAGGAAATAGGCACAAATGCTAACAAGCTTTTTTGATTTCTAATTTTAAAAATTATATTTCTATACCCACATTTTCATTTAACAGCAATGGTGCCAGTCAGATTTAAATTGTAAAAACCATCTCCTTGATCTACACATTCAAAATACATTTTGGCGAAAAATGTGAAAGAGATGGACATTTATTTTAAGTCAAGATGATCATTCCCTTTATTTGATGAGTTACTTGGCTACTTTCAAAGATTGAGAGACTGCTCCATTGCAGATTCATTGGTAGAGTGTATCTGAGAGACAACTGGGAGAAAAGGACAGGAGTCTTGTCTCAGTCCCACAGGTGACTTTCTCCTGGGCCCTAAGCCAGTCATTTAACTTTCCACTTATCCACTGCTACTCAAGGCATCGGCAAACGCTTTGAAGTTACTCAATGTTTTTATCCCTTAAACTAAAATACAAATTGGGTCTTAAAACCTAAACAGAACAACAACAAGGAAAGGTAAAGTTAAGTCTTAGAAACCGAAAAGGAATTGGCTAGATTTGCTAACGTGTAAAATTCTCCAGAAAATAGGCTGCAAATATATGCACATGAAATATTTCAATATCCCACAGCTGCATGTGTTTTGTTTTCAAGTGCCTCTAATCTAACAGAAGGAATTTAAACTAGATCCTGTATTGACACATTAGAGCCATTTCTAGCGGTTTCAAAACAAACACAATTTAAACAGTCATGTTGTTTGCTCTCCTAACCAAGACTTTAGGTCCTGAAATGTAGAATCTGTAGGAAAACTTACACTCCAAACTGTTGCTCTTAAATTTACAAAAAATAAGTTTACTGGAAAACAATGTCAAATCAATTCTTCTGGCCTTCTGATTCGTCAGTATACAAACTAAGGTGAAATCATGAGGTATGATGACAAAAAGGAAAGACTCAGATGTTCCAAATATTGTTATACCAACCACATAACCTTAGAGTCTCAAATCTAGCTGTATGAGGGCCCACACTTGCCTTTAACCAGAAGAAAGCGACGGCTCTCTCTTTATGTGACTAGTAAGGATTTGAAATGTGCTCCTCTTCCTTTCTCTGAATAGACATAATTGTGAAGAGATTAGGATACAAATGCTCTGTGCATATTGTTTCCTCTTATCTCCCATTGAGTCTTCTCATGTTGCTCTGCTTCAGAGGACAGGATTCAACTCATTATGTATTTGTTGAGCATCTGCCTGGAGAGCAGTTATGTGCTAGGTCTGGAGAGTGAGGGGCTCTCCAAAAAACGTGGGTGTTATGGAGCCTTATATTCTATTAGGATTTTATATTATAGTAGAAAAGCCCAGTGTGGCCTAAGAATAGTTGATAAAGACTTTGAGAAGGAGAGAGACTTAATTGATGGGATAGAATTTTCTAGGCTAAAGGGGTTTGGGAAATTATTCCATGCATGTAAGGCACGTGAACAAAGGTATGGGTGACAGTGAGATGACCAAGATCCGTGTGGAAAGGCCATGGTTTTAGCAAAGGGCATGTGCTGGCAAAGGACAGACATAAATCTGAAGGACTGGGGCATTAGTACAAAAAGAAAGATCTCTCTGAGTTTCAGAGTGGAATACAGAACCATGTTCCCTCAGCACTGAAGAGAAGCATTGTGGTAACAAAGCCAAAGATACAGAGATGATTATGAGCCCTCAAATTTCAAGGAAATGCATCCATACCTGCTTTGAGGGAAAAAAAATACAATTAAATTCTGCCTTTTTACCCCATAACATACCTAACAGAGACCCATAGACTACGTAGCAAGAACCATACAAAGAAAACTGGAAAATATTTTCTTGGATATTAATTGTCAACATTAAGCCATATAATGTGACTCAATAGACCATTATTCTCCTCATAAGTGATTATATACTGAAAATGTTATATGTGTAACGCTTGTACTAGGACAGTTGAATTATAGCCACGATTTCAAGGAAGGATATAAGAACCTTTGCCACAATAAGTGAAGCCTACTTTAAGCAACTCCAATAAATGATAATCCAAAACTTTTTAGAAAGATTAATTACAGACTGCCTCTCTCTCTCTCTCTCCCCCATCCCCCCTCCCTTCCTCTCTCTCACGTGCATGTGCACACACACACATATTACTACCTCCACCAAAACAACATTATATTAAATAGTAAGCAAACTCAGTGCCTTTAAGGTTAGATTTCAATGACAGTTAAAACTTGCCTCTGAATTGCCTTCAGCCTCTTTCCACACACAACTACATCAGGAATTGTCCTATTCCACTGACATTTTCCTAAAAGCCCTAGCAACTCCCATTCCTCTTTTTTCTTGGTCAAGTTGACATCCATTATTCAGGGTAGGAAGTATAAGGGAGAATGGTTATTTGGTATATTTCTTGTGTATTATTTCCAGAAAGATGGAGGAGAGATGATGATGATTGTTTCTGTTAAATACTATCAGCAATAATAGTTAATATTTATTGACTTTCACTTGGTGCTAGGTACTGTGCTAAACCCTTCCCATGGATTATCTCATTAATTTCCATGTTTTCTAGAAAGGTTAAATAACTTACCAAAGGTTACATAGCTAGAAAGTTTGAGAAGTCAAGGTTTGAAGCCAGGTAATCTCACTCAATAGTCCACACTTTAAATAACTACATTATATGGACTCGGGCTCAGTCCACATGTATCCACAAAATTTTAATGTATCTTACAAATTCTCCTTGAGAAAAATGAAAATTTACTATGCATTCACATTAACCCTTGCATGTAGAATGTCCCTTGAATATTACGTTATCATGTGACCTTTCTGAATTTTGTTTCTAATTACAGATGTGGTTTTCTATGAGCCATTTACTTGTTCTATCCCAAACCCATTTGGACAAACAATGAAGATTTGTAATTTGTTGCCTAGAGTTAAAGCCATGGAACAGAGCAAAAACCACCAGTTCAGTAATCAGACCTCCAGTGTGGACTTCTTTCTTACAGAGTCCTATAATGCTTAAGAATATATATTTTTCAAGGAAGCCTTCCATGACCTCACTCTAACCCCCATTTCCCAGTAGGCTAGGTTCATCCTTCTTGATTCTCCTTCTTACCAACTAATCTCGGTTGTAATTATATAATTACAGTACTTATTATTTGTGGTTTTTCAACTAGTCTTTAAACTCCCTGAGGGCAATGACCATGTATGATTTGCTAACTGTGGTATTTTCAGCACCCAGCACAGTGCCTGGTATATAACTTATAATTAATATTTACTGAGCAAATAAGTCTCCAAACAGTGATATACATAAAAATTATGCCCTCAGAGCGATGGCTTATTGTTATAGTGATTATTCTGCCAGTAAGTGAGGAGTTCTACATTCCTTCTATTTTCATCAGTGCTCAGAGATGGCGAGAGAATTTATAAATATTGGTCTCTCTGGCTCATGAGTTTATAGCTTGGGTCCAAATAAATCGTTAACTCTAGAATTGGAATAGAGCTAACATACCATCTAGTTTATTTTCTTTCTCTTCTATATCAGGAGAGTGAGGCTAGAGAGAGGAAGAACTTACCAAAGGTCATGCAACCAGTCTATGATGAAAGCAGCTATGAATTTCTAACTATTGGGGTTTTCAAAAAATGTGATAAGTAGAGACAGAAGTGTGTTTAAAAAAATAGAAGTAAATCAAACCCACCATTACCACAATAACAGCAAGTTGTGACAAGATTAGTTACAGTGCCAGACAGTTTTCATACAAAGTTCAGTAGACTAATTAATGATTAGATCTGTCTGAAGTTACTTTAGGGGCTGGGAAGTAAAAAATTTCTAAATCTATTTTTAGGCAGGTGTACGCCCAAGTCAGGATCTCTCATCTTTGTTGTGAACTAGCTTTCCTCCCAGTTTTTTTCACTGAATGCCCAGGAATAGTTTCCCAGAATGGGCTCCTCTCTGCTAAAACATCTGCTTGTTGTTTCTCCTCCTGCCAGCAACACTGCACAATCTTTGGCAATCTTCTGAAAACTCCTCTGTATCTGACTTGTGGGAGTTTTCTGGAGCTCCTCAAATGGAAATACATCCAAAATGTGGTAGTGTTCAAACTGGCTTCTGTTTTTTCACAAGATCCTAAAATGGGAATACATAGATGACTTCAAGGAATCTGTTATTGAAGCTGACCTCATGCCCCTACAATTGCCCTATGGCTTCATTGCCAATAAAAGACTGAATAGTGACCATTAATAATATCTATCCCAGTAACAGTCATCTCCATGATATCACAGCTATTAAAAGAACTGGAGTCACAAATAGTACAAAGCCTGGACTATCAATAAGTCATTCATCATCTGGATAAAATGAACGTGGCATATGTCTGGAATCTGTAAAGCACTCCATTTAGAATAGCACCCACACTGGGGAGGGAGCCTCAGAAAAGGATAAATATCATTCACTTCTCAGGAGCATCAGTTCATCCAAAATACTTTCAAAATTTGTACTTTCTATTGCCTTTTCCTAGCCAGGCAGCCATTTCACCTATCCGGCTAACACTGAGCTTTCCTGAACTAATGACAAATGAAGTGACTGCCCTCCCCAAGGCCTAACTTAATCAAACATGAAACCATTTTTGGTCATAGTTCAGCATTTATATATTATCCATTTCTCAACTGTCTTAATGTATTCTATATATTTACCTATTAAAATGAATAGGCTCATCAAAGGCAGGAACTAACTGGTACCAGATATGGTATGAATTATTTACTCCATGGTTTTAGTCATGAAAATTTGACCCAAGAGCTCTTAAAGGAACATATATCCCATCTTTTCTAAATGAAGAATGACTCTTTTCTGGACCTGGTTTACCCTCAACTCTGACTCTAAATTACATCAACTCACCCTCTCTCCACAAACAGCTCATGGCAAAATTGATGTTGCACGTAAATGAAGGAGAATTTTATGCACATATAAGTAAACCCTACTTTCAAACTTCCAATCCTATATTTGACATGCAACTTTGAAATATATCAACTCTATTCTTCATCTTGTTAATTTTCAAGCTCAGATACATGGACTGAAAGGGATCTCAACCAGGTTGTGCAAACTGAAACCATCAGTGCCCCTAGAGTGCTTGGAAAAGTATGTATCAAGACACTGTAGAAAAGCAGATGGGCTAGCCATGCAGGGCTAAACTGTGAGCCAGAGTCAGGATGAGGAAGAGACACTACCAAGGTGCAGCCAGATATTCAAGGACCTCAGGGACTCAACTCCCTGCTAGTGACTTGGTCTTTGGCCCTCTCCTATTTTACCTATGTACTTACACAGGTAATTTGCCTTCTTGCACAGTCTAACTTTACTCTCCTGGAATCCTAAAAATGATATCTAGTTCTTCTATACCTTCCATATACTCACCCTAAATCAAATCCTTATTGCTACAATTTCCTTGGGACCCCATAATTGCTCCCTCTGACGGATGAATGTGTTTTGGTGTTATTTCAATTTACCAGGTTGTTCTTAGCTTCGGCAATTTGCCTTCCACTTTTAAAACTGAAGAGCCTTTGATGTGAACTGAGATCTTTCGAAGTTGTCAAGTGATCAGCAGGTCTGAAAGATCTTTCCAAAATGTACTGATTGGGGAGACCTTCAAGATGGCAGAGGAGTAAGATGTGGAGATCACCTTCCTCCCCACAAACACATCAGAAATGCATCTACATGTGGAACAACTCCTAAAGCACACTTACTGAACACTGGCAGAAGACCTCAGACTTCCCAAAAGCCGTGTGGCTGACAGGGTCTTGGTGCTCTGGCCAGATTTCAGGCCTGTGCCTCTGAGGTGGGAGAGCTGAGTTCAGGATATTGGTCCACCAGAGACCTCCCAGCTCCATGAAATATCAAACAGTGAAAGCTCTCCCAGAGATGTCCATCTCAACATGAAGACCCAGTTCCACTCAAGGAGCAGCAAGCTACAATGCTGGACACCCTATGCCAAACAACTAGCAAGACAGGAACACAACCTCACCCATTAGCAGAGAGGCTGTCTAAAATCATAACAAGATCACAGACACCCCAAAACACACTACTGGATGCAGTCTTGCCTACCAAAAAGACAAGATCCAGCCTCATCCACCAGAACACAGGCACCAGTCCCCTCCACAAGGAAGCCTACAAAACACACTGAACAAACCTTAGTCACTGGGGGCAGACACCAAAATCAACGAGAACTATGAACCTGTAGCCTGTGAAAAGGAGACCCCAAACACAGTAAGTTAAGCAAAACGAGAAAACAGAGAAACACAGCAGATGAAGGAGCAAACTAAAAACTCACCAGACCAAACAAATGAAGAGGAAATAGGCAGTCTACCTAAAAAAGACATCACAGTAATGATACTAAAGATGATCAAAAATCTTGAAAATAGAATGGAGAAAATACAAGAAACATTTAACAAGGACCTAGAAGAACTAAAGAGCAAACAAACAATGATGAATAATACAATAAATGAAATTAAAACTTCTCTAGAAGGAACCAATAGCAGAATAACTGAGGCAGAAGAATGGATAAGTGACCTGGAAGATAAAATAGTGGAAATAACTACCTCAGAGCAGAATAAAGAAAAAAGAATGAAAAGAATTGAGGACAGTCTCAGAGACATCTGGAACAACATTAAACGCACCAACAATCGAATTATAGGGTTCCCAAAAGAAGAAGACAAAAAGAAAGGGACTGAGAAAATACTTGAAGAGATTAGAGTTGAAAATTTCCCTAATATGGGAAAGGAAATAGTCAATCAAGTCCAGGAAGCACAGAGAGTCCCATGAAGGATAAATCCAAGGAGAAACAGGCCAAGACACATATTAATCAAACTATCAAAAATTAAATACAAAGAAAAAACATCAAAAGCAGCAAGGGAAAACAAATAGCATACAAGGGAATCCCCACAAGGTTAACAGCTGATCTTTCAGCAGAAACTCCGCAATCCAGAATGGAGTGGCAGGACATACTTAAAGCGATGAAAGGGAAAACCTAAAACCAAGATTACCCTACACAGCAAGGATCTCATTCAGATTCGATGGAGAAATTAAAAATTTTACAGACAAGCAAAAGCTAAGAGAATTCAGCACCACCAAACCAGCCTTACAACAAATGCTAAAGGAACTACTATAGGCAGGAAACACAAGAGAAGGAAAAGACCTACAATAACAAACCCAAAACAATTAAGAAAATGGTAATACGAACATACATACTGATAACTACCTAAATGTAAATGGATTAAATGCTCCAACAAAACACAAAGACTGGCTGAAGGGATATAAAAACCAGACCCATACATATGCTGTCTACAAGAGACCAACTTCAGACCTAGGGACACATACAGACTAAAAGTGATGGGATGGAAAAAGACAGTCCATGAAAATGGAAATCAAAAGAAATCTGGAGTAGCAATTCTCATATCAAACAAAATAGACTTTAAAGACTATTAAAAGAGACAATGAAGGACACTACATAATGATCAAGGGATCAATCAAAGAGGAAGATATAACAACTGTAAATATTTATGCACCCAACATAGGAGTAAATCAATACTTAAGGCAAATGCTAACAGCCATAAAAGGGGAAATCGACAGTGACACAATCATAGTAGGAGACTTTAACACCCCACTTTCACCAATGGACAGACCATCTCAAATGAAAATAAATAAGGAAACACAAGCTTTAAATGAAACATTAAACAAGATGGACTTAACTGATATTTATAGGATATTCCATCCAAAAACAACAGAATACACTTTCTTCTCAAGCACTCATGCAACATTCTCCAGGATAGATCATATCTTGGGTCACAAATCAAGTGTTGGTAAATTTAAGAAAATTGAAATCATATCAAGTATCCTTTCTGACCACAATGCTATGAGACTAGATAGCAATTACAGGAAAAAAATCTGTAAAAAATACAAAAACATGGAGGCTAAACAATACACTACTAAATAACCAAGAGATCACTGAAGGAATCAAAGAGGAAATCAAAAAAATACCTAGAAGCAAATGACAATGAAAACAAGGTGGTCCAAAACCTATGGGATGCAGCAAAAGCAGTTCTAAGAGGGAAGTTTATAGCAATACAATCCTACCTCAGGAAACATGAAATAGCTCAAATAAACAACCGAACCATATACCTAAAGCAATTAGAGAAAGAAGAAGAACAGCAACAAAATAAACCCAAAGTTAGAAGAAGGAAAGAAATCATAAACATCAGATCAGAAATAAATGAAAAAGGAAATAAACAATAGCAATGGTCAATAAAACTAAAAGCTGGTTCTTTGAGAATGTAAAGAAAATTGATAAACCATTAGCCAGACTCATCAAGAAAAAAAGGGAGAAGACTCAAATTAATAGAATTAGAAATGCAAAAGGAGAAGTAACAACTGACACTGCAGAAATACAAAGGATCATGAGAGATTACTACAAGCAACTCTATGCAAATAAAATGGACAACATGGAAGAAATGGACAAATTCTAAGAAAAGCACAACCTTCCAAAACTGAACAAGGAATAGAAAATATAAACAGACCAATCACAAACACTGGAATTGAGCCTCTGATTAAAAAATCTTCCAACAAACAAAAGCCCAGGACCAGATGGCTTCACAGGCGAATTCTATCAAACATTTAGAGAAGAGCTGACACCTATCCTTCTCAAACTCTTCCGAAATAGAGCAGAAGGAGGAACACTCCCAAACTTATTCTACGAGGCCACCATCACCCTAATACTAAAACCAGACACAGATGTCACAAAGAAAGAGAACTACAGGCCAGTATCACTGATGAACAGAGATGCAAAAATCCTCAACAAAATACTAGCAAACGGAATCCAACAGCGCATCAGAAGGATCATACACCATGATCAAGTGGGGTTTATCCCAGGAATGCAAGGATTCTTCAGTATATGCAAATCAATCAATGTGATACACAATATTAACAAACTGAAGGAGAAAAACCATATGATCATCTCAACAGATGTAGAAAAAGCTTTCAACAAAATTCAACACCATTTATGATAAAAACCCTCCAGAAATTAGGCATAGAGGGAACTTACCTCAACATAAAAAGGCCATATATGACAAACCCACAGCCAAGATTGTCCTCAGTGGTGAAAAACTTAAACCATTTCCTGTAAGACCAGGAACAAGACAAGGTTGTTCACTCTCACCACTATTACTCATCTTAGTTTTGGGACTTTTAGCCACAGCAATCAGAGAAGAAAAAGAAATAAATGGAATCCAATTCGGAAAAGAAGAAGTAAAGCTGTCACTGTTTGCAGATGACATGATACTATACGTAGAGAATCCTAAAGATGCTACCAGAAAACTACTAGAGCTAATCAATGAATCTGGTAAAGTAGCAGGATACAAAATTAATGCACAGAAATCTCTTGCATTCCTATACACTAATGATGAAAAATCTGAAAGAGAAATTAAGGAAACACTCCCACTTACCACTGCAACCAAAAGAATAAAATATCTAGCAATAAACTTACCTAAGGTGACAAAAGACCTGAATGATGCAGAAACATATAAGACACTGATGAAAGAAATTAAAGATGATACAAATAGATGGAGTGATATACCATGTTCTTGGATTGGAAAAACCAACAGTGTGAATATGACGATACTACTCAAAGCAATCTATAGATTCAATGCAATCTCTATCACACTACCAATGACATTTTTCACAGAACTAGCACAAAAAAATTTCACAATTTGTATGGAAATACAAAAGACCCCGAATAGCCAAAGCAATCTTGAGAAAGAAAAACAGAGCTGGAGGAATCAGGCTCCCAGACTTCAGAGTATACTACAAATCTACAGTAATCAAGACAGTATGGTACTGGCACAAAAACAGAAATACAGATCAATGCAACAGGATAGAAATCCCAGAGATAAACCCATGCACATAGGGTCACCTTATTTTTGATAAAGGACGTGAGAATATACAATGCAGAAAATACAGCCTCTTCAGTAAGTGGTGCTGGGACAACTGGACAGCTACATGTAAAAGAATGAAATTAGAATGCTCACTAACACCATACACAAAAAAATAAACTCAAAATGGATTAAAGACTTAAATGTAAGGCCAGACTCTATAATACTCTTAGAGGAAAACATAGGCAGAACACTCTATGACATAAATCACAGCAAGATCCTTTTTTACCCACCTCTTAGAGGAATGGAAGCAAAAAAAAAATAAACAAATGGGACCTAATGAAACTTAAAAGGTTTTGCAGAGCAAAGGGAAACATAAAGACGACAGAAAAACAACCCTCAGAATGGGAGAAAATATTTGCTAATGAAGCAACAGACAAAGGATTAATCTCCAAAATTTACAAGCACCTCATGCACCTCAATATCAAGAAAACAAACAACCAAATCCAAAAATGGGCAGAAGACCTAAATAGACATTTCTCCAAGGAAGATATACAGATTGCCAACAAACACATGAAAGGATGAGTAACATCACTAATCATTAGAGAAATGTAAATCAAAACTAAAATGAGGTATCACTTCACACCGGGCAGAATGGCCAGCATCTAAAAATCTACAAACAATAAATGCTGGAGAGGGTGTGGAGGAAAGGGAACGCTCTGGCACTGGTGGTGGGAATGTAAATTTTTACAGCTACTATGGAGGACACTGTGGAGGTTCCTGATAAAACTAAAAGTAGAACTAACATATGACACAGCAATCCCACTACTGGGCATATACCCTGAGAAAACCATAACTCAAAAAGAGTCATGTAGCACAATGTTCATTTCAGCTCTATTTACAACAGCCAGGACATGGCAACAACCTAAGAATCCATCGACAGATGAATGGATAAAGAAGATGTGGCACATATATATAATGGAATATTACTCAGCCATAAAATGAAACAAAATTGAGTTATTTGTAGTGAGGTGGATGGACTTAGAGTCTGTCATACAGAGTGAAGTAAGTCAGAAAGAGAAAACAAATACCATATGCTAATACATATATATGGAATTTAAAAAAATGGTTATGAAGAACCTAGGGGCAGGACAGGAATAAAGGCACAGATGTAGAGAATGGACTTGAGGACACGGGGAGGGGGAAGGGTAAGCTTGGATGAAGTGAGAGAGTGGCATGGAGTTATATAAACTACCAAATATATAACAGATAGCTAGTGGGAAGAAGCCGCATAGCACAGGGAGTTCAGCTCGGTGCTTGTGACCACCTAGAGGGGTGGGATAGGGAGGGTGAGAGGGACACACAAGATGGAGGAGATATGGGGGTATATGTATATGTATAGCTGATTCACTTTGTTATAAAGCAGAAACTAACACACCATTGTAAAGCAATTATACTCCAATAAAGATGTTAAAAAATACATAAAATGAAATTAGTCAACATGAATTAAATATAATTTTAACAAACATTTATAAGCATCTAGTATATGCTAGGCACCATTCTAGGCATTTAATGTCCACTCCATGCCTAGAACTATTCTAGTTTTCTTTGAGCATGAAAGAAAATTCTTAATAAAGACCCCTTTCCTAGATGATACATTGCAAACAACTCAGTCGCACCTTTTTATTAAATCAGCCAAGTCATTTAGCCCAATCTTTCTTTGTCTGTATTTCTCTAATGCCACTAAAAAATTGCCTTGTTTGGGATTTCCTTCTTAAAAAAAGAGATTTTGTTTGGTCTGAAAACATCAACATTATCATTAATACATTAAAGCTTTCTTTGTGTTATTTTACAAACCTCAAACAGCTGTGACTTTTGTTAAAAGCTTTAGTCTTTCCATTAATATTTGTACCTGATTAAACTTCAATACAGGTGCATATGGCTTGGAATCACACTTTTATATTTTGCATGCAGATTAGTGGCATGGGAATTTGCATAATTTTTTATGCACTGCTGCAAAAGTGAATTCTCAAGCAACTTTTATTTTTATCTAATCAAATCACTGCTTAATGAAAAACGATTGACTGCTTTCAGAGGTGCACTGAGGTACACTCTGGGGATCAGGGCATTTACAATTCAGCGGGGGTTCCCTGCAAGCATTTGACTCCAGTACCGCTCAAGTACTAGTGAAAACTCAGCCCTGCAATACCAATCTGATCTACCCTGTTCATGGGGAGAGAGCTAGAGATGGATCTTTTTCAAAAAATCCCTTTACAGAATAAAACATGTAAAAGAAAGTCAGAGGAGGTCTGTAGCAGCAGCCTCAATAGTCTCAGTTAAAAGCATACTTTTAACCCACAGGGAGGCTTAACAATCACTCTCTGTCCAAAAGCAGATGAGCTTTGGTAAAATGGAATGAGAGACTAGAGAGAAGAGAAACCTTTCTTTTTTTTAATTTCCATTTTTTGCATTCTTTCTGATCCATCTGGCTGTTACCATCCTACTTTCTGGTGTGAGGGGATCCAGTCACTCTTTGCTTCTATGTGAGCAGTTAATCACAGTCCCACCAAGGATGATAAGTGAGTACAAATAGTAACACCACTCTGCATGTATACGTTGCTTTATACTTTTTAAAGTGATTCCACATATATTATGTGTGAATGATAACTCACTTACATCCAAGGAAACTTTGAAATTAATTCTAATGTCTAAATCTAGATAAAGAAATACAAAGTAAAGTTATAAAAGGTAGAGGGAGGTTGAGAGGTTTGAAAAATAGAGAGAGATCTTGATACTATTTTTTGGCTTTAACAATACAGAGTAGTGCTCAATAAATGTTCTGAATGAATAAATTGTACTGTGAAGTTCATGGCGCACATATGAGGTTCTCAATACTTGTTGAATGAATGAATAAGTAAACAAATGGATAAACAAACAGCATATATTGTTCAGTCTTATAGTCTGAGAATGGTAGATCTGCCATTAAAAACCCACAAAAAGATAAGTTACTTGATGAAGGCCACACAGGAGAATTAACCTACTATGCTTTGAGAAGCCTCTCAGTGTTGTCTGGATGGCCAAAGCCTCCCAAGAGAAATGTGCATAAACAAAAAATAGACATAGAGATTAATACAGAAATAAAATTTGAGACCATCCCTTTGATTCCCTGAATGATAGAGAAGATAATCTAAATAAAATATTTTATAAGTATTTAAATGCATTCAAAACCACCCATAGTTCATAATATTCTTCCTTTCCAAAGTACAGTCACTCTTGCTATTTTCTCCCCAAAACAATCAAGACTGCTTAAAATGTATTCAGCCCACATTTCTGCCTTCCACATTTCCCAGTTTCACCCTCTCCTGTCTCCTGACCCCATCTCCACCCCAGCCACTGACCCCTTTGTGTACAGCAAACACATTCACTCATTCAGTATCCTGCATTCTAGTTCTCAGCATAGAGTATCCCCCAACCCAAGAACCATGCACTTTCCCTATGGTTAGTTTAGTGGTTTATCTGTCTGCAAGCAGGTGTTAATGAGGCCAAAGCTGTTTGTTTGCTTCCTGCATAGGCCTGGATTCCTCTGCTCCTCTCTCCAGTCTGGATCTGAATCTCTGAACTTCTGTCATCAGCCATCTTAAAAATATGTGCCTTGGGTCTAAAGAGCAGTAGACAAGAGGGTACCATTGGTTCAGCACAATTTATCCAACCGCTGGAAAATAAGCACACTCTCTACAGAAAGGAAGTCTGTAAAGTTATCTGTATATGAAAGACTTTGCATACTGTGTTTGTACAAGATTTTCTTTTGCCCACTATTTTCAAGCCCAATGAAGCAAGCAGCAGGATCCTTTTGAGCCTCGGGCTAAAGGAAAGCTCAGAGGCTATTAAGTTTCCAGAAGGCACAGAGAAGTACCAAATGACCATAGGAACTCTCTTACAGTCCTACAATTTTACGCTGTGTAACCAGAGAGCATTTGAAGTTTCTTTGAATTAATGATAATTTTAAAATTTTTTAAGTGGTAATTATTATTATATAAGCCAAAGTGTTTACTTTCTCTCCATTGCTCTACTGCGGTTTTCAATCAGAGGGAGGTAAACTCTGAGCTCGACAAGTGTTCTTTAAAAGGCTCTCTAAACCAATTTCAACTACCTTTGTGTAAGAATAATAAAAGTGTTAAAAAAAAAAAGGATTCTGAAACCAATATCAGAAGAGGCAGAAAAAAAAGTCTGAAGCAAACAAGTGGCCTCAAAGAGGGAATATAAGAGCAATAATAACTTTGAAAAATGTATTACTGTATATTTAAGAATATTGAAAAGAGGTACCCAAAGTAAACACAACCACTCAAACTGAGAGTAAATACATACACACAACTCATTGCATTTCAAGGTCAATTAAATCATTTAATGAACCATGCCAGCTACTACCCAAACTTTTAAGCTGGTCTCAAGCAGATTCTAAGCAGAAAGTATAATTTGTCTAAATTTCTGTAAAACTTATAAGCAGAATAACAAGCTTCCAAGCAGGTCAGCTGGATTTCAGAAGAGACACTTAGAATTGGCATTGAAATGTGTTAAACTGAGGTCACTTTTTTTTTTTTTTTTGGAAATTCAATGGTTACTTCCACATCTCCTACTTGCCTTTGAAATCGAAAAGTGAATTTTCCTGCCAGATTCTGTAGCCATATCAAAAGACGTTTTCCCTTGCTTCACAGATGCTCCATCACCCTGGGTCAAAGTTCTTCCTTGGGGGTTAGAAACAGTTAAGCATCAACAGTTTGGGGTTAATGTCAGATGCACCTTCTGAAGCAGTGAGCAGTTAACCTGAACACATGCCTTTGCAATGTCAACCAAAATCTCAACGCAATGAATGACTTGGTTTACTATTAAAAAAAAATCAACTCTGTGTTCTGACTATGAACTTGGCAGGAGGCTCATTTTCTGTGTTATTAAATATATGCTTACTGAGTGCCTACTATGAGTCAATTTAGTATTACTGTAAAATTCAAAATAAATCTAAAACTGAGATCCTTGCCCTTGAGGCATTTACAATTGGCCAAAGAAACATAATTAATTCACATGTTTACAAACACACTCAACCTTTAATGAAATGAAAACATTGTCTAAGTGGCCTCGTGATTTCTTTCCTTTAGGCCACTAAACCTCACAGTTATTTACTTCAAAATATATCCCAAATGTAAGGTCAATGAAAGCCCTGAGGAAATAGCAGCAAGAACTTCCAAATGCTTATAAAGCAAGAAAAATATTTTTTAAAAAGTAGTTGGCCCTTTTGTCTCAGCAAATAATATGAACCTAACTCACTGTTGCCATGATTATGCTGGCAATAAGCAGATTTTGTGGTTATCAGGCTCAGGAGTGTTGCTTAGGTTTTTAATCACACAAGCTGTCATTATATTGCTTGGTCTCCTCATCCACCCAGAATATTACCCTGTGCCTATAATTTATTTCAGAGATCTGTATTTCGTGATAGAGAGAATGGAAAATCTCTGGACATAAAGAGAAAATACCTCTTACTGTTTCTTACCAATCGACTCAGTAGATCAAAATAGCTGTGTGGTGTCATGAATTACAGGTTTAAAGGAATCTCACTATTTATCTGCCATAATATTTCATTATATAAAAGTGATTTTTCCTACCCTGAATTTCAAAATTGATACTCCTAACTACAGTACTTGAAGGTTACTCTCATAACTGAATAATTTAGTCATCCGTCCGTGGATGTTAAGTCATTTTGCTGATCCTCAGTGCTGAAACAACAAAAACAAAAAATTGTCCATGCTTTTGTTTCTTTGCCCCCTGGTTGACATCTCATTTGATTGCTGTCAAAATGTGAAATGTTTATGAATATTACAAACAAAAATGTATAGATATTATTGCAAATGAATACTGCGGCTAGAGACAATAGGTCTACTTCCTATCCTGCTATACATTTTCCTTTAAATAAAAGTTAAATTATTAGATAGCTAAAGGATGCAGTCTCATTGAAAAATGGCGAGACTATTAATCCAAATACAAACATACATCACCCTGTGCAATAAATGTGCTCCAGAAAATTTGAGTCTAAAATGAATTTTTGTAAATGGAATCATTTCCCCATTGGTTTATATTACAGTATTAAAGATTATTTGTTTTCATTTCTGGACTTTGGTAGGCTAAGGTGCTATAAACTACTGCCAATTTTTCTTGCCTCAATTTTCTGTCAATTACAGATTTATAAACAAATATTTAAATGCACTAGGGGAACTCTAATTTAAATAAATTCTGTGGAAAAGTATTTCCAAAAATATGAGGAAGACTTCAGTAATGTGATCACTTGCACTACAACTAATTTATTTGGTAAATTTGGGTCTGACTGCAAAGGCTTCCTTAAAGGGAGCTACCGTACATGAAGGGAGAGCTACATGTGAGATTCGTATAAACACCCTTCCCGTGCAGTGAAATCCACCTCGGGACACATTAGGATCAAAGCAGGAGAAGTGATCTTTTCATACAGGCCTGCTTTCTAAAGAGTTATGCACAAGGGCACTCAACTGGACACTGCAGTTTAATAACCCTAGAGTCACCACTGCAGATGTCTACATTAGCACAAGGTTTGAAAGAGAGGCAGATGGCTAGAAAACCCTTACTGAGATTCTCTAACAATTTCCAAAGGTAGAACAGCAAGTAGCTTCTATGTATAAATGATGTTCACCATATGGTAAAGCATGCCTTAATATTTTATATAAAAATCAAATTATTATAGCTAGATTGAATAAAGTCAAGGCCAATTAAAAGTAGAGTTGAGTTTCCCTGATAAATATTCGACTAGGTTTGGAGCAGTAACTCTAAACCAAGCTGTAAAAAGAAAAAAGAAAAAAAAAAGGAAAAGTAGATAGAATAAATGGATTTTCATAATATTAAAGCCCTTAATTTCTCAAGTATGAATCCTAATTCCATTAAAGCTCAGGTTATTGCTTTGAAAATATACTTCGGGGAGGTAAATCTGACATTTCTAGGCAGATTAAAGATAATATAAAATGGACACTAATAAAACAGACATCAATTTTCTGGTCTAATGTTTGAGGTCCTACAAAAGTTGAAAAATCTTCATAATACAACTTCATTTCACATGAAATAAGTAATGACTTTTGAAACCACAGTCCCCAGATCCTGGCCAGCAAATCAAATACATTGTCTACCCAATGACATCTCTACCTGAGAAGTGACTGAACCACTCAAGTCACAGGTCGCTGATGACCTGCAGCCATATACCATGACTTTGCAAAGAGGACGTTTATTGTCACTGGTGCAGGCAATAATAGATAAGCAATAGATAATGTAATAGTGACTGGTCTTATTGATCAAGAGAGGAGAAAAATATAGGTGCTCAAAATAGACTGTTTACAATCTGTTTCCTGCTGTTAGTTTCTAGTAAACTACTACTTTTATCCACTTCCTAAGACACTCTATCAAACAGGTGAAACAGGAAAGTACAATGTTCCTCACTACCCCACACTTAATAGTGAAGCCACACTTCACTATTAGCCATGACAAGATAAAGGTGTATTGTATTACTTGGCTTAATTAGATTTAAAATGCTCTAAAACAACAGGTGGGCTTCAACCTGGGGAAAAAAAAAACCCAATAAATATCCAAATATACAGAATGGAAAAAATTAGGAGTGTATTATCATGATAAAATGATTAAACATTTATTCAATTTTTGATTATTTATGGATTGTAGGGAGTAGAATATAAGACACGTAAATTGTTAGAAGCAGTGCTGTAGTTTAAATTCTGGTCCATGGAGCAAAATTTCACACAATTCTGTCTCCCTAGCCTTTGTTTCCCAGAAACAGGAAAACCCTCTCTATGCATCCAACCTTCTCCTTCACATAGTTGATTGGGAGCTATCTATATGGTCAAGAGCTCCTTTGAATTAAACATATATCAACATCTCTAAGAGTAAGATCAGTGGCTCTCAAACTTTAGAATCATACGGGGAGTTATTTAAAATCTTGATGCCCAAGCCACACTGTATATTCAATTAAATCAGAATCTCTAGGGGGTGGATCCCAGGCACTAGTATTTTTTAAAACTACCCAGATGATTATAGTGTGAAGCCAAGTTTGAGAAGTACTGGGATAGATCCTAGGAAAATAGAGCCTGGTTTAAAAAAAATAAGTAAAATCCACATTTTCTTTTCAGAAACACATCTCTGCTTAAAGTAAAGAAACAAAGAATTAAGCCAGGATTTCCTGGGGATTTTCAATGAGTTGTTTCTACCTTTACCACCTGATATGCCACCTGCTGCTACTGAAGTCAACAAACCAAAAGGTCGGCTTCCTGAGGGTATGTGCTTCACAGAGGCCTGGCCTCTGTGTAAGCTGGCTTGGTGCTACATAAATAGTGCCAGATTGGAGGCTAATGTAACATCATCTCCTATCTGGTCTTCCTCCTTAGTCATATCATTGCTCCCTCCTAGGACCCATTTTAAAATGTAATGGTGAAAAGCTTCTATATCACTGTCAGTTTCAGAAGAATGGAATGTTACTCTTGATGTTAAAGCCAGGTTCCTAATCCTAGATCTTAAATTCATCAATTAGTTTACACCATGGCTACCCATCTAGCTATATTGCTTCTTATTCCTTCCTTTTCATCCCTCTATGTACTCATGCTTTTCTTTTTGAGATCAATTCTTCAATAACTCCAAGCTAGCGTGATCATACATCTTGGTTTACCCTCTTGGTCCCGGCATAATTATATATTTTCAGTTTTTTCTTATGAAATCTTCTAAACATACAGAAAGTTGAAGTGATTTTATAGTAATCATCATCTAAAAATCTGCCATTAGGGAATTCCCCAGCGGTCCAGTGGTTAGGACACCACCCTCTCACTGCCAAGGGCCAGGGTTCAATCCCTGTTCGGGGAACTAAATCCCACAAGCTGTGTGGCATGGCACAGACAAAAAAATAAAAATAAATTAAATTAAATCTGCCATTAATATTTTACTGTACTTGCTTTATCACATACCTATTCATTTATCCTCCTCTTTCTACCCATCTAGCAGCCCATTCTATTTTCTGATGCATTTCAAAAGAAGCCCACAATAATTATTAATGGTACACTCTTTTACTCTCAGAAGTGTCCTGGTTTAGACAATAAGTGTGCTATGTGCGTATGATGTAGCTGTATACTTAGAGTGGTACTAGCCACTACAGGAGCATCAAGACAAATATCTGAGTGAGTTTTGATATTCAACTTAAAGTCTATTTGAATGAGGTAAGTCAAGAAAGATGATAACAATGACTGAATGCTGATGGGTATTTTACTGCTAAAGGATGCTATAGGACGAGAGGAAGCAGGAATAAACATGTGTACAGGAATAAGCCACATAGCGCTTTTTAGGAAGACCAGATTTCTGCTAAGCCTTCAAGGATGAGTAGAACTTGGATGGATAGAAAGTGAGAAAGCATTTGGAGTGGGGAAGGGAGAACAACATACACAATGACAGTGATAGAATAACAAAAAAAAAGGCTACCAAGACCTAGCCAAAGGATTCATGAACTCATAAGCTTTGCCTGATATCCAGGAATAATAAGAAACTTCTCATCTCTACTTGTGAGAATAGTCATCTCATTGGCTAAATGGTCAAGTCACTAACAGGTCTAGAGTGTCTACCCTGCCAGACACTACAAGAAAAACATCAGGTACAGCAATGGTCATCTATTCACATGTTCTGACATGACTTTAGCATTCAGATGGCCCACTTTTTTTTTTAATTTTAACTTCTACGTTATTTTTATTTCCATTTTTTTAATCACCCTTATTGGAGTATAACTGCTTTACAATGGTGTATTAGTTTCTGCTTTATAACAAAGTGAATCAGTTATAAATCTACATATGTCCCCATATCTCTTCCCTCTTACATCTCCCTCCCTCCCACCCTCCATATCCCGCCCCTCTAGGTGGTCACAAAGCACCAGGCTGATCTCCCTGTGCTATGCGGCTGCTTCCCACTAGCTATCTATTTTAGGTTTGGTAGTGTATATATGTCCATGCCACTCTCTCACTTTGTCCCAGCTTACCCTTCCCCCTCCCCATATCCTCAAGTCCATTCTCTAGTAGGTCTGTGTCTTTTTTCCCGTCTTGTCCCTAGGTTCTTCATGACCTTTTTTTTTTTCCAATTTTTTAGATTCCATATATATGTGTTAGCATACGGTATTTGTTATTCTCTTTCTGACTTACTTCACTCTGTGTGAGACTCTAGGTACATCCACCTCACTACAAATAAATCAGTTTCGTTTCTTTTTATGGCTCAGTAACATTCCATTGAATACATGTGCGGCATCTTCTTTATCCATTCACCTGTTGATGGACACTTAGGTTTCTTCCATGTCCCGGCTATTGTAAACAGAGCTGCAATGAACACTTTGGTACATGACTCTTTTTGAACTATGGTTTTCTCAGGGTATATGTCCAGGAGTGGCATTACTGGGTTGTATGTTAGTTCTAGTTTTCGTTTTTTAAGGAAACTCCATACCGTTCTCCATGGTGGCTCTATCAATTTACATTCCCACCAAAGGTACAAGAGTGTTCCCTTTCCTCCACACCCTATCCAGCATTTATTGTTTGTAGATATTTTGATGATGGACATTCTGACTGGTGTGAGATGATATCTCATTGTAGTTTTGATTTGCATTTTTCTAATGATTAATGATGTTGAGAATTCCTTCATGCATTTGTTGGCAATCTGTATATCTTCTTTGGAGAAATGTCTATTTAGGTCTTCTGCCCATTTTTGGATTGAGATGTTGGCTTTTTTTGATATTGAGCTGCATAAGCTGCTTGTAAATTTTGGAGATTAATCCTTTGTCAGTTGCTTCATTTGCAAATATTTTCTCCCATTCTGAGGGTTCTCTTTTCGTCTTGTTTATGGTTTCCTTTGCTGTGCAAAAGCTTTGAACTTTCATTAGGTCCCATTTGTTAATTTTTGTTTTTATTTCCATTTCTCTAGGAGGTGGGTCAAAAAGGATCTTGCTGTGATTTATGTCAGAGTGTTTGGTCTATGTTTTCCTCTAAGAGTTTGATAGTGTCTGGCCTTACATTTAGATCTTTAATCCATGTTGAGCGTATTTTCATGTATGGTGTTAGGAAGTGTTCTAATTTCATTCTTTTACATGTAGTCGTCCAGTTTTCCCAGCACCACTTATTGAAGAGGCTGTCTTTTCTCCACTATATATTCTTGCCTCCTTTATCAAAGATAAGGTGACCATATGTGTGTGGGATAATTTCTGGGCTTTCTATCCTGTTCCATTGATCTATATTTCTGTTTTTGTGCCAGTACCATACTGTCTTGATTACTGTAGCTTTGTAGTATAGTCTGAAGTCAGGGGGACTGATTCCTCCAGCTCCGTTTTTCTTTCTCAAGATTGCTTTGGCTATTCGCGGTCTTTTGTGTTGCCATAAAAATTGTGAATTTTTTTTTGTTCTAGTTCTGTGAAACATGCCAGTGGTAGTTTGATAGGGATTGCATTGAATCTGTAGATTGCTTTGGGTACAAGAGTCATTTTCACAATGTTGATTCTTCCAATCCAAGAACATGGTATATCTCTCCATCTGTTTGTATCATCTTTAATTTATTTCAGCAGTATCTTATACTTTTCTGCATACAGGTCTCTTGTCTCCTTAGGTAGGTTTATTCCTAGATATTTTATTCTTTTTGTTGCAATGGTAAATGGAGTGTGTTCTTAATTTCACTTTCAGATTTTTCACCATTAGTGTATAGGAATGCAAGAAATTTCTGTACATTAATTTTGTATCCTGCTACTTTACCAGATTCACTGATTAGCTCTAGTAGTTTTCTGGTAGCATCTTTAGGATTCTCTATGTATAGTATCATGTCATCTGCAAACGGTGACAGCTTTACTTCTTTTTTTCCAAATTGGATTCCTTTTATTTCTTTTCTTCTCTGATTGCTGTGGCTAAAACTTCCAAAACTATGTTGAATAAGAGTGGTGAGAAGGGGCAAACTTGCTTGTTCCTGATCTTAGTGGAAATGGTTTCAGTTTTTCACAATTGAGGATGATGTTGGCTGTGGGTTTGTCATATATGGTCTTTATTATGTTGAGGAAAGTTCCCTCTATGCCTACTTTCTGGAGGGTTTTTATCATAAATGGGTGTTGAATTTTGTCAAAAGCTTTCTCTGCATCTATTGAGATGACCATATGGTTTTTCTCCTTCAATTTGTTAATATGGTGTGTCACATTGATTGATGTGTGTATATTGACAAATGCTTGCATTCCTGGGATAAACCCCACTTGATCATGGTGTATGATCCTATTAATGTGCTGTTGGATTCCGTTTGCTAGTATTTTTTTGAGGATTTTTGCATTTGTGTTCATCAATGATATTGGCGTGTAGATTTCTTTCTTTGTGACATCTTTGTCTGGTTTTGGTATCAGGGTGATGGTGGCCTCGTAGAAGGAGTTTGGGAGTGTCCCTCCCTCTGCTATATTTTGGAAGAGTTTGAGAAAGATAGGTTTTGGCTCTTCTCTAAATGTTTGACAGAATTCCCCTGTGAAGCCGTCTGGTCCTGGGCTTTTTTTTGTTGGAAGATTTTTAATCACAGTTTCCATTTCAGTGCTTGTGATTGCTCTGTTCATATTTTCTATTTCTTCCTGGTTCAGTCTTGGCAAGTTGTGCATTTCTAGGAATTTGTCCATTTCTTCCAGGTTGTCCATTTTATTGGCATAGAGTTGCTTGTAGTAATCTCTCATGATCCTTTGTATTTCTTCAGTGTCAGTTTTTACTTCTCCTTTTTCATTTCTAATTCTATTGATCTGAGTCTTCTCCCTTTTTTTCTTGATGAGTCTGGCTAATGGTTTATCAATTTTCTTTATCTTCTCAAAGAACCAGCTTTTAGTTTTATTTATCTTTGCTATCATTTCCTTCATTTCTTTTTCATTTATTTCTGTTCTGATCTTTATGATTTCTTTTCTTCTGCTAACTTTGGGGGTTTTGTTCTTCTTTCTCTAATTGCTTTAGTTGTAAGTTTAGGTGTTTATTTGAGGTTTTTCTTGTTTCTTAAGGTGGGATTGTATTGCTATAAACTTCCCTGCTAGAACTGCTTTTGTTGCATCCCATCGGTTTTGGGTTATCGTGTTTTCATTGTCATTTGTTTCTAGGTATTTTTTGATTTCCTTTTTGATTTCTTCAGTGATCTCTTTGTTATTAAGTAGTGTATTTTTCAGCCTCCATGTGTTTGTATTTTCTGCAGGTTTTTTCCTGTAGTTGATATCTAGTCTCATAGCGTTGTGGTCTGAAAAGATACTTGATATGATTTCCATTTTCTTAAATTTACCAAGGCTTAATTTGTGACCCAAGATATGATCTATCCTGGAGAATGTTCCATGAGCACTTGAGAAGAAAGTGTATTCTGTTGTTTTTGGATGGAATATCCTATGAATATCAACTAAGTCCATCTTGTTTAATGTATCATTTAAAGCTTGTGTTTCCTTATTTATTTTCATTTTGGATGATCTGTCCATTGGTGAAAGTGGGGTTTTAAAGTACCCTACTATGATTGTGTTACTGTCAATTTCCCCTGTTTTGGCTGTTAGTATTTGCCTTATGTATTGAGGTGCTCCTATTTTGAGTGCATAAATATTTACAATTTTTATATCTTCTTCTTGGATTGATCCCTTCATCATTATGTAGTGTCCTTCTTTTCTCTTGTAATAGTCTTTGTTTTAAAGTCTATTTTGTCTGATATGAGAATTGCTACTCTAGCTTTCTTTTGATTTCAATTTGCATGGAATATCTCTTTCCATCCCCTCACAGATGGCCCACGTTTGTATGCTGAAAGAAATGCTAAGACAGATTCAGTCTTCATGCCAGAATAATATCTTAATAAGCTATAATGGTTCTTGGTTAGTTAAAGCAGAGTTTGCCTTCTTCCTTTTTTTTATTTATTGGAAGCTAATGAGTTGGGCTTTGAATTGTACCAGACAGAACTTGTATGCATGAATAACTTCTTATTTCAGCAGTATCAAAATCCATAGTCATTGTATTTGTTACAGATCAGAAGCTCTGTGTGCCCATTTACATTATATTTTGCCACACCTCAAATAAATCCTAAATATAGACATTGATTGCTTCAGTTTCTTTATATTCTGTTATTACAATGCTCTTTTGCTAGATTGTAAGGATCATCATTATTCTGTGACTCCACATTCCTCACTCAAAGCACATTAAGGCACTTATGGCTTTACAAGGCTTTGAGCAGGTTAGAAGTATGATTGACTTTTGCTAAAATGAGAGATAAATGAAATGGTTCTGAATAAAGTAAATGCTGATTTAACTTAGAGATCTCCTTGTTGCTCTTTTGAATACTTCTATGATTTCCACTATGCCCGAACCACCAGATCTTGTGCATTGCCTGGATCTTGAATGCGTAGTTATACTGACTTAAACCTTTGCACAGACCTCTGGGTTTAGCCAAAGCCTTACTTCTCCTGGTTCTGACCTCTTGTCCTGCCTGCATCACTGATCGCCATCCACTGTTTCTGCATGCTACGAAATTTATGTTCTATGTTTATAGTGACATATTATTCAGGCTAAGATTGTTAATATCATAATCACCAACACCAACAGCATAATTATTATGCTATTCCCCAAGAAGCTTTAGGCTCTTGGCAAGATATATGCAGATTCTGAACATATTTGCTTGTTCTTGAGCAGTGGTTAAACTGTTTTTCAGGGGAAAAGTCAATTTTCTTAATTGCCTTAGGAAGTTATCTTTGCTTCTGGTATCATAGTGCTCCTATAAGATAGAGAGCAGCACAAGAAAACTCAGAGCCCTAGAACTGTATAGTAACTTCACGGTACATACATTGTTTTGGTATCATATCACTAAAATATATTTGATCATTGAAGAGCGAAAGGCACAGAGGAGAAAATAAGTTCTGGGAATAACTGATGATAAGAGTGATCAAATTCTGGTTGTTTAAAACAGTTAAATAAAATTTGGCATGAGTATTCGAGTCAATTAGGAAAGTTCACTTGAGCAACAAGTTCCACAAGGAGGATAAAAGAGTTATGATATAGGATAACTTCCCTGCCAGAAGCCTATATAATATGTTGAGAAAGATAGTACTAACACATGAGAATTAGCAGCTAATAATGGAAATTGTCATTACCATAAATCTGGAATCACAATTGTAAATGCTATAGTTCCGAGGAGATTACTGAGGGCTCATCTAGTCAAGAATGTCTTCATGGACAGCAAGGTTTGGATTGGATCTTGCAGGGTTTAGATTAGTGTGGAAGAGAGGATATTTATTCCATCTAAGGAAAACAAGGCAAAAGGGAATTCACTGTGCTTCTAGGACAATGAGGAAGTTAGCCTAACTACAGCAAATGGTGCACGTTGGGAAACAACGGTAAGTGAGCACGTATACGGAGGGTCTTAGTCAAGCTAAATAAGTTTGACTTATTGTAAGAGGAACAAATCACTGAAGATGTTGAGGATAAGAACCTGACACCATGAAAGCACTGTTTGAGAAAGATGCCACAGTTACCAGTTATGCAGAGTCCTACCCTGAACAACAGGCTCACACCTACTGACTCCAATTTAATCATATTTAAAATCACAGATATATAAATGTGGCAGTCCTTGCAACTTTTGGCAAAATTGTCATTTCAGGCATGAGAGGTCAGTATACACAAAAAGTTACTATAAACCATGCTAACTGCAATATATGTACTACATATTTACCCAGAAGACAGAAAGGAAAGAATGAATCAGTCAAGGGTAATGAAGCACAACATTATTGGCATTAAATGGAAAAGAAAGGCAGTGTTAAGAGGTAGGGAATCAACTATTTAAATCTGGTTGAGCACACAGAAGAAGTAGGTTATAGGCTTGTGTTCTCACCTCAACTCCTTATACTTGAACACGGTGCCATGTTATTCCAATTGTTACTAAATAATTCAGTTTCAGCCACAAAGAATTAACTCTCTAGTTCACTCTTGAATCAATGATGAAAAAAATAATAAAAGTTAAATTAGAGGGGGAAGAAGCAGTAGCTACAATTCAACTCATAAATAAAATGAACTTTGGAGAAAAATGAAAACTTTAAAATAGATTTTTTTTCAACCACATGCATAAATACAGGAATGACTGGCGACTGCCAGAGGTGGGGGTGGGTGGGTGAAGGGGATCAAAAGATACAAACTTCCAGTTATAAAATAAATAAGTCCTGGGGATGAAATTTACAACATGGTGACTATAGTTAATAATACTGGATTATATATTTAAAAGTAGCTAAGAGAATAGACCTTGAAAGTTTTCATCACACACACAAATATAATTTGTAACTACGTCTGGTGATGGATGCTAACTAGCATTATTGTGGTAATCATTTCACAATATATACAAGTATTGAATCATTATGTTGTGCACCTGATACTATTTTAATGTTATGTGAGTCGATGTCAATTTAAAAAATAAATAAAACAGACTTTCTTTCCCATCCTATATTTTAAAAGTAGCTTTGCATTTTGACAACAAATGGAGTATGACAATGAAACAGAGGTTATTAGCATGAATCACTGCATTTATCTAGTAGGTCCAGAATTAAGCATTCCATCGCATTAAGCCAACATTATAAGGAGAGAAATAAAGAAATTCTATACTATGGTAATGTTTCCCTAGAGTATGAAAGAGTAGAACTGATACAAAGAGTACCAAATAACTTCAAGTAAAATGCTGGCAAACTGAATCTAGCAATATATAAAAATAATTCTATACCATGACCCCATGGAATTTATCCCAGAGATGCAAGGTTGATTTAACATCTGGAAATCAGTATTTTAGTACGTCATATCAATATAATATTTAGAAATCACATAATCCTCTCAGTAGACTTAGAAAAAGTATCTGACAAAATCTAACACTCTTTCATGATAAAAAATACTCAACTAACAAGGGATAGGAGGGAACTTCCTCAATCTGATAAAAAGCATCTATGAGAAAGCCACATCTAACATCATACTTAATAGTGAAAGACTGGCTGCTTTCCCAGTAAGATCAGGAACAAGACAAGTATTTCTTCTCTTACCACTCCAATATTGTTATTGGAGGTTCTAGCCAGGGCAATTAGACAAGAAAAAGAAACAAAAGGTTTTTTTTACTTCCTTTCCAATGTGGATACTTTTCTCTATTCACAGATGACATTGTATACAGAAAGGAAATACTAAGGAATCCACTAAGAAACTATTAGTACTAATAAATTAGTTCAGCAAGGGTACAGGATACAGGAACAATATACAATAACTAATTATTTCTATATACTATCGATGAACAGTGTGAAAATGAAATTAAGAAAACAATTCCATTAACAAAAGCATATAAAAGAATAAAATACTTCAGAGTAAATTTAACAAAATGAAAGACTTATAAAATGAAAACTACAAAACATTATTGAAAGAAATTACAGAAGATCTAAATAAATGGAAAATCATACCATAATCATGGATTAGAAGACAACATTGTTAAGATGGCAATACTAACCAAACTGATCTACAGATTAAGTGCAATCCCTATCAGAATCTCTGATGGCTTCTTTGTATAAATTGATAAAATTATTCTAAAATTCACACAAAATTGCAGGGGAAGCAGAACAGCCAAAACCATCCTGGAAAAAAAGAATAAAGCAGGAGGATTATACTGCCCAACTCCAAAACTTACTACAAAAAAGGGTAGTCAAGATAATGTTGTACTGGCAAAAGGATAGACAAACAGATCAATGGAACAGAAGATATAATCTGGGAATTAACCCATATGTATATAACTAAGTGACTTTTTTTTTTACAAGGATGCCAAGACCATTCAACAGATAAAGAAGAGTCTTTTCTACAAATGGTACTAGGACAACTGCAGAAGAATGAAGTTGGATCCTTTCTTCACATCACATAAAAAATTGACTCAAGGGCCTCCCTGGTGGCGCAGTGGTTGAGAGTCCGCCTGCCGATGCAGGGGATACGGGTTCGTGCCCCGGTCTGGGAGGATCCCATATGCCGCGGAGCGGCTGGGCCCGTGAGCCATGGCCGCTGGGCCTGCGCGTCCGGAGCCTGTGCTCCGCAACGGGGGAGGCCACAACAGTGAGAGGCCCGCATACCGCAAAAAAAAAAAAAAAAAAAAAAAATTGACTCAAAATGGATCAAAGACCTAAATGTAAGTGTAAAAACTATAAAACTTTTGAAAGATAACATAGGGGGAAAGTCTTCATGATCTTTTATTTGGCAAAGATTCTTAGTTATAACACCAGAAGTATGAGTGACAAAAGAAAAATATAGGTAAATAGGACTTCATCAAAATTTAAAGGAGGACAGTATGGAGGTTCTTTAATAAACTAAAAATAGAGCTACCATATGATCCAGCAATCCCATTCCTGGCTGTATATCCAGAGAAAACCATAGTTCAAAAAGATACATGTACCCCAATGTTCACTGCAGCACTATTTACAACAGCCAGGACATGGAAGCAACCTAAATGTCCAACGATGGAGGAATGGATAAAGATGATGTGGTACATATATACAATGGAATATTACTTGGCCATAAAAAAGAACAAAATAATCCCATTTGCAGCAACATGGATGGACCTAGAGATTGTCATACTGAGTGGAGTAAGTCAGACAGAGAAAGACAAATATCATATGATATCGATCATATGTGAAATGGTAAAAAATGGTACAAATTAACTTATTTACAAAACAAAAAAAAGAGTCACAGGTGTAGAAAACAAACTTATGGTTACCAAGGGGTAAATGGGGGGGAGGGATAAATTGGGAGATTGGGATTGACATATACATACTACTATATACAAAATAGATAACTAATAAGAACCTACTGTATAGCACAGAGAACTCTACTCAATACTCTCTAATGATCCATATGGGAAAAGAATCTAAAAAAGATTGGATATAGGTATTTGTATAACTGATTCAATTTGCTGTACAGCAGAAACTAACACAACATTGTAAATCAACTATACTCCAATAAAAATTAATTTTAAAACATTTAACACTTTTCTAATTCAAAGGCCAGCATCAATAAGGTGAAAATACAGCCCATAGAATGAGAAAACACTTGTGCAAATCATATATCTGATAAGGGACTTGCACCAATAATATATTTAGAACCCTTATATGTTAAAAATAAAAAGGCAGATAATCCAATTTTAAAACGTGCAGAAGATTTGAACAAACATTTCTCCAGAGAAGATATACAAATAACCAATAAGCCCATGCAAAGATGCTCAACATCATAAGTCATCAGGGAAATAAAATCAAAACACTATAATACACCACTTTTTTTATTTTATTCTATTTTTTTGCTGTACATGGGCCTCTCACTGTTGTGGCCTCTCCCGTTGTGGAGCACAGGCTCCAGACGCTCAGGCTCAGCGGCCATGGCTCACAGGCCCAGCCGCTCCACGGCATGTGGGATCTTCCCAGACCAGGGCACAAACCCGTGTCCCCTGCATTGGCAGGAGGACTCTCAACCACTGTGCCACCAGGGAAGCCCAAGACACCACTTTAAAGCCAGTAGGATGGCTAGAATCAAAAAGTTAAATAAACAACACATGTTAGTGAGAATGTGGAGAAATTGGAACACTCATACACTGCTGATGGGAATGCAAACTGGTGCAGCATCTTTGGAAAACAGCCTGGCAATTCCTCAAGTGATTAAATGAGAGTTACCATACGACCCAGTAATTCCATTCCTAGGTATACAAACAAGAATGTTGAAAACTTATATCTGCACAGAAACTTGTACACAAATGTTTATAGTAGGATTATTCACAATTGCCAACAGATAGAAACAACCCAAATGTTCATCAAGAGACAAATGGATAAACAAAATATGGTATATCTATATAACAGAATATTACTCAGCCAGAGAAAGGAATGAAGCACTGATATATATATATATATATATATATATATATATATATATGCTACAATACGGATGAACGTTAAAAACATTATGCTAAGTGAAAGAAGCCATTTACAAAAGCCCACATAATATATGATCTCATTCATATGAAAGTAAAGACTATGGAAATCAATAGAAACAGAAAGTAGATTAATGGTTGCTTAGGGCCAAGTGTGGGTATTGAGGAGGTAGGGGGTGATAGCTAAAGGGTATAGGGTTTCTTTGTAAAATGACAGATATATTGTAATATTGACTGTGGTGATGCTTGCACATATATGTGACTATACTAAAACCCCACTGGATTGTAGACTTTAAGTGGGTGAATGGCATGGTATATGAATTATATCTCAATAAAGGAGTTTTTAGGTAAAGAGGACCAAATAAAAGAAAGCAACAAGTGAGAGCCACATCTGTTTTTTGAGATAGTGTTGGTTGAGGGGAAGAATGCTGATGGTCTGTGATGGCATTTTTATGTAAGGGGAAAGGCCTTCTTTGCATTGCCCTGACTGAAGTGGGAATATCAAAACATATCTTAGTTCTGTGCAACATCTGTCTTTAAAGGACTTCTGCAAATGGGTTGTAGAGCAAAATGTTTACCTAAAGTTACCATAGAAGAATTTCATTTAATCAAACTGTCTGTCTTCTTCCAGTCAAAGGCAAACAGGAAGTCATATTACTGCACTGAGTAATGCTTCTAAAGAGAACTCATTCTAGGATGCACTTGATGGTAATGTGACACTCTTTTTACCCATTAAAGCAGTGGGTCACAATAATATATTCTAGTCTTTGGGTAGCTACTGTGTCTGCAGTTTCTCTCTCTGCCTTAGGGTAATACTGGTTCCCATCCCCAAGATGGCTATTGTTCATATAATTGCAAACCCAGACTTTTTTTTTTTTTAAACAAACACCATTCATGGGTATCAGAGAATGGGGTTGTTTCAGTCAGAATAGTTAAGACAAGAGGTGACATCAGCACCTACCATTTCATTTTTCAACAATCTGAGAGGACCACCACCATTTCCAATCACCCACTTGAGTCAAGAACTGATCAAGTTCTAACACGAACATGAATAAGAAAAAAAATACCTTCTTTTCTTTCCATTAAGAGCCACCTTTTTATTTTTAATTTTGTCATATTTATTTTGGCTAAAGACCCCATTCCTTTCTCCTCTCTCTCTCCCTAGAGGAAAGTGTATATGCCATGCAAGTTCTGTGCTTCATTATATGAATGGTATAAACAAAAGCAATATTGTGTTTACTATTGCTTCTCATATCTTAATGAAAACAAATTGTTTCATAATTAGGGTGACTGTATAATGTACCATTCCAGCCAGACATTTTGAGAGTGACACCATTAATAACTATACCAGGGTAAAAGCATGAACTGGAGATGTTCCAGGCCAAATGGGATGTATGATCATCCTTCTGGCACTGCCCATATCCTTTTTTCTATAAAGTAATTTTTTAGTTTCTTAATTTTATTTTCTAAATTGACATAGGGGGAAATTGAGGTTTTTTGCTGTACAGTTCTATGAATTTTAATACATGTGTAAATGTAATCAACACCACAATCAAGATACAGAACAGTTCCATCATCCCAAAACACTACCTTATGCTACCGCTTTGTAGTCACATCCTCCCTCCACTCCTAAACATGGCAACCACTCTGTCACTATAGTTTTGTCTTTTTGAGAATGTCATATAAGTGAAATTTTAAAGTATATAACCTTTTGAGACTGGCTCCTTTCACTGAGCATGCTGCCTTTGGGATTTATCAATGTTGATGCATGTATCAAAAGTTCACTTTCTTTCTTACTGCTGAATAGTATTCCATTATGTGAATATACCGCAATATGTTTTATCCATTCATCTGTTGTTGATGGACATTTGGGTTGCTTCCAATTTTGTCTCATTATTAATAAAGCTCTCTACACATTCATGCACAGGTTTGTGTGCAAACACAAGTTTCCATTTCTCTGGGATAAAAACTTAGAAGTGCAATTGCTGGGTGGTATTGGAATTGCATATAAGAATATAAGAAACTGCCAAACTGTTTTCCAGAGCAACTGTACCACTTTACATTCTTACTGGCAACATATGAAAGTTTCATTTGCTCTCCATTCTCACTGACACTGGTATTATATTTTTTAAAATTATTATTTTAGCCATTCTGATAGGTTTGTAGTGGTATCTAAGTGTGGCTTTAATTTGCATTCACTTAATGGCTAATGACACTGAGCATTTTTCTTGTATTTATTTGCCAATCTGTTTATCTTCATCTTCTTTGTAGAGTATCCATTCAAATCTTTTCCCACTTTTACTTGGGTTGTTAGTTTTTTTATTGTGTTTTGAGATTTCTTTTTAATATATTCTGGATACAAGTACTTTATCAGATATGTGATTTGCAAATATAACACCCAGTCTGTGGCTTGTCTCTTCATTCTCTTCACAGTGTCCTTCCCACAGCAGGAATTTATAATATTGATGAAGAACGGTTTCCCTAAGAACTCCAGGTCATAACGATAAACTCCTATGTACTATTCTAGAAGTTTTATGGTAATATGTTTTGTATTTTTATCCAGAAACTTTGCTGAATTATTTTTAGTTCTAACAGTTTACCTGAAGATTATTTAAATTTTTCTATAAAGACAATCATTTTCTAACAGTTTTTGTTCGTTTTCTTTTCCAATACCTTTAACTTTTATTTATTTTTCTTTTCTTATTGCCTGTTGCATGAAGGTAATAATAGTTGGTAACATTATTTTATTCCAAATATTCCTTGGTCAATAATATTTACCCAATTTTAAAAGTCCTATTGTATTCCTAGTTAGCTAGTTTTTTAATCATAAAATGATATTGAAATATTAAATGTTTTTTAAATCCACTGAAATGGTTATATGACTTTTCTTCTTTAAGGTGATCAAGGACATTAATACATTTTTAAAAGTTAAAATATTCTTTAATATTTCTGGTATAAATCCAAATTGGCATGAGGTGGTATTTCATTAATCAAATCCATTAATGGATTTAACTTGCTTATATTTATGATTTTTTGCATCCATGTACATAAGTGAGGTAATTCTGTAGTTTATATTTCTCAAAGTATATCTGCCTAATTTGGGTGACAAGATTATATTATTCTCTAAAAGTTAGCAGAGGGGAGTTTTCTTTCTTTTTCTATTCTCTGAAAGAGTTTATATACAATAAGGATTATCTATTCCTTGAAAATATGGTAAACTGACATGAAATCCTCTAGACCTGGGGATAATTTTTGTACCAGATTTTTGACTACTGATAGAATTACTTTATTGGTTATAGATTTACTTGGATCATTTACTCCCCTGAGACAGTTTTAATAAGTTTAATTTTTTTTGCATGAAGTGTCCATTTGTGTAATTCTCAGATTTATTTACAAAGCTATTCAAGGTATTGCATTATGCTTTTAAACTCAACCATATTTATGACAGTGTTTTCTTTTTCCATTCCTCTTATTGATCATTTATCAATCCTCTTTGTAAAATCAATATTACAATTAGTTTATTTTGTTAGTCTTGTCTACTATTCAAAGACCAGATTTTGGGGTTTTTCTGTTTTTTATTTTATTAATTTGTAACTTTTGTAACTTTACTTTCCTCATTTTTGGGGGGACAGGTCAACTCTGTTGTTCATTTGGTAACTCCTTAAAGTGGACACAGTTCGTTAATGTTAGTTTTCCTTCTCTTCTTACACATTCATCTGAAGCTAAAATTTTCTAAATGTGGCTTTAGGAGAATCTCATAAGTTTTAGCAAGTGGTGTCATCATTGTTGTTCAAGTCTCAATGATTTATAATTTACCATATGATTTTTTTCTTAACCAATGGATTAAAGAGTATTTTTTAAATTTCAAAATGTACAAGTTTTTTTGCCACTTAAAATTGACGTATATCTTTATTACAGGGCAGTCAGAGAAAGTGGTTTTCATGTAGACTTTGGGTGTTTTTGAAATTTCATTGTAACCTTGTACACAGTCAATTTTTAGAAATAGTTTATGTATAATTGAAAAGAAAAATCATTGTATCTAATTATTGTACCTAGAGTTCTAGTTATGTTCACTAGATCAAGTTTGCTCTTTAACTGTACTAATTTTTTTCCCTGCTTGTTCTATTCACTACTGAGGTAGGTATGTTAAAATCTTCAAATATGAACGTGAATATGTCAATGTTTCCTTGTATTTATGTCAAAACTTGCTATATATATTTGAGGCTAGGTTGTTTCAAAAATATATCTTCTGGGGCTTCCCTGGTGGCGCAGTGGTGGAGAGCCCGCCTGCCAATGCAGGGGACACGGGTTCGTGCCCTGGTGTGGGAAGATCCCACATGCCACGGAGCGGCTAGGCCCGTGAGCCATGGCCGCTGAGCCTGCGTGTCCGGAGCCTGTGCTCCACAATGGGAGAGGCCACAACAGTGAGAGGCCCGTGTACCACACACACACACACACACACACACACACACACACACACACACACAAATATATATATATATATATATATATATATATATATCTTACTAGTTAGTTCTCCTCTGCATCATTAAAAAGTGAACCTCCTTATCACTAAAAGTTATTTTGCCTTAAATAGTTTTTCTTTTTTTTTTTTTGGTGACCAACATTTTTTAATTTTTAAAGCTTTTTTGGTATTAGTATTCTACAAAAGAAAAATAGAGTTTGATATTTTCTTTACTTTTCTGCCCTGTATTCATGAGATATGTCACTTGGAAACATTCAATCTTTTGATAAAGGCTGTGACTTGATTTCTCACTTTATATGACTAATGGAAATAGTCAAATAATGTACTAGTTTATGAACTTCAAAGCTTAATGATTGTAAAACAACTTTTGAATTTGGATGAAAACCCTAGTTGGAGTTGTTTGTTTTTACATCTTTATTAGAGTATAATTGCTTTACAGTGTTGTGTTAGTTTCTGTTGTATAACAAAGTGAATCAGCTATATGTATACGTGTATCCCCATATCCCCTCCCTATTGTGTCTCCCTCCCTCCCACCCTCCCTATCCCACCCCTCTAGGTGGTCACCAAGCACCGAGCTGATCTCCCTGTGCTATGCAGCTCCTTCCGAATAGCTATCTATTTTACATTTGGTAGTGTACATATGTCAATCCTAATCTTTCACTTCATCCCAGCTTACTCTTCCCCACTCCAACCCACCCCCGTCCTCAAGTCCATTCTCTACATCTGTGTCTTTATTCCTGTCCTGCCGCTAGGTTCATCTTATATCACCATCTCAGTGCCAGCTTTCTTTAGCTATTCTATGCCTCAACCTTTCGTTTTTATCCATTTATGTCCAACTCTTCCATGTTTTGCTTCCCATTTACCCCTTGTCTTTAGAATATAGCTAATTAAATCTTTTCATTATGAACTTCTATGCCCTTAACAGATGAGTTTAGGCCTTTAACATTTATTGTACTTAATTATATACTTGAATTTTTTTCAACAATTTTGTTTTATTTACCACACTTTTACTTTTCTTCCCCCCCTTCTTCGTTTATATCATATTTATTAAGTTTTTATCCATACAGTTCCCTTCTGTCAATCTCGACTGGTACAGCTATAAATATTCTATTTAAATTCTTTTGTTGATTACCATCAAATATCTAACATGCATACTGACTTAAAGACTAAAGTTGATCTATATTTCTACTCTTTCTCCCAGACTATAATACAAGAGACAGAAAAACGCAACTCTAACATACTCATCTGTTATTATTATATAATTATCTACTATTATTCTTTTCAAGTGTTTTAATCTATTTTGTCATTTATATTAGTTTTGGTGATTTTTTTTTTTTTGGCCACGCCACACAGCTTGTGGGATCTTACTTCCCTGACCAGGGATCGAACACGGGCCCACAGCAGTGAAAGCTCCACATCCTAACCACTGGATCCCCAGGGAAGTCTATATTAGTTTTCTATGGCTGCCATAACAAAGTAGCACAAACTAAGTGGCTTAAATAACAGAAATTTGCCTCACAGTTCTGGCAGGGCCATGGTCGCTCTGAAGCCACCAGAGAAGGATTTGTGTCCCAGCCTTGCTCCTAATTTCTGGTATTTCCAGGCTGTGGCAGCATAACTCCATTCTTCACATGATGAAGTATTTGTGTGTGTATGTGTCTCTGTGTCCAAATTTCCCCTTTTTATAAGGATGCCATTCATATTGTATTAGGGACCCACCCTACTCCAGTATGACCTCATCTTAACTAGTTATATCTGCAACAATCCTATTTCCAAATATGATCAAATTGTGAGGTACTGGAGGGGCTTAGGACCTCAACATATGAATTTTGGGTGTGGGGGATATAATTCAACCCATATCATGCTTACAATCTGTCATTTAATCATTAATGTTATTGTTGTTTTCTATAATCTGTCTTGTTTGGATTTACCTATCTTTACAAATTTCAATGTTCACCATTGCTTTGTGCATCTCATTGTTTCTGCATTCCATTTTCCTTTGCCTGGCATGTATGTATGTGTATATATATATATATATATACAGACACACACACACACACATATATACATATATATGTGTATATGTATATAGGTATACTAGTTCTTTCACTGTCTAAGAGTAGGAAATTTGCTTAGTCTTCAGCTAAATTTGCACTTATTTTGCCCATACTCATGATATTTACAAGGTATAGAAACTCTAGATAAATAGTTACTTTCCTCAGTACTCTGAGGATATTCCTTTCTCTTTTGGCCTCAATTAGTTTTGTCTTGCAGTTCATAGTTGGTGTATGCTTCTTTATAGGTAATTTCTTTTTGGTGGATTTTTAACATTTTCAAATTTTCTATGGGATTCTCTAGTTTCATTACGAGATTATGAAACGTAGTTTATTTTTTATATATCCTGCTTGATGCTTCCTGAATTTCTTAAATCTACATCATATCTTTCATCACTCTTGAAAAATTATCAGCCATTATCTCTTTAAATATTGCTTCTCCTCCATGTTCTAATTATTCTTTTAGACTCTCTTTTAGATATATGTTGAATCTTCTCATTCTCATGTCTCTTTAGCTCATGTTTTGTCATCTCTTTATCCCTCTCTGCTGCATTATGGATGATTGCCTTAATCCAGTTAACAACTTAATAATTTCTACTAGCTTTATATTATCTGATGATTAGCAAACAAATCATAATTTTCTCTTTTTTAACATCTTTACTGAAGTATAATTGCTTTACAATGGTGTGTTACTTTCCGCTTTATAACAAAGTGAATCAGCTATACATATACCTATATCCCCATACCCCTTCCCTCTTGTGTCTCCCGCCCACCCTCCCTATCCCACCCCTCTAGGTGGTCACAAAGCACCAAGCTGATCTCCCTGTGCTACGTGGCTGCTTCCCACTAGCTATCTATCTTACACTGGGTAGTGTATATATGTCCACGCCACTCTTTCACTTCCATTTCTAAAAGTTTATTTTCTTCTTTCATAAATCCAACAGTCTTGTTTTTAAAGTCTCTTATTCAATTGTTAGGTTTCTGAGTTTTGAATTTTCTCTCATATCTCCATTCTACTAACTGTATTTCTTGGAGATATAATCCTGTTGTTTGTTGTGTCTACTGACGTTCATTATGGTGTGCTATTTCCTCATGTGTTTGGTAACACTTTACTGTGAATTCATGCTTTAAAGGGCTATTTTTTTTTCTGTAAGAATACCTTATTGCCTGTATTGCATGTTCCTCAAGAGCTATTTTGACTTTGCTTCTGCCTAGAATCCCAGGGGAGCCACCAGCTCAGAACCAATTTTTATGCTACTTTTCAGGTTTTGGGTGAGTTTTAAGCCAATGATTACAAATCTTCCTGGGAGATTATTTGCCAGCCAAGTCTCAGGCAAAGAGCCAAGTTCATTTTTTCTCCATGGGTATAATTTTTTTTAATTTTACTGAAGTTCATAAATTCAAGTGTACTAGCTATCCCCAGGTATCTATAGCTCCAAAACCTCACTTCACAATGACCCAAGGCCTCATCTCCTTTGTTACATGGCCACTAAAGCCCACATTCCTAGTTTACACAATCTGACCATGCTATACCCCACCCCGGCAGTCATAGTTTTTATTTCTTTCTTTTCTTTTTTTTTTATTCTAGCAAGTTGGAATTTCTTGCTTGATCATGAGATGTTATATTTTATCAGAATTTCTAAGGGCTAGTAATAGGATGTTTATGTTGATCTGAAATATTTCTGAAAATTGACCATAATTTTATTTTAGCCTCCATATTTCTAGAAATTAACCATATTAATATTTTACAATTGGTGACAAAACTTCACACGTTAGTTTTGTTTTATTTGTTTTTATTTATTTTTTTTGTGTGGTACACGGGCCTCTCACTGTTGTGGCCTCTCCCGTTGCGGAGCACAGGCTCCAGACGCTCAGGCTCAGTGTCCATGACTCATATGCCCAGCTGCTCCGCAGCATGTGGGATCTTCCTGGACTGGGGCACGAACCCATGTCCCCTGCATCAGCAGGCGGACTCTTAACCACTGTGCCACCAGGGAAGCCCATTAGTTTGTTTTTATGCCCCTTCCCAGGACTCTAACTAGTAGTTTTAATTAACATACATTTAAGTTCAAGGATAGATCATGGGCACTGACCAATCAGAATGGGCACTGGCCCAATCAAAATGGATGTCAGTCATAAATAACTGGTATGACTGTACCTGTTTAATCGGGCTGCATACCAACTTGGGGAGAGGGGAATGACCATCCTACCATATCATGGTAATGAATCTACATTCTCAGAGGCTTCCCTATTATTTACTTTCTCCATTATTATTACCATTAATAGTAAACTTAAGTTATATTTTGTAATCAACAGTAATAAGCCTTTTTACAACAAAATATGTCATTAGAATACATCCTATGCATTACCTTACTGTATATGCTTCTTTTTGCTATGCATCCCATGCATTTGTCATTCTACTGGTCCCTATGCATATCCTGTGCATGTACTATTTGCTATTTGCTGATATTTGTATGTCAGGTGATGCTACTTGTAGGCTTTTACCATAAAACAATGCACAGAAAAATTATCTGATCTGCTTTACTACACAGTTTCCAAACACACTCTGTGCAAAAGTAATGTAATGAGAGACAAAGCAGGAACTTCCTCCTCTGGTTAAGTCGAAGCTCACTTATGTTTTGAACACATGGGCATAGTTATCTCCTTAACTGAGGAAATGTTCTAGCACAAAACAAGGCTGATATTCACAATACAGGAATGCTGCAAGTAAAGAAAGTTGAGCAATGTCAAATATCAGCCCTTCCTCCCTCCTGATACTCTCATCATAAACTAGGGGTCTGCAAACTATATCTGCAGGCCAAACCCAGCCCACTCCATGTTTTTGTATGGCTCATGAGCTAAGAATGTTTTCCACATTTTAAATGACCTAGAGAGAAAAAAAAAGACTAGTTCATGCCAAATGAAAATGCCATGAAATTTAAATTTTGTGTTCTTAATGTTTTATAGAAACACAACTATGCTCATTTGTTTACACGTTGTCCATGGTTGCTTTCATGCTACAATGGCAGAGTTGAATATTTGTAATAGAGGCTGTACGGCCTGAAAATCTGAAGTATTTACTATTTGGCCCTTTACAGAAATGTTTTCTGACCCCTGCTATGAATATTCACCCCCTTTAACCAGAATCAGGAGTAGGTAGGGCTGATGCTGGCAAGGTACTGAGCAAGGCACCTATGAGCAAGGTAAGGAAATGCCATCGCCTGAGCCCAGTCAAGAATAGCTATTAGAATAAGACATTGTGTTTTATATGTTGTCCAGAGAGAACAAAAAAGCCACCAAGAATGAGAGTGCACCCCAATTCCTATATAATCATGCTTGTCAAAATATGCGGCTGAATTCAAACCTATTTTTTTTGAAAATCCACACTTTGATAGCTGCAGCATTATGGTCAATAACTTTTATTGGGAATGAGTTTCCAAGTCTCAAAGAAGAGTGTTTGTAAAATTGCACAGTTCTTTGGTCATGTCTTTGTGTAAGTACTCCACTCACTTATATTTCTACGAATTCTTTTTATCTTTTTAATATCTTTATTGGAGTATAATTGCTTTACAGTGGTGTGTTAGTTTCTGCTTTATAACAAAGTGAATCAGTTATACATATACATATGTTCCTATATCTCTTCCCTCTTGCATCTCCCTCCCTCCCACCCTCCCTATCCCACCCCTCTAGGTGGTCACAAACCACCGAGCTGATCTCCCTGTGCTATGCGGCTACTTCCCACTAGCTATCTATTTTACATTTGGTAGTGTATATATGTCCATGCCACTCTCTCACTTTGTCACACCTTACCCTTCCCCCTCCCCATATCCTCAGGTCCATTCTCTAGTAGGTCTGTGTCTTTATTCCCGTCTTACCCCTAGGTTCTTCATGACATTTTTTTTTCTTAGATTCCATATATATGTGTTAGCATACAGTATTTGTTTTTGTCTGTCTGACTTACTTCACTCTGTATGACAGACACTAGGTCCATCCACCTCACTACAAATAACTCAATTTCGTTTCATCAGGCAGTTAAGGTGAGAGTGTTCTAAAATGGACCTGCTTGGAGGCTGTGCACAAACAAGTGCAGCAGACATAAAAAGTAGACTTTTAGAAGAGCCCTACCACATGAGCCATAGAGGGGCATTGTACAAGGTATAGCAAGGCTATTCTCTTTGCCACTAATCTCAAAGTTTCAGGATGTCTAGAAAATATCATTTCCCTTCATCATTCACTACAGAAAGATCAGTCTTAAACTAATATAAACTTGTTTTTTGAGAGTATGCTCTCAGCTGGTAGCAATTTGTGGGGTTACGTATGATTTCTATCAATTGATTTCTCATTTTATGAAAGGAGATATCTTTTCATTTGCCTTAAAATTGTTGAGATAAAATATGGGTCTTTTAGTTCTAATATACTAGGATTTAGTGAATGTGTACATATCTTCTGTGTTTCATTTATTATTTTACATGTTTTAATGATGTTCTGTTAGCCTTCATTTGTCCAGATTTAAAAGTCTCAATAGTTTAGTTCATTTTGGATATCTCTAAATTACACTGGAAGTTTTCAGATGCTGTTACATCACTAATAAAACCCAGTGATGTGGGTTTGCCTCTAATTCTGGATTTTGTAAGAAATGTGCCTATTGTAGTTTTCTCTGGACATTTTTCAACTCTGATGCATTTTTGAGATATGGCAACCAAAAATGAATGTAGCCTTCTGGGGTATAAAATAAAATACTGTAAGAATGGGCTCAGATTGAGATCTTTTGATGTTGCACTGGATATCAGCTTAACCTTCTCTGTTTAGTCCCCTGATAACACATTTATTTCTTTGCAATTCTTGTACACCTTAATTATGCCCAGTTTGGCTATCCCAGAAGGAATATAAATCACACAGAAATAGCCAATGACCTTTGTGACCACCATTCCCTCCAGCAAGAAATCTGATCTTCCCTGATGCAACTCGGGACATCTTGCATTGTATAAATGGCTTTCAGCAAAAGTTGCAACATGATACCTACACATTTAAAGACCTCTGGGTTGAGGTTCTTGCTAATAATAAAAATTCTTTTATGGCACCTCACCTCTCTTACACATACGCTACAATAAGTTGCAAGAGGATGAATTGGTGAGTAAATAGGGTTCAGTGTGGAAGGTAATGGGGTTGCTACTTCAATATTCATTCAGTCTTTCAGTTGAGTGGTCTTGATCACATCCCTAGCTTCAGTAATGTACCCTGATGGGTCTGAGTCAGAGTAATTCTATTCCCCTGACATATTAACTGGTTTAAGAATAGGTAACAGAGGAAGTCCACTGTTTTTGTCCAATGGCTAAAGGAGAGACATCCATTCTCTCTTTGAAATGTGAATATGAAAGTGGTAACCCCAATTAATGCTGGAAACCAGCCTTATGTGATCATGAGAGTACCCAGCCAGAGGACAAAGGAAAAAAGTTGATACTAGCAAAAAGGTAGAGTCAAGAGAACAAGAGAGAAACAGAACTGGGGTTCTGATGAAACTACACATGAAGACTATTTCTGAATTTTTGAATCATATGAGCCAATGCACTCATAATTATACATAAGCTAGTTTTAGTTTTTCTTCTATTCCTTTAACCAAAAAACATCCTCACTGAAAGGCTCAGGTATAATTTGATATAAAATGTCAGTCAGGTGTGAAAAATGATAAATCAATCAAATCCTATTTTCCCATGGACTTAACTTACCATTTCAGGGAAGTTTTGTCTTTGTTTCTAATAGACCATCACTGACAGTTTTGAAATTTCTTTGCCTTTGCTCAACTCATGGTACATAGGTGCCTTTCAACTTGCTTATTCACCAAGAAGTATCACTATTTAAAAGCAGGAAAAAAAAATAAAAATAATAAAAATAAAAAAAATAAAAGCAGGAGTTGGAAACTACAGCTCACTATTTTTGTAAATAAAGTTTTATTGTAATATAGCTATGCCCATTCATTTATTTATTGTCAGTGGCTGATTTCACACTACAATGGCACAATTGAGTAGTTGTGACAGAGACCATATGGCCCACAAAGCTAAAATATGCACTACCCGGCCCTTTACAAAAAAAGTTTACTGACCCTTGACTTAACCCTGAGGTAAATCATTTTTCAAAAACTAAGACTGTATATACCATGGGCACTCAGTATGTGTTTGTTGATTATCTGAACAAATGTTACCCCTTTCCTGATTTATTTTGTAAGTTTGGATTTTGTATATTGATTTTGCTTAACATACTTTATAGATAAATGATCCAACTCCTTTTACTAAGTTAAGCATATTTCTCAGTTAATCCTCTCTAGGACTCTCAGCAAACTTGGCTCAATTCAGTTTAAAAGAACTCACAAATAGATAGGCCTGCCTTCCTCTTTTGTACAAACCCTATGATCAACACTGTAAAGGAAGGAGTCAAAATTCTTTCAGGCAGACACATTTAATATAACTTGCTATATACATTTTTTTTTGGTATTCACCTATATCCAGTTTTCCTCCCTTTCTGGAAACATGGAGGAATGTATTTCTTAGGTCCACTCTGTCGCCCTTAAAGTTTGACAGGGCCAGGTAATTAGTTCTGTCCAATGGCCTGTGAAGGGAAGTGAATTTATGTCACCTTGAGGATGAGGCTGAAACTATCATATCAAAGGAATCTGGATCACTGAGTTACCATATGAAAGTCAATTTTCCTGAAAAGTCACCTTGACTCATAGAGGAACTTTGCAGGAATGAGAAATAAACTTCTACTGGGTTAAAACACTGAAATTTAGGGGTTGTTTGTTACTGCAGCATAGCCTAGACTAGCTTCATTAACACACAACTCAACTGAAATAACTCATTACACATCTACTTCTGAATATCCACGTGTATGAAAGGATGCAGTGTTACACAGAATAGATTTTTTTAAACCTGAATTAAACCAAACCCCATCTTGCTTGTGGTTGCATGCTTCTGAGTATAGAGGTAAAAGAGTCCCTGAATTTCAGAAACAAATTATCTAACTGAAAATAAAAAAAGAAACAAATTATCTGTCCCCACTACTGAGGGTTAAGTGACAACCAAGAGTAATGTGGGAGGGATTACACTTTAAAACTTTTCAAGTAATGTACTTTGAGTTCATATTCTTGGTATGTGTAGGTGGCTTGTTAGGAAAGCTTATCACAGATTTCTTACAAAGTGCTTTGTATTTCTCTCATTTCCAGTGGGGAGGAAGAAAAAGAGAAGTATCAGGAGAGTTAGGTTATGGAATCACTAAAATGGAAATGACCTTGGAGGGTCACTCAGTCCATTCTTCTTTACCCAAGTTGGGTTTGAACCATCCTAAACAGAAGAGTAAAAGAATATTGCTGAAAGATTTCCCAGCCTTCTTTAGTGACTAATCATGATATTTAAAATGTCTCAGGGCCCATCCAGTCCGTAATTTGCTCTCCAATAGTGATGACAGAAGCAATTCTATAGGAAAGTAAAACATTTGTGTTCTATAACACCAGTATTGAAAGCTTATGGAACTGGCCCAAACACACTTAATTTCTCATTAACCAACTGTTATGAAGCTACTGCCCATGAATCAGTTTTTATCATTGATCTGGAAAAATAAAAATTTCCTCTCAATAAAATACCTTGAAATAACTATCTTACCAAAAGTCTTACTGCTTCAGCCTATGTCAACCTCTCCTGTCTACTCTCAGTGGAAGATGAAAATAGTTGTTGAAAGGGATTCGTAGTTATGTTCATGGATAAAGTGCTACTACAAGGGCTGCCAGACTAAAGTCTTGCCAATAAAATTTACACAGCTTGTTATGGGTAGTACAGACCTGGGTTTGGTGGGGTCTTATCACTCTCAGTGATGCAACAAAATACTGGTAATTTAAATGTTCATTCAGTGAGAATCAAGAAAAGCATCACTACTCTACTCCCTACCCCCTATTATGTTGACTCTATACTTTGACATTTTCTCTCCTACTTGATTGTATATTTATTTAAGGGCTAGGGAGCTGCAAAGACCACAGGGGGAAATATATATCTCAGACAGGCAGGGAGTAATTTGCCCATTTTCGTCCCCATAGACATATAGGTCTAAAGGACATGCCAGCCAGCAGAAATGAATCATTGGCAGAGGCCAATATGCTTTCATTTAAACCTAGTCTTAATTCTTCACTTTGCTCTTTTCTCTCCATTATCTCTCCTTTCCAGCCTTGGAGGCAAAAAATACATTAGTCATCAATGTATTCACTGTGGCAAACCTTTGCCCCTCAACCCTATCAATCCATTAAATAAACCCCAATTAAATTGGTCCTCTCTTCACAAAAACAGCAGTCTGTCCCAGGGAAAAGGTGGACTTATACCACTGCCAAGGAACAACCAACAGTAATGACAACTCAGGGAGAAGGGGGGAACTTTCTGGGTTACTCTCCCATCTCTCATGACCACACTATCTGGCCTTGTGAGGCTGCTTTGCAGCAGTTGATCGTTTATAACTTTAAAAACAATCTCAAAATTCAAGCTCTTATGATAAGACTACAGTTCATGACCGACCCCATAGGTGTAACCTGTAAATAAACCTACTTAGATATTCAAAGCTGGCAGCATGTCCCTCACTCATCTGCCAATCCCATAGGTCCTTCTAATAGTCAGAAAATATTCTTCATAGTGAAGTACTGAAGTGGAAATGCGAATTTCAGAGATTTTATGACTATGTTTACCCTGGAGATTAATTTGAATACAAACACATCCACATATACTCTTTCTCCCTCTGCTAGGGTATCTCCTTCCACCTCATAAATCCCTATTAGACATGGTTGGAATACAGAATATTCACCAAAACCCTTTTGTTTTTCAACAGGCCGGGTCAGTGCCCTCAGTCTTGTTTATCTATTTTCCTCTCATTTGCTTTTCTGAAGATAGAAGTTATCTCGGACCACTATGCTCTATCTTATCTCTCAGCTCACAGATACATCCTTTGAACTGACCTCATTTTGCCAAATTTATCTTTTATTGTTTTTTAATACATACATGCATTATTGACTTTAGCTTTTCTTATATTGGTGAAAGGAGTAGGTGGATGTTACTTTGACTGTATTCTTTAGATTTCATAAAGTAACTTGGGTTGGGTTTTCCTCCTTTTAGACACTACTGAACTACCTCTTCTCAACCCCCCTATACATACACACACAAAGAGAACTCCAGTGAGGGTCACATGAAGGTAAAATGGAAATTAATGTCAGTAGTTTTAAGGGGTATGTGTATTTGTGTGCAGGTATGTTTGAGAAATATTAGAGTTTAGATACCCGATTTTTAACTTTAGCGTATGAAACAAACTTAGAAAGTAAAATATATACATGTGTGTATATATACACATATGAATATGTATGCACGTGTGTATGTGTGTGTATATATATATATTTTATTGAAGTGAAATTCACATAACATAAAATTAATCACCTTAAAGTGAACAATTTAGTGGAATTTAGTACATTCACAAAGTTGTGCACCCACCACCTTTATTTAGTTCCAAAATATTTTCATCACTCCTCAAACGAAACTCCATAGCCATTAAGCACTTTATCTCTCATTTCCCCCTTATCTAAGCCCCTGGTAACCACTAACATAATTTCAGTCTCTATGGATTTGCTTAATCTGGATTTTTCATATAAATGGATCATACAATGTGTGGCCTTCTTTGTCTGGTTTCTTTCACTTAATATAATGTTTTCAGGGCTTCCCTGGTGGTGCAGTGGTTGAGAGTCTGCCTCCCGATGCAGGGGACACGGGTTCGTGCCCTGGTCTGGGAAGATCCCACATGCCATGGAGCGGCTGGGCCCGTAAGCCATGGCCACTGAGCTTGCACGTCCGGAGCTTGCGTGTCCGGAGCCTGCGCATCCGGAGCCTGTGCTCTGCAGCGGAAGAGGCCACAACAGTGAGAGGCCCGCATACCGCAAAAAAAAAAAAAAAAAGATAATGTTTTCAGGGTTCATCTATATTGAATGGATCAGTACTTCATTCCTTTTTATGACTAAATAATATTCCATTATATGGATATACCTCAATTTGTTTTTCCATTCATCCATTGATGGACACTGGGCTTTTCCCTGCTTTTGGCTATTGTGAATAGTGTTGCTATGAACATGCATGTACATATATTTGTTGGAGTCCTTGTTTTTGATTATTTTGGATATATATCTAGGAGAATTATCAAGTTATGTGGTAATTCTATGTTTAATATTTTTAGGAACTGCCAAAATGTTTTCCATGGTGGCTGAACAAATTTACTTTCCCACCAGCAATGTATAAGGATTCCAATTTCCCCACATCTTTTCCAATACTTGTTCTTTTCCTTTTTTTTATTATTATACCCATCCTAATGAGTGTGAAATAGCACCCTCACTGTGGTTTTGATTTGCATTATCATAATGACTAATGATATTGAGCATGTTTTCATGTGCTTGTTGGTAAGTTATATATCTTCTTTGGAGAAATGACTAAGTCTTTTGCCCTTTTTAAAAAATTGGGTTGTTTATCTTTTTGATGCTGGGTTGTAAGTTCTTTATATATTCTGGATACTAAACTATAATCAGATATATAATTTACAAATGTTCTCTCTAACTCTGTAGGTTGTCTTTTTCTTGATCATTTCTTTGATGTATAATTTTATTTTAATTTTTGATAAAATTAACAACTATTTAAAGTATACTCTAATTCATTATTTCATGTGCCAAAAAGAGACAAGTGAGGAGGGATAAAAGAGACACAAATGGGATAGGAGGTTGAGGAGAAAAGTAAAGGCAATACACACAAAGAAAGGATGGTTAAGAGGCAAATGGGAGGGAAGACACAGACAAAGCACAAGTGACAGAAAAATGGAGAGAAGAGAGATTAAGATGCAGAAAGTGCCATGTGTATGACCATTGAAGCAAGGTGTGAGGAAGAGAGAGAGGAATTTATTTTGTTCAAAGGTATTAGATAAACTACTTGTTTCCATGCTCTGCTTTTTACTTGGTAATCAATCTTGGAGCCTCAGCAACTTCTTAGCATTGTTATCTAAAACACCAGTGAGTGAATTTGCCATTATTCAAAACTGTTTATTTTTTAAATTTCAGAGTGCCTTCTCTGAATGAGAGAGTCTCAGCAGCCCACCATAGAAAACATATTCACTTTCTGAGCTGCCACCACAGTATAGAAGGCAAACAAGTAAACTGTCCAATGTCACACAGGATGTAGCTGGGGTATAAATTCTTTCTGAATTTTCTGTGCTTTCCTATAACACATAAATCCATCACAAACATTTAATCCGAAAGAGCAGATAATCCAAAATGTATCACATATCATACATTAAAATTTTCAATAGCAGATATTCCTTGTCAATTAAATTTGGCAGGCTAGTATTAAAATTAGTTTGTATTCCCCAAGCACACACCAATGGGGAAGGCAGCCCAAGAGTGTGCTGGAAACCAAAGAGAAAGTAACTTGGTTTGAAAATTGCTGTAGATAATCTACGGAGTGGATAATTGATGTTGATGGTAACTTGAGGGTCGATGCTCCCCAATTCCCTGCTCAGATGGTAGCAGTCCCTTAATCTCTGTGTTTTACAGGATTTTTCTTGCTTCCTACATCACTCCACCTCTCAGTCACTCCACAACCCAACAGAATGTGCAGGGAGCAAATTGATGCAGTATCTGGTAAATAAATGCATTTACCACCCCCGTATCAAACTTTGATGTTCTTGTTCTAATTTAAAAATCAGGTAAATATAAAGTAGGTTAATTTTTGTTTCTATATTGCCCTCAATTCATTTTATATTCTGTGGGTCAATGACCCCTGACAATTAAAAAGGTCTTGCCATAACAGTGATAGAGGCTGGAAAACAGCACCATCAAACACGGGGCCCTAGTGCAAAGACTAGAGGAGGGCAGGTGGCTCAGCTTTCCTGTATAAATAAACAAAGGCAAAGAGACAAATACGGTGAGTGAAGTTCCAAGGGTAAAGGACTATAAGGCCAAGGTTAATCAAAGACAGCCAGATAGAAGAAGACCACAGAAAGTCCATATGCAATTATGTGATGACAGGAGTGCCAACAGATGAGAAGGAGTAGACATGCTAAACTGAATGAGAGATGGAGTTTATAAATGAGGAAGCCAAAATTGAAAAATCTGTCACTTTGCCAAAATCATGGAGCAATCAAGGATATCTGCAGAACTAAGAGTGGAAAAAACACTAATCCAGACCATTCCTCATCATTTATCCTTGACTGCTATCTTATAAAGATGAGACATGTCCTACTCCTTTCCTTTCAGGGATAAAGGACTAAAGCTTCCCAATAAACACTCGGCCAATAGTGGGAAGGGTGGCAAGTGATTATAAAGAAGCAAAACCATGTTGTCACTGGTTGCACGACTGTGGGATGAAATCCAGCTAAAACGAAATAAAGCTTCAAAACAGTTCAACAATAGCAAGCCTATGACAAATCTAGTTAAAGTCAAGTTTGAGTCCAAAAAATATATATATATATATTTACTTTGAAAGAACACCTCCATGAAATATTTACATTCCCTGGCTTAGTCATTCCACATTATAATAACTCTTCTAAACATCATTCAAACTTTAAGAAATATCATTAGCACACTAGAAATCCATTTTTAGAATGAGCAGTATTGTAATCAATTAATACATCTAAATACCTTCATTCATGATAAACAAGATCCATTAATAATGAAGCAGTATTTAGTGTACAATAAAATTATCTTGTCAGCAATACCTAAATTAGCCATTAAAAGGAACCAAAACTTTAGAGTAAGGATCTTTTAATCAAAAGAAGAGCAAGAAAACACCTTGTGCCTATTACCTAAATTAGTCAGTTGATGTGCTTATATATAATGCCTACCACTGGAACTCTTTCATACCAGGTTTTCTGGCCAAATAGACTTGAAGGGGTGATGAATATTAAAAACCACCCCATCAGGACCGAATACATTTAATTAGTTGATCATAGGTGTCAAGTACTCTTTCCCTTTTGATAGAGTACCCCCAAAGAGTAGGCTAACAACCCCAATTTGCTGACTAATTGAATTTTGATATATTCTCCAAAGCTGTTCTCCCCTCCCCTGAACTAACTGAATTTATAAGTAGTTAATTCTGACAGGTTCAGTAATATCTGCCAAAGTCCCTTCATACTTCATTAAATTATGAAAACGTAGCCTGTGTGTCATGCCCTGGGAGGTACTGTACATCTGAAGAGTCCTTCCCAAGGGGCACGAAGTGGTAAGGGAATATGATTTATCTTAATATATGTTAAAAATGTCTAGTAGTAGATTTGATATTTGCTATGTCCAATGACAAAATAATTTTCAAAATATTCTAAATGGGTATATGTGCATGATTCCTTGCTCATAATGTCATATCTGCACTAACAGACATGAATCTACATTAAAGCAAAGGCAGGTGTACTTTCTATTGTTAGCTTTAATAGAGATAGTTCACTTAGCACATGGATTTCATTTCTAGCTAAGCTAAAAAGTATAACCCCTCATAACCTGCAGAAGCTTCCAGCGGGGCAAATGCATTTCCTTCACCAAAAAGCCCAGGCTCATTGCAGAAGAAGAAAGGAAAAGCCTCATTAATTAAGACCTCAAGAATGTGAAATTCCTAATAAGTCAACTTTGGCTGACTTGAGATTTGGAAACAAGTTTGCTGAGTAAATTAACAATCAAATACAATTGGAAAAGAGATGCTTGAGGACTTAAGGGAACAAATGATTTTTCAAGCACTTTGGAAGCTCTATTTACATACAGGTAATTACTATGTGCAAAGGGCTGTGGTACCTGAAAAGAGGACTGGATGTGAGCCAAAAAATGTACTTAGTACAAATTACTTCCTTAATCTGAGCCTTGGATTCTTCATCTGTAAAACCGAGATAATCATATTATTTCACAACACTGTGGGAGGTCTAAATGAGATAATACACATGAGTCCTTGCAAATTTTCAGGAGCTAAATAAATATTGGGTATTTTTATCATGTGCACAAAATAATAAACTCATGAATAAAACAATTTTAGCAAACATTCTACCCTCTAATGTTTACAGATGAGGCAACTGGGACACAGAATATTCAAGAGATTCATCCATAGGCACATAGCTAGTTAATGGCAGAGTTGGAACTATAACCAATATCCTTATCTGTTAATCATAGCAGTTCCTCCAAAGGTCACTATGCTTCTTGACTTCTCATAGCTTGAATTACTTTAAAGATACCTATTAACAAAATGATGTTTCTTTTCAAGTACTCATTTTTTCTTTAGAATTTTACACTTGGTTTAATAAACATTTATTAAGTACCTGCTATGTTCAAGTCACTATTAGGTGCTGGAAACAAGAAACAAGACATGATCTCTGCCTTTAAAGAATTCTTACTGTTAGTGAAATTCCCTCTCCCTGCTCCCAAGCACTCATTGCCTTTATTCTGGTCTTTGGCTGCCAAACAAAGCCCTCACTGTTGCACTCTACATAGGCTTGAGCTGCCCCTAAGCATCCATACCCAAAAAAGACTTCCTCCTCCCCCATAATCTACCTGGGGCTCTTAGGTATCAAGAAAACTGATAAAAGTTGTACTTCATTTTTGGTTCATGGTACACAATTCTGAGTTCAGGCCCAGAAATTATTTCTGGGGGTCAATTGACCTGCAGTTGAAGATCAATGAAGGAGGGGGTTATTACATGGTATCAGACAGCAAGGAGGGGAAGTGGGAGGCCTGGCAGGGGAGGGGGGAGTATGCAGAAGTAACCTTAAGTCCTTTCAACTAGTGACATGCTCATATTCTAGAACCAGAAAAGCTAGATGGTCACCACATCATACACATCAGGGTCTTCCTCCCTATTAGGCCCTGATTCCCAAATCGAGGAGCCACTTTCTGGTGAACACCTGAGAGACAAGGAGAAGCCAGCTGTTAGGAAAACTGAAAATCAGGCAAAGAGGAAGCTGGAAGGGGACAATTTTATAGGCAGACAGAATTGCACAGTACCCAATTCCCTGTTCTATAACTTAACTCGCTGTATGACCTTGGGCAAGTCATCTAACCTATCTGAGTCTCAGTCTCCTCATCTCTAAAGTGGTAATTAGTAGCACCTACCTCAGATGACCATTATGCTAAATAAATGAGATAATGAATGTAAGGTGCCTGACTTGTGGTCGGCACTCAGTAAACACTGGTTCCCTTCCCTTTGTTGTCAGTTCACCTCCCAACACACCTTCTCCTCCAACTCCATTGCCTCTGTGGAGAAAACTACAAAATGTGGAGACCTTCCCACCACCCCACCAGAAAAGTAAGGAGGCCCAGCTGCCTGGGTCTCCCTGGGTTTCATGTATCCTGGAGTATTTCAAGAAGCATTTTCTTCAAATCTCAGGCTATCTCAACAGAGTGTAACAGGGGAGTCAGATGATTAACCTGAGAGGTGAATAATTTGTTGTGTAAACTGTAGATCGATGGGAGTAGGTATTGGAATTAAGTTGTTATTTCATTAAGTTGTAATTAGTGACTAAAGGTTTCAATGTACCTAATAATTCTATTAGAGCACGAATTGAAATAATCTCTTTCATTAAATGATCTGTATTTATATCTACATTTACAGCTATCTATGTATCTACCTATATCATCTTGGCCCAAAGTCCCTACTCCTGAATTTTTCATAGATACTGTGTTCTGTGAGAACATATTCTGAGTATAATTGAGGACCTGACTGCACCCTGGAATTCCCTTAGAACATAATCCATCATGGCAGGGAATTCAACAAATGGGCCATCTTCAACATATTCAAGGGGTTTACTTCATGAAGATAGGAGATAATTTCTACCTCTTATCATTTGTTCATTTATAATGCTGTCCATCCCCCACACTCACCCCACGTTCTGTGGAGGTTCTGAATTAGTTAACCCCCCTCTCTAGGCTCGTCTAGTGTCTCTGCCACTCAGTTCCTCTGCTCCAGCCACACTGGCCACCTTTGTGCTCCTTGAATATGTCAAGCTCCTTCACATGTCAAGACCCTCACAAATGATACTCCCTCTGCCACAAATGGGAACATTTGTGACCAATTCTTAGTGATCCAGATCCCTGACATCAGAAAAATAAACCAGAGTAGAGACACAGATTCCAATGAGGGAGAATTATAAAGGAATTATTTGAACCAAACACCACAATTCTGTAGAAGACTTCCAGGGCTAGCATCCTTATCCCCAAATTAAGAGTAATCTCTGATCCTTCTGGAAGAAAAGTTGATGTCACTAGTAAGTCCCCAGTTCTCTGGGATAATTTGGATTAAGGTCTGTTCTAATATGAAGCTAGATTGGGCTCAGAAAACTGAAGTCACTCTGAGCTCCCCACCAGGCAGGCCAAGCTTATTTGGTTCTCATAAAGTTGACAGTGTAGCAGGCAATGTAGTGGTAGAGATTTAGAGACTGATATGCTTTGGTTTGAATCCATATTCCAACACTTACTAGCTGTGTGACTTTGGACAAATAACCTCTCTGGACCTCGGTGTTCTCATTTATACATGTGGATAATAATAACTCCCCACGGGGTAGCTGGGAAGATTAAATATCATTCATTTAAGAGCTCAAACCAATGCCTGGTACATAGAAAATGCTCAGTTTAAAAATTAGTGCAATTATCTTCACCTTAGTCCTTCATTCTCGGATACAACTCTACTCATACATTCAAAGAACATTTAGATCACTTAATTTTTGCTAGGTGCTGGTAATACAAAAAAGGATAATATATGATCTTGTTCTTAGCTTACAGTCTGGTGACGGAAACAACCATATAAACAGCTAACTATACTATCACCAGTTGCATAGAAAACTACTTTACCAAGTAAAATGGAACACACTCTATGGTGGAGGGAACACTCAATGAGCTGTAGGTACAGGACTAGGCATAGAGTTGTATTGCCAAAAAGGAGACCAGGTGAGAAAGAGTAGGTCAAAAAATCCCAGCTGCTCATACAAACTATATAAACAGCTTTCCTATTGATAGTGGATTGAATGATACACCTACAAACTTGGAGGATGGCACTGGATACCCTTATTTAAAATAGTCTTAAGAGTGCAAGAACAAACCACAGCAGAGCTGACTCCTTAGGATATGTCTAGACTAAGGTAGCTTTCATAGAGCTAGAAAGTAGTTAGGTCAATTCTTCAGATGCTGGGAGCAGGAGTAGCATAGAACTATGATCACCAGGATATTCCCCTCAAAGCTTCCATATTTAGACAACACTTGCCCACATGTCTTCTATTAAATACCTGTACATTTTATTGATCTCTTAAAAAATACTTCTCCATCATACCAAACCCAGACCTGCCAAACTTCCTTTATAACTTATGAGTTCAAGAAAACAATGAGCTCATAATTCCTTTGCTTCAATTCTAAGGCTTTGCTTTTTCTTTTTTCAGATGAACCCTTGTGACAGGTTTTTGCTGATAAATCAGGGATCACACAAATCTCAGTAGAAGGGGGCTCAGTGTTACAAGAAAAGAGACCCCACACACACACTCACACACAGGTACACACACAAACCACTTCCTTGGCCACTCCTTCACCTGACCACAGAAGTAAGTGGATGGTGCACTAGCACCTTCTACAAATCATTATGGCAGCTTCAAGAAGGAATCAAACACATCAAAATCTCCATATATTCTTTACAAGAAATGAATGTAGGAATACTTTATCCTTTACTTAAAAATACTCTTGGATAGCCTTAGGCTAAATCAGAGTGGACCTGAAGATAATCAAATAGTGAAGGGTTTTTATTTTTATTTTAAAATTTTTTTAACATCTTTATTGGAGTATAATTGCTTTACATTGTTGTGTTAGTTTCTGCTGTATAATAAAGTGAATCAGCTATACGTATACGTATATCCCCATATCCCCTCCCTCTTGCGTCTCCCTACCACCCTCCCTATCCCACCCCTCTAGGTGGTCACAGAGCACAGAGCTGGTCTCCCTGTGCTATGCGGCTGAATAAAGGGTTTTTATTTTTGCTTTTGTTTTATTCTTGTCTCCTTTTATGCTTTTTTGTTGTAGAAGCTGTAAGTGATTTACTTTCCTTCTTTTTGGCTTGTCTTTGTTATTCAGAGAATCTGTATTCACCGGGAATTCTGAGTCTTGACCTGCAGCAAGCAGATGTTTGTGTTCTGTAAAAGCAGGCAGTCAACATTATTTACTGCTCACCTTCTGTTTGCAAAGGCCCTTCCTGACATCATGAAGACAATTCAGTCTATATAATGTGACAAAACAAACAGGCATGAGATGACTTAATACCAGCTACAGAAAACATGTCAGCAAAAGCAAATATCTGTATGAACACCTAGAAGTACTGAGGGCACATAGAAAGGAAGTGATGGGTTAGATGTAGCTAATTGGGGCTGGATTCCTAGAGGTGGACTGTGAACCTGGTGTTGAAGGGGGGTTGAGTATAACCTAACAATAGATAAGTAAAGTAAAGGGAGGGCAAATAGGAAGGAGTACATGAAGATTTTACAGACCAACTGTTACATTTGTAGTTTAAATATTTTTGAAAATTTTTGTTAGCATTCCTATCCCAGGAAAGGTCATTCCGACATTAGTCATATATTGATGTAACACTGCATTCCCTCCCTCGCTATCTGTGGGGGATTGGTTCCAGGACCCTCCACAGATACCAAAATCCATGGACGCTTAAGTCCCTTATATAAAATGGCATAGTACAGTCAGTCCTCCCTATCCACAGAAACTGGAGCTGACTGTATTTTAAAAAGACGTAAAATCCATATTACTAACACAAAAGACATTACTACCTGGGACTGTTTGTGGATGTACAATCAACCCATACTAAGAAAAATCAACCCTCTGCATTTACCAAGATAATGTGGACTGTTTATGATAGACTGCAAATACTTATTTAGACAACTCTAGAAGCACATTCATTTATCCAATGGACCATCACAGTTCCACAGGAAAATTTTAAATTCATCATGAAAATATATCACTCAACATTTTTAACATGAAAAGTTTATTTGATGGACTCTTGATAGTTTTCCCAGAGACATCAGTAGCTGGTAAATACACAGCTCTTGGAGCGTTCTTAAAAGTAGTTCATGAGGAGAAAAGGCAAAGAAAAGAGTGTTACAACCTCTTGTCACTGGACAGTTTTGGATATGGAGTGTTTTATGAAATGTGGAGATAAAGAACCTCATTCTGAAATCAAACCACCTGAGCTTGAATCTGGATTTACTACTTACTAGGTATGTAACTTGGGGGAAGTCATTTGACTTCTGTGCCTCAGTTTCCTCAACTGCAAAATGGAGCTAATACTGGTACCTACAATGCAGCACTGGTGTGAGAATTAAATAAATATATGTAAAGCATTCAGCACAATGCCTGCCACACAGTAAGCATTCATTCCTACAATGGAGGAGAGCTTTGACAGGAAAGTTGTGACTATGGGAAAAGATAAGATGAACGCAACAAAATGAAAAGTTATAAAGCCAACTTTCTTGAAGTTCTAAGAAAGGCACAGTTTCTATATTCAGTCCCGCTATTATAGCTAAACACAGCAACAGGTTCATGTCCATCAACAAAGTCTAACTGCCAGCTGCTATCAACACTAGGAGAATCTTCATACTTCTAAGGATTGTTTTTAAAAAATAAGTGATGCCAAACATTGATGATACTTGACTCATTCACAGATGAGAGCAGACTGACAAGCTTTAGTTATGACAGATAAAAAGATGCACGTTAAAGCCGGGGGGCAGTATTAGGTGTCAAAGAGGAGCTGTGGCTTTTCTGATGAAAGTGTTATGGTAAACCTGTCAGCTGTCTATCCCTATGCCTTTGTTCAAGGGAACGCCCTAAAAATCTAAATTTTACACCAAGTGACTCCATCCTCCTCAATCACTGACGCCACAAACAAGGGTAATTACTGACCCCAAGTCAGCCATTTCAAGAATGGCCAGAGGGCTTCCCTGGTGGCGCAGTGGTTGAGGGCCCGCCTGCTGATGCGGAGGACACGGGTTCGTGCCCCGGTCCGGGAAGATCCCACATGCCACGGAGTGGCTGGGCCCGTGAGCCATGGCCACTGAGCCTGAGCGTCCGGAGCCTGTGCTCCTCAACGGGAGAGGTCACGACAGTGAGAGGCCCGCGTACCGCAAAAAAAAAAAAAAAAAAAAAAAAAAAATGGCCAGAAACTCTAATGACAAAAAATGTGGATTGATCTAATTCTCCCTTTTGGAAATGTGAACAAGATAATGCTATGAAAACAAGGCAATGAACAAAGAGAACCTTGAGAGGTGAGATTGAAAAGATAATCAGGAAATGTCATGAGGCAAAACTAGGGTCATGAGGAAATTACGGTCAAGAGAAAATTGTGATGAAGAAAAAACATGAGTAAGCAGAACATGGGATAGAGAGAAAAGGTATACAAAGTAAATGAGAAAGCCAGTTTGCAGGAGAGGAGAAAGAAAGTAGATCCTCTGAAAACCACCTACCCTGATTTTAAGATCTCTGAAACTGCCTTGGATTCTGAATTCTCTCCTAGTTCTAATCTCTATGTGTCCCAATGCTCCTACTTCTTTTGTTCTTTTAGCAGCTCAGCTCCACTGCTGATGTCAGAAAATAGTTCCTACTAATTATGTGGCCTTAAAGATGTAAATTCACCTCTCAATGCCTTAGATTATTCAACTGAAAAACGAGGATAATACTGGTTTCCCATACCCATTATCCTCTTGCCATGAGTACTGTCTGAGCACAAAGCCACCCAATTAAAGACTACATTCCCCAGCCTCCCTTACTGCCAGGTATGGCCACGTGACTAAGTTCTCAACAGCAGTTTGTGAGCAAAAGTGATGTACACAACTTCCTCATCACTTTCCTGAAATAAGATTCTTCCCTGTGAACTCTTGCTCCTTTCTTTTCCCACAATATGGAATGAAAAGATAGCAGAAACCATGCAAAAGGACAATGCCCTAGAGTAGGGGCTGGCACGCTTTTTGTAAAAAGGGCCAGAAGATAAATAGTTTAGGCTTTGTGGCTCACAAGCTCTCTGTCAAAACTACTCAGTTCCACTGTTGCAGTGCAAAATCAGCCATATATAATATGTAAACAAATGGTGGTGGTTGTGTTCAAATAAAACTTTATTTATAGAAGCAGGCAGCAGGCTAGATTTGGCCTGCCAGCCATAATTTATCGATCTGTGCTCTAGAGGATGTAGGAAAAACAATGGATCCTTGAACTACCTCATAGAGCACAACTGCAGAAATGCTCTGCCAGCCTAAACCAGCTGTACTGTTATGACAGAGAAGAGGAGGGAGGGAAGGAGGGAAGGGAAGGGGAGGGTGAGAGAAGAAGAAGGAAAGAGGGAGACAGAGAGAACTTAAGAGATCAATTTCCATTTTAATTAAGGAATTCTATTTTGGGGTCCCTTATAGTGGCATATCCCCTACCTTAACTAATATATCTCTCATCCTGAGACCTGGTTTTCAAGCATTTTCTGGATACCAATGGGCAAATATACTCGTTATAAATTATCCATTACTTTGAGTGAGCCATTTGCAACCAAAAGAACCTAATTAGAACAGGTGTCTCAGAGAACAGGCCAACCAGGAATCTTGGACAGATGCCATGAAAGCTGGCACTAAATTTGCACTTGCTCAAATATTCTTTCTTTCTGAAGATGTCTTCCTAACCCTCCCAACCATTATGATTGAGATGATGGAAGGGAGAAGGGACTCAACAACTAGAGCTGTTTTCTTGTCAACCCAGGTAATCCTATTACAATACACCATGGACTGGAGGCAGGGGAACCTGTGACAAATTTTGAGTTTGTGTAAGAATGAGACCAAGAATAGTGAGCCATTAAGAAGCTGCAACTCACATCTCTGCACAAGAGAACATTTCTGTGATAGGTAGTTTTTAAAATGGCTCCCAATGATCCCTGCCTCCTGATATTCACATCCTTACATAATCTTTTCCTCTTCCTTTGGGTATGGGCTGCTCCCTTTGAGTGCAGCTGGACCTAGTGACTTGTTTCTAAGGAGCAGTATGTGGCAAAAGTGATGAGATGTCATTTCTGAGATTAGTTTACAAAAGACTATGATTCTGTCTTCCTGTCACTCTCTTTTTCCCTTGCTTGCTCATTTCGATGAAGCCAGCTGCCCCATGAAAAAGCCCATTTGGCAAGTAATTGAGGGTGACCTCTGGCCAACAGCCAGCAAGGAACTGATGCCCACAATCCAACAATCCATGAGGAACTTAACTCTGCCAATAATCACATGAGTGAGTTTAGAAGTAGGTCATTCCCCAGTTAAGCCTTGAGATGACTGCAGCCTGGCCAACACCTGGATTGCAGCCAATGAGAAACCCTGAAGCAGAGTACCCAGCTAAATCATAACCCAGTTCCTGGCCCACAGAAACTGGGCAATAATAAATGTGTATCATTTAAAACCCCATTTGGGGGTAATTTCTTATGTAGCAAGAAGTATTGATAGCTTATACATTTTCTATGTATGAATTGTGGCTGATTTGGGTCATAAGCACCTTTTCTATGTGCCCATGAAATCCTGGAGTTCAATCGTCCTAGCTGATAATCACACTCTACTGGAAGCTGCCTGGTTAACTTGGCTGCAACTCACACTAGACTTGAAGCTCCAAGAGGGCAGGAACTATGTCTTGTCCACTGTTGCATCCTCCATCCTAACAAAGTGACTATTGACAATACTGGCTAAAGGAATGAATGAGTGGGTAGGTGAGTAGGTGGGTGCCTGGATGAACAAATGAAGCCACAGAGGTAACTGACACCATGTGGTTTGTGAAGTGTTTCTTAGGAGGCCTTGTACAAAAATAACAAAACTGCCTTTTTATTTCAGTTTACTTCCTCAAATTCCAATAAATATCAGTTCAGCAAACCACTCTAAGTCACAAGTTCAGTTCAATGAACGATGAAGAAAAAGAAACTGTGAAATAGTGAGACTGAAGGAAGCCTAAAGTACAAAGGAGTGTGTTCTCCAGAAAGCACCTCTCTTGTCTTTTAAAGGGCAGCATATACCAAAACTTTATTTATGCTCAATGCAGGAAACATTCAAATCACTTTATACAATTGTTAAGGCAGACGATCCTGGCTCATGCAGGGACGTCTCACTTATATTGTGTATCTTCCTACCAGGTTGCACTATTAACAGTGCTGAAAATGTAATTCTGTCTTAAATGTGTTAGGGGAGATCATTATTGAAAGGAAACATATGATATATCCTCTAACACAACAAATAATTTAGTTACATGGTCTGTAAATCTAGATTTCCACACCTATAACTTTTGCTGTTTTATAGATCCAGATATACATATATCAAGTTTAGAGCGATCCCTCAGGACAGAGAATTTGAAAGGGCAACTAAAGGGTATGCCAAATCCATCTTTTAACCCCCTCCTGCTGGAATCACTGCAAAGTCAGGCCCACTTCAGAACCAGCTCCGCCCCTGGCAAATAAATGAAATGAGCTCTAGGAGGTGTAGCTGCTGGTCCTGCCCTGCCTACACACCTCAGTTCCTCTTCTGTGAAGTTACTGCAGAGAACTTCAGTTCCTGTACAAGCCAATTTCCTTACCTCTAAACAACATCTCCACTGTTGATCATCTATTCAAACTCCTGTTTCCTACTATGCAAAACCTTTAAGTTTCCAACCCCACCCTTTCTTAGACAGAAAATTGGGATGTAGTTTCTGCCTTTGGCTAATGCTGCTTGCACCTAACTGTCCCGTGAATTGGTGGCAATGAAGTATAGACCATTTTCCTCAAATTTTAATGTTCATACCAATACAGATTCAGATTCAGCAAGTCTGGGAAGGGTCCTAAAAACCTGCATTTCCATCAAGTTCCCAAGTGATGCCAGTGTCACTGATACTTTGAGTACCAAGGTTGTAGTAACAAAACAATACCTTAGAGATAGAGCATCTGTGTTCTTCAACAAATTAGTTGCACTAGCTGTTTAACCTTAGCCACCTTACTAAACCTCTCTCTGTTTTCAAAACAGAGATGATAATTACCTTGCTGTCTTTACAATTAAGTGCCTGAGTTTTAAATCTAGCTCTCCCATTAATTAGCTCTGTAACTCTGGGCAGGTTACTTAAACTCCCCACTTCTCAGTGGATAAAAGCAGTACCTACTTCATAGGGCTGTCGGGAGGGTTAAATGAGTTAATACAGATAAAGTACCGAGAGCAGTGCCTGAAACAGAGCAACCCCTAATTATTATTATCCTTGCATGCCTGCCCTTCAGATACCTCAGCTCAATATGACTCCCTTATTCTGAAAAGAGGTTTTCATCTCACCGGATGTATCTACCTGGTCCACCTGGCTGCTAGCCACACCATGGTTCTGATGCTGGACCACACATTAGATCCATCACAAATCCCCTAGTCCCAAAGTCCACCAGTTTTTCAGCTCAATGTCTTCCCTTGAGACACCCATTTCATATATATATATATATATATACACACACACACCCATTTCATATATATCATTAGTCACGCATGAGCACAGCTGTTATGATAGAAGATTCTAGTTCCTCAGCTGACAGCATTCATAGGAATACTACAGAAACACACACACACACACGACAAGGAAATCCAGACTAGGGAGACTTTCTTCACATGGGGCTCAAGACTATATTCCCTCATATTATATTCCAGAAAGTCCAGAAAGTCATGCCTTTTTGCCAATTAGCATTAAAGCATAGTCAATGGTCATATAAGCTAGGTCCCTGCCATGCCTTCCAAGCAAAAGAATCATCTCATTGCAGAACTTCAAGCCCAAATATTACCACCTAACATATTTCTTGAGTGTGGAAGACCACATAATGGCAGAAGAAGCAGATCAAGAGCCAAACGATGGATTGTTGGGTAACACTGAGAGCTCAACTGAGGCTAGACACAGTTTGTAATGGCACCAACCCATATTATTATAGGATAAAAAAGGATGCAGAGAGCTGCTCATTAAAGTAGGTTACAGATGAAGTTTGCAGGCTTTTTAATATGGTCACTGCATGGCAGAACAGTTTTAGTGTTGCTGGTCTAGCCCCTGCTGATAGAAACAACTGGTTTAGGGAAAGAGACTGTGCAGGCAGTGTCTATTCCAAATTTTATCTACTTTCTCAAGCTCTATTCTTCCATTTCCCCCTCTCTCTCTCAGCTGACTGACCTTACCTCCACTTTAACTTATAAAAGGGAAGGCACTTCAACTTCCAGTCACTGAAACTAGCCTAATCTGTGTCTGCCCTCAAATTTTTCTCCTTCCTACTGTCATAATGAAAGCAATGTCTCTACTCTTTTTAGTCCTCCCTCCTGGGCTCTGGATCCCATTCCCTTCTGCCTTCTCAGGGTCCTTACTGCATTCATCATCCCTCTCATTCTTGGATATTCAAAATCTCCTCGCATCCTTAAAACGTTGTCCAGGGAATGAACAGAACTGAAATGTGGCTGACTAGAAGGAACTTGGACTGTGTCCAGCAGGCCAAGAAAGATGCAGAAGCTACCTTAGGTCTAGAAAGGTAAGCAGAGACATCAATTAGATTGTACAGAATAGTCCATAATGGCAAAATACTTAAATTCTAGACCAGAGTATTTAATCAGTCTTATCAAACAGGACTAGTGATGGTTGGGTGTATTGGCCCTGTGCCCTTTTTATACTACCTGCTGGGAGGTGGTGTCTCTAAATCCACAGGTGTTAATCACAGTCCAAAGAGATCAAAGAATTCTGCTTCCAAATAAGGGTGAAGAGGCACTTTTCACCAATTTCTTACTGACAAATTCTGAGGATCAAAGGGAAGGCTTGTAAGAATCACAGGTTCTGTCAAGTGTGCGTGCATATATGCCCTTGATATGCATGACTTGGCCACATAGGGATTATAAAATCATAAAGAGTAGTGTTATCTTTTCCACAGAGCTGAATATGAAGTTCCTCCCAATTGCAAATACATTTAATATCCCCAATAGGGCAAGAACAGTTGGGGATATAAAAAATGAAAGACAATTTTAGTTTTGGCAAGACTGGCTAGAGAGTTCTTTCAGAGTCATTATGAGCCATTACTGCCTGCATTACAGAAACAATCCACAGAAGCCAAGTTTTGGCCACTTAATTAGGACATATGGAGGCTGCTCTAACATTAAGGGACCTGCACTATCAAGGCAGAGCTAAATCAGGAAAAAAATGGTGCCCAAATTTCAACCTTAAAAACTAAATGGGTGAATGTTCTATGCCTTAGTTAACTTTTTCAAAAATGAAATTTTCCCCAGTAAAAGGACAACCTGGATTCATTTCTGCCACAAGGTTCTTCTCAAAACCAAAGTGACTTCTCTGAACATAGGGAATTTAAATATATGATTAAAGAAGAGTTCACACATCTGTGTGCTTTATTCCAGCCAAGTT